>NC_132839.1:41871780-42186649 GCF_048164855.1 Canis lupus baileyi | reverse complement strand
TAGAATTAAATTATGGTCAGGGAACCTGGGTAGCTCAGTCAGTTGGGCGTCTGACTCTTGGTTTCAACTTAGGTCATGATCTTGGGGTTGTGGGATTGGGCCCCATATCAGGCTCTATGTTCAGTGCAGGGTTTGCTTGAGATTCTCTCCCTCTCCCCCTGGCCCTGTTCACATTCTCTCTCTCTCAAGTAAATAAACTCTTTAAAAAAAATTTCTTTAAATAAAATTAAATTATGGTCGTGGTTGCACAACTCTATAAATACACTAAGAAACACTGAAGTATAGACACTTGAGGCAGGTGAATCATAGTTCAATAATGGTGTTTTAAAAATGTTATCCTGCACTCAGAGGTTTTGTTTACCTTTTTTTCCTAATTAAAATAGTATATAACAGAGTAGACAGTCTCTAAAACACTGAAGAACTTGGACAGAATAATAAAGAGATACTCATGACCCTGTTCCTATATAAGGAGGCAACTTTGCTATCCTTAGATATGGCTTTTCCCATTTCAAACCCAGGATTGTGATGACAGAAGTAAAGTGGCACCCAGTATGCGCAGAAGCCCTGTGACTATGTCTTTCAGGAGGGCTCAGTCATCATCCTAAAGTGGGCTGGGAGAGGTAGGTAAGGAGAGAAACCAGGGAGAAATCATGGCAGCTTTACGTTCAGGAGATGGCCAAAGAAAGAATAATTCTGACTGTTCCAGGTGGAAGTAAAAGGTCCCTTCACCTAATTTTGGGGTGTTAGAGATCCAGAAGTATTCTGAAGCTACAAATGCCCCTTTCAGGCTAGATATAAACCATTTAACTAACTCCTCTAGTTCCCCATCTTCCTCCAACCCTTTCCATCTTCCACTGAACATGAGTACACAACAACTTCTTAAATAATGTGCACAAGAAATGGTGATAAGCACCTCCCACATGAATGCCCCACAGCAATTTTCTGTGGTAGGTACTGTGGGACCCAAGGAATTTAACAAAAATCCCCTCCCCTGGACAAGCAGAGCAGGACTAACTCCATTTTGTGCTACACTCGCCATCTCATGTATAACCCCCACATGACCTGCTTATTGCTTAAGCACTCCCCCACCCTAGTCAAGCCATTGAGCACACCCTTACCAGAAACCGGCTCATATAGGAATGCGAAACCCCTGACTGCCGAAGAATGTAAACCCCGCCTTTTGCCCCCCAAACCTGTGTGCCAATTCTGACCAGAGTGATAGGCTAGTTCAAGCAGTCACTATAGGGTAAATTGTAATTCAATTGGCCACCTGCTTTGTGGACCGACATGACTATGCAACTTACAATCTCATTGGCCACTGGCCCCTATAAAACTGCTACGCCTCTTAACCTCGGGGTCCAAGTCCCTGCTCCGCTGTGTCGGGTAAACTTGGACCCAAGCTTGAGCTTGCAAAGAAACCCTCATGCGCTTGCATTGGTGTTGGCTCCTTGGCGGTTTCTTGGATTCGCAATCTTGGGCACAATTATTTCCATTTTGCAGAGGAGGAAACTGAGGTCTACGTGCACACCCTTATGGTCTAGCTTCATAACCATTCCTATTGCACTGCTCTAAGTTCTGTACACAGTCTTACCACCAATCTATCTGCTCATTCACTTATTTAATCAGGAGTACTAACCTGATGAACCAACCACATGACCTTGAACTCTTATCATGATGGACAACAGTGTGTATCAATGTCAGAGACTTCATAAGGAACAAGAGATTGTGTCTCTCTACCAGGAGACTCCTTGACCAGGGTCAGACTAACCCCAAGGAAAATGGGAAGCATTCTGTAGCCTGAGGGCTGACCAGTTCCTCCAATGTCCTTTTTTTTTTTTTTTTTAATTTCAACTCAAATAAATCTATTTCAAATGTGGGTACCTCTTGTCTTTGCATTTTCCCTCGTGAACTATTCATTGTGAAAATCTTCAAACACAGAAAAGTTGAAAGAACAGACATATGATCAGCCCTATTCCTTCCACTAGAATCAATAAGGGGTAACATTTTCTCCCATTTGCTTATCTAGCCTTTAATTTGAGATATAATTCACATACCATAAAACTCATTTCTTAAAGTGTATAATTCTGTGGGTTTTGGTATCTTCACAAAGTTGTGCAACCATCCCCATGATCTAATTTGAGAACATTTCATCACCCTGAAAAGAAACTGTACTCATTAGAAGTACATTTCATCTAAATGGAAATCATACAGCATGTGACCTTTTATGGCTGGCTTCTTTTCCCTTTGGATGACATTTGCAAGATTCATCTCTGCTATAGCCTGTATTCATACTTTGTCTTGCTGAATAATCTCCATTGTATGGATATATCTCAATTTGTGTAAGATTTGGATAGTTTCCATTCATGGGTTATTTATGAATTTATGAATTCATATAGTACCTCCATATTGAATTTTTTGAGCAACTGAGGATATGCTTCTTGATTTCCTATTTAATACGGCCAAATTGATGGGCAAGGCAAATAAATGTGCTGTTCTTGAGACAGTAGCCAACAAGATGTGTACAAATCTTCTCAATTAAAATAACACGTTGTAAAAGTTGGATTCTGCCTTTCTTATTCTTTTGAGGAAGCAGAAGCATTCCCCTAAGATTAAAAAAAAAAAATCCCAATGTACTTACAGTTCTCCTCTTTATATTCTCATTTGTTCTACAACCTTGCAAGTACTGGATCAATCATGACTATTTGCTGACAATCCTGTACACATTCTAAGCTCCACATCATTCTCAGAGGATTGCAGATCTTTCCAGAATGTTGTTTCTTAAAGAGGTAGGCAAAGAGTGTCTCTGTGTAGGTTTGTGGGCTGGTCTGAGAGCTGGTGTGATACTGTCCAGAATCCGATCTACTTCCAAGGACTTTAGGTTCTCTTAGCAAAACCTGTAATAAGGTCCCACTGTTTACTTCTGTTTGTGCTTAGGGCTGGTGGGACCTGGAGACTCCTGTCCTTGAGCTGGCACCTTTGCCAATAGTGCCTTGGGGTTTTTGAGAAGCACCATACCACCTTGAGGGCCTTGGAGATGCTCTTGGAGACTCCACACGGGCCAGTGGAGACTTACAGTCTGTGACCTAGTTGGCCAAGTGGGTTAGCATGTGCCCCGAAGCATCCAGTAAACTAAATTTGCACCTTAGCCTTAAGAACACTTCCATGGCAGTCTGTCCTCACTACTGCAATCAACCCATCAATCTCTAATGCAACCATTTCTTCGTAGCTCCTGTAGACTAATCCACATGGAACAATGCATGAGATATAAGCAGTAAACTAGATGCTGGGAAGAATCGAAGGGTCAGGTAAGCACTTAGGAGGTGCTATTTTGTGCAGACAGTTCTCTGCTTTCAGTCTGGGCATCCATCCAGCTTTGGATCACTCGTAATACCACACTGGCCAACAAGCCAGATGCTCCTGCCAGCTTACTTGGATCCAAGGGATCATGGCACGTTTGAACAAAAAGGTATGATAAGAACAATGTGGCTTTGTCCTGACAGATCTTCTGAGAAGCCTGGTAGCCCTGCTGTAAGAAGAGGCCGATCGGACAGGCCTCAGCACTCAGTCAGGAGAGCACGGCCTTCAAGTGCTCCCCACACCAAACTCACGGGCTTGGGTCCATCCACTCCTGCCCACAGCTACCTCAGGGCTCAACCATTCATGTTTTGCCCCTTGTGGGGGGCAAGCCCTGGAAGGCAGTGTTCCTACACCTGGGGAATATTTGGAAATACTGAATTTTGGAAATATTACAATGACTGAGGGGGTCACTAGTGGGCAGAAGCCAGGGATGCCAAATGCTCTTAAGCAGACCAGACCTGCACAATGAGAGAACTACTCTGTCCACGATATCAATATGGCTGCCAGTGGGTGATGGCCCTTTTGGGACAAGAATCACCAACTCAAATGCCGGTGAAGACCAGGCAGGTATCCCCCAGGTGAAACAGCCTCCCTTATAATGGTCTTGTGAATTGGGTTCTTTTGACACAAGCACACTGTACTGGCATTTTAATGACAAAGGGGTATTTTTCCATGAGTTAACTGTAGAAAAAAATACATCCTTTCACATTTTTTCCTTCAAACACTCAGCCTTCCTTACCCTATTTTTCATTTTCCTACCTTTTATAAAGATAGAGGTAAAGGAATATTTGAGTTTCCTCTTAACAGCAGCATCATGGAAAAAAGCAACAGCATAAATCTGCAAATGAATGGCACTTGCCTTTCACCCCTTAGCACCAGAGAAGAGAGACAAGAAGTCTTGGTGGGGACTGTGGCAAACTGGAAACTATCTTTTAAAAGGGGCAGCCGCTACTCTGCTCCAGCAGACTGTGGCCCATCCATACAGGATGTGGGCCTGGAGTTGCCTAACCCATCCAGAAAAGCCAGAGAGTCAGGGGAGAGAAAAAGCACAGTGTGGTTTTATTTTTTTGCTTTATTTTTTATTTTTTTATTGCTGTTTTTTGTTTTGTTTTGTTTTGTGGGTAAATTTTAGAAAACTAATAAGAACATGTTTGAGGCCAGATGCAAGCCCTAGGTAACTAGTTTGCTGTTTCTGCACGGGGGTGTAAGACCACATTTCATGTGTTGTCCATCTGCACTGGCCCTGAGACGCCCTTGTGGGGCCAACAGCTGGCCCCTGCCTTCCCATGGGGTCGGGAACAGGGCAAAGCACCCAGCCTGAGAGGAGGAAACCCACAATAATGACAATGACTTCTTTCCCCGTGACCTACATATTCAGGGATGTCTATACTGACCCCCATGCTGACATCTACACTGGCCACAGCCCTTTGGTGTTGCTCAATGATTACACAGCACAGACATGTCAAGTGTGAACATCCGAGTGGGGTGAGTGCAGTGCATCTGGGAGGGGCTGCTACCTACCTCCCAATGAGGAGGTTTTCCTGGGCAGCCATTTCTTCCTCTGCAGCCAGATAGTGACACCCCAAGGTAAGAGAGCCAGTTGAGAGATAGACATGGTTACTAGAAGTTACTCAGCACGCATTCCAAGGATTGGATTTGAAGGGGAAAATGCTTGCCATTGTGAAGCAGCAAAAAATTATCCTTTCTTAAGTCCTCCCACTTCTTCACCCCCAAGTACAAAGGCGAGGAAAGGGCACTATGTTCCCAGAGTCCCCTTGGATCTGCCTTAACTTACCCTAAGGCTTCGATTTCTGAAGCACCCACAGAGGGACAGAAAGCTCTTTGTCTGGAGTTGCTGCCTTGGGTCCTGATATTCCAGGGAGAGAGTCTCCCTCCAGTTCCAGGGAGTGCCTCAAGGTACAACCCCAGGCTCTGGGCAGTGCTGTCCTTGGTCCCGGACAGGGTCACTCACAGGTTGGGGGCAGTCAAAACAGCAAAGAGAGCCTAGGAGACTGGGCCAGCAACCTCAAGATCCCACAACCATCACCACCAAGGTTCTGATGGGACCCAGGCGCAACCAGGATTATTGGACCCCCCAGGTGGGGTGTGGGTCTAGCAGATGGTGGCTGGCACAGACTTAGTGCCAAGAAATATTAGGTTGAAGCATCCAAAATTGCTGATAGTCAATAGTGTTGACATATTAAAATGACAATGTCACTTGGCTCAATCTTCTATATGTGATTTGAAGCAATTAAGCGACCAATTGAAAATGTCTATCATTTAGTGAATAAAAATATCGTGAGGGCTGGTCAGAGGATGATGAGATATCAGTGCCTGGCTGTCTCTTCACCCCTCTGGCTCCCTGAGGTGACCTCACCCCTTCCCACGACTTCAGGCCTGAGTGCTAATGACACCCAACTGTCATCTTAGCTAGACTACTCTTTGAAAATCTGGATCCACATAGCACGACTCTTGGACACTTCCACCTGGATTTCTCATGGTCTAAAACCAAACCTCAGGGGATGCCTGGGTGGCTTAGTGGTTGAGCATCTGCCTTCAGCTCAGGGCATGATCTCAGGTCCAGGGATCAAGTCCCATATTGGGCTCACCGCAGGGAGCCTGCTCCTCCCTCTGCCTATGTCTCTGTCTCTCATGAATAAATAAATAAAATCTTTAAAAAAAAAAAACCAAAATAAAATAAAACCAAACCTCAGGATCAGATCCAGCTCTAAATCAAAGCTGTTTCAACTTGACCCAAGTAACGACTATCTACCATACTGGCTGCTGAGCTGGGTGCTCGTGGGTGAACAAGATGGACATCATTCATCACTCACCCACCACCCATCCTCTGTCATGCCAGAAACCCTTACCAATTCACCTCCAATTCATTACTGAGTCATATCCACTTGGCGATATCAGATCCAATCTTTCCTTCATCTCCCCTGACATATACATTAGGATGCATTTGCCTGTAAGTAACAGACAGCTTGGCTAAATGTGGCTGAATCATAGAGTGCAACAACCACTGCACAAAACAGAGGTCTGGAGGTGGGAAGTTCCAGTTGATGAGCTAGCCAGTGGAGGCAGAGCTCTGGATGCGCAAGTCTGTGGCTGCTGGCCTTTTCCCTCATGGCTCTAAGAAGGCTGCTGAAGCTTCAGGCACTATCCTTACATAGCAGCTCCCTCTGAAGCTCCCAGCAGGCCTTCCCATAGGCTCCCTTTAGGCCAAGTGTGGTCACAGCCACTGCTGCAAGGGAGGCCATAGTGGTATATTATCTGGCAAAAGAAACTGGACCAGATTCATCACCTGAGGGTGGGCGCACAGGAAAGGGCACATGACTATTAGGCACAGAGCTAGCAGGCCCTTCTATGCCTGCCATTCATCTGAGAACTACTGCTTCCTCCTGACCACCATCCCACCCTTAACACCTTAAAAGTCAATCAGATTGCATCATTCTGCCTGAGGCTCTTTAAGGATACATCACTGCTCCGGATAAAATCTACGACTCCCAACAGCATGCCTCCAAGGCCCCATGTGGTATGGCCTCTTGTCTCCCGCTCAGCCTTATTTGTCACCATTTGGCTCCTTTTTGTCCCTCAAATGCAACAAGCATTTTTGTGTGTGTGTGCATCAGAGCCTTGTGAAGGGGTCATCTCTTCATCTAGAACATTCCTTCCTCAAACCTTCATGTGGCAGACTCCTCACACGTCAGGTCTCAGCCATTTTGAGAACTTTCTCTCAGAAAGTAGATCTGCCCTATGACCCAGCAATTGCACTGCTGGGGACTTACCCCAAAGATACAGATGCAGTGAAACACCGGGACACCTGCACCCCGATGTTTATAGCAGCAATGGCCACAATAGCCAAACTGTGGAAGGAACCTCGGTGTCCATCGAAAGATGAATGGATAAAGAAGATGTGGTCTATGTATACAATGGAATATTACTCAGCTATTAGAAACGACAAATACCCACCATTTGCTTCCACGTGGATGGAACTGGAGGGTATTATGCTGAGTGAAATAAGTCAATTGGAGAAGGACAAACATTATACGGTCTCACTCATTTGGGGAATATAAAAAATAGTGAAAGGGAATAAAGGGGAAAGGAGGAAAAAATGAGTGGGAAATATCAGAAAGGGAGACAGAACATGAGAGACTCCTAACTCTGGGAAACGAACAAGTGGTGGTAGAAAGGGAGGTGGGCAGGGGGTGGGGGTGACTGGGTAATGGGCACAGAGGGGGGCACTTGATGGGATGAGCACTGGTGTTATTCTATATGTTGGCAAATTGAACACCAATAAAAAATAAATTAAAAATAAAGTTTCTGTAACACTAACACCCTGCCCTTTAACTTCACAAACCTTAGCATAGTTTAGAGTGCATACCTATTTGCATGACTATTTCTTTTATGTCTATCTCCTCAATGAGAATATAAGTGTCCTGATAGGAATCCTCCCTGGTTTATACACCACTGTAACATGGCGGTGCTCTCAAAGCCTGATGTGTAGCTCATGCTAAGGAACACTACTGAAGTCAGGGTTGGTTAATTAGAGAATACACAAACTGGCCCTTGAAAGATGGATGGCCTAAGAAAGGAAAGGAAAGAAGAAAGGAAGAGGAAGGAAGAAGGAAGAGGAAAGCTCAAGGGTGGCAGTGGATAGGGTACTTTCGGCAGGAAGGCAAGGTCCAGGACACTGGGCCCACTAAAGCAGAGGTCTTGGCATGAGATGCTGACCCTTGCACATGTGAAATAGACAGATGCAGGGCCCTTTTACTGCCATGCTCAGCATGTTCCTGTAGGACCCTGATGCTCCAACCTTCAGCTCCCCAGTAAGGGGGTGTCTGGCCAGCCTGGGCGAAGGAGCTCACCTGCCTGCCTGAAGAGGACAGGACCCAGAGGTGGGCTTATCACACAAAGCACTGTCTCTTTCCCCCACTTTCCCTCCACCCTATGATGGCTGCGGGGGGAGAAGCTTGGTAATTCTTGGGTTAAACACTCAGTGACATCCAGCGCTCCTTCCTCAGTCACGTAATCAGTAGAAGCTGTGACTTCCACTGGCCCCCAGCTTGGGAGGGGAAGATGGTTACTGTGCATTAGCCCTGATGACCCCAACTCGGCAGTTCACCATTTATTCCATGGACAGTGGCTATCGAGACACCCTCCCTCCTCCTAAGTGCTCTTCTGCACTCATTCCCAGTGTTGAATGAACTGGGGAATGCAGCCCTAGCTCCATAGGCGCACAGTCTTATAGTCTACCCTGCCCCCCGCCCTGAAGCATGAGTCCTAGATGCACAACAGGCTCTCAGCCTGGTGCCTTATGATCTATGAAATGCATAGTCCTGCCCATTTACCAGGATACTGGCTTTATGTGTCCCTGGATTGAGAACCACAGCGAGGCGGGCCCCACGCAACTGGACAGGCCCCAATCTCCTGACCTACAGTCCAAACGGTCCACTCCATGCTGACTGCACAGACCTGCCTGATGTCCCAGAGGCGGCTACTCAAAGGCCCCCTGGTGCCATGGAAGCGGCTGATACCCGACCATGGCAGCAGAACTCGGAGAGCCCAGCATGAAGCTCTGTCCACCTGAGCAAATGCAAAGGCCTTCCACAGCAGAGCAATCAGGGAATGTGAGGAAAAGTGTCTCAAGGTGGTAATGTACTGAGATGCTTTGGGCAGGTATGCACAGCACTAAGACCAAAGTTCACAGATGCTGCCCAGCCAGCATGACACTGCTGCCCTCAGTCATCTGAAGTAACCAACACAGGGGAACCGTGACTGTCTTGGCCTCTCTCACCAGACAAAGGCACACAGGCCACCAGCTCCATCAACTTCAAGGGAGTCAACTCACTCTGCTCTGACCTACAACCCCTGGCCCATGATGAAGTTCTAGAAGCTTCCTGGTCAAGCCTACATGAGCATAACCAAAGTTAGGCATTTAAGGCATTTAACCACAGAGTGTTAATAGAGAAAACCCTCAGGATGGTTTGAAGAGGAGCAGAAACATTAACAAGGACACTCATGGGGGGGCGGGGCTGAGGCTGCAAGGCAGCTGCCTTCCGACCCCCTCAGAGTGATCTCTACATTCTACAGAGCCCGTCAGATGAGGGCCCAGGGCTGACAGTAGGCTAAATGGTAGCAGATCCTCGTGTGTAACATAACTCTCTCCAGATATGGATAGAGCTGGAGGAGAAGTAGTCTATGCCAGGGATGCCTGTGAGTGAAGTCCAAACCCGCGGGGGGAGGTGGGTGGGTTAGGTACTGATGCCAGCGATGACTCGAGAGCAGGCAGCGGTGTGGAGGAAGCCAGTTTGGACTGGAATAGCAACAGCACGCTAGCCAAGAAGCTCTAGAAAGATAGACGGGTCTGACTGTCTGGAGGCATTTTCATAATGTCCATCATCCCAGGCTGGCCACTGGGTTAGCACACAAGAGACTGATAGGGAACACTTCCATCAGGCTGAGCAATTCAGCAAAAGCTCAGGAAGTATTGGGTTTTGATCGAAGGTTTTATTATTTAATGAAGCTACCTCATGGGTAACAGTAACACTAAGAATAGAGATTGTTACAAAAGTAGATTTAAAAATACACACACTTGCACATACAGAAATGTATCTTAGCAGGAGAATCGAAGCTGCTTGTTTATATTGAACAATGCCAGATGCAGGTGTTTTGACTCTGCCTGGTGACCCAATTAGGAGGCTATCACTTTGTCTCCCAGCAGCTAGGTGCAAGAACATCTGCAGGAAAGAGGAGGAAGGATTCGTCATGGCAAGGTAAGTCTTGGAAGGCAGCCACTCTTTCCTCCCGGCCCTGAGAACTCTGTTGGCACCAAAAGGAATTTCAAAGTTGGAAGCCCTTCCCATCAGAGCACAGATGGAGAGCCCGCACGTCCTAGGGGGGAAATAATCCAGAGCAGTCTTTAAGATAAATACTTCCATCGGGGTAATTTAAGTGCTTTGTATCTAGTGATGGCGTGCCTCATTATTTCCAGCACTGTGTTATGTTATGGCCTGTGTTGCTTTAAATTCTGAACTCGTGCCATTTATCAAAGACAAGAAAATCCTAAAGGCACACTACTTATCATCAGATAATCCAATGGAAAGTTTAATTGAGGCTTCGGTGCAATGCTTCTTGGCAATAACCCCCTGCTTCTAACTCTCTGGCCGATTCTCATTTCATTAAAGACATTTCCCAGTGTGCCTGAGCTTCTTACTTCCTAACCCGGCCACTGGAACTCCGCAGATGATAATCGCCTTCTTACAGGAATGCACGGCACCTCTCAGCTGCTTGCCTGGCTGGGATGGGAGACAGGGACCCAGCCAGTTACTGATGGAAGACCTTGTTCCCTTCTCCAAGGACAGTCTGTAATCACACCATAGTTTTCTAAGTGTTTCACCAGCTGGGATTAAAAGCTCTTCTCCAGAGCTGACGTCACACAATGAGTAATTTCCCAGCATGCCCCCCACTTTCTCAGGGCAGGAGGTGTTTGGAATCGCTTGTTTGGCTGGTCAGGTGTAGGCTGTCCCTAAACTCCCTAAATCTTGTCCAAAAGGGTCTTCTCTTGTCTGCTGCTGTCTTGTGAGCTTTGAGTATACATTTTCTGGCCTCAGAATCAGCCACGATTTTATTATGTAATCCTATGGTAATCCCCTGGAGACTTCAATGATGTATAGGAATTCCTCATCAGTTTTCTTCTTTTGAGCCCAAATTTGGGCTGAGCACAGACAGAGAAAAAATCCTTGGCATCATTCTCCTTCATTAGTCTCCATGTCTAATTCCTGAACCTTCCTTCTACTTATAAATTACACTTAACTCCAGTACTTAGTAAGTCAGCAAAAAAGAATCAAAGAGACCTTAGCCCCACTTGAATTGTCTTAAGAGTCAAGACTTGTTTTCCCTCAGCTGAAGTAATGAAGGAATTTATGCTCAGAATAAGATAAGCAGAAAAACTGGATTGGGCTGGGGATACCTAGCCAGAAGGCAGTTCCAGATTTCACTGCAAATTTCAGAAGGCAAAACTTTCCCGATCAGGGCCAGTATAGCCAAAGACTAGCATGGGATGCCAATGCCTCCAGGTGGGACCCCTGCCAGCAGTGTGGAGTCAGGACAGGAGGCTTGGCTTCACCTCTGCAGCCACCTCCCCACTCCCAAGCTGCATCATCCCCCACTAAAGGCAGAGGTGACATTCAAGTCCTGGGCGTGGAGGCATCCATGAGCTTTGGAAGCTGAGGGAGATGAAAACGGTGCCAGATACAGAAAATTCTCTGCTATTCCTAGACCAACATCAAGTCCTGTGGAGAGGCTATATGTGCTCACAGTATGCCTGTTCTCTTCTTAATCAAAAACATGCTGATAGGACATAGATGCTATGTCAGCAGTACCACTCCCTGCTTGTGCTGGGAAACCTAGTGAGGCCACAAAGAGCTATGTGGGCCAGTGCCAGGCCAAGAGTTATCAGAAATGTGTCCTTCCTCCCATTGCACACCCTTCTAGCCCACTACCATCAGCTGCTGCCAAGGAGTGGTAAGGGTGACCCAGGCTAACATGGACTGAGCATGCCTTACCTGCAGACCACACGCCAGGCCTCATCTCATCCCACCCTCACAACACTTCTGTGCACAGACACTGTTTCCCTTGCCCTTAAGAGCTACATTTGAGGCAGCACATATTCAGCCAATTGCCAACGGTCTCACAGGTAGAAGGGCCACCTCAGGTACACTCCACTGGAGGTATACCTTTCTTAACCTTCCAGGCCCACTGCGTTAATTCTTAAAACTGGAGCTATCTAAATTTTTAACAAATATCAGTTGCATATGAAGTTCTTTTATGGAAGATTCACACATTGGAAGGTTATATTGGTTTTTTTTTTTTTTTTTTTGAGAGAGAGAGAGAGTGCACACATGAGTGGCAGCAGAGAGAGGCAGAGAGAGAAAGAGAGAGGGAGAATCCCAAGCAGGCTCGACACCCAGTGCCAGACCCTGATACAGGGCTCAATCTCATCACCCTGAGATCATGACCTGAGCTGCAATCAAGAGTCGGATCCTCAACTGAGCCACCCAGGTGCCACTAGGCATCTTTTTTAGAGATGCTGAGCTGGAGTCAAATGGAATGAAAACTTCCTAGTGGCCCCCCACATGAGCCCTTAATCTCTCTGAATAACACTACCAATTTACCTGTTCAACAAATTCATTCGTTCGGTCATACAATAAATGTTCATGGAACCATCATATGCTGGGGCTGGGAATATAATGGGGCCGTGAAGACAAAGAAGTACCTTCTTGGGGGGTGTGCTCCTGCTGTAGTGGTCAGCGGCACATAGACATAAACAAGTGATTCGGGGTACTGATTAACTCAGCAGGGAACAGAGAGGCCACTTCTGCTTCTCTCAGATGCTATTTGAACGGAGACCCAAAGGAAGGAGAGAGTGAGCCATCAAGACAGCGGGAGAGCATGCTGGGCCCAGCAAGAATAAGTGCAAAGCCCTGACAAGGTGGCAAGCTTGGCAAGGAGGAACAGGTGTCAGGTGCAGGTGACCAAGGCCATGGGCACTGGGAGGTGAGGTCAGTAAGGGAGCCAGGAGCCACATGTTCTGGGACCCACAGGATTGTGGATTTTATCCAAAGGCACTGGAGGAGTTTAAGCAAGGAACTCACATGATCTATGTTTTAAAAGGTATTGTCTGATTATCATATAAGACTGAGCTGTCCAGGAGACCACCACGGAGGCCTGGAGACCCGACAGGTGAGGGTAAATTGGCCTGGACCACAGGGAGAGCAGGTCTGATTAAGAATCTATGTTGAAGGCACAGCAGTGGGGAATGGCTGGTGGTTTGGAAATATCAGACGCCTTCTGAAATACAGACCATACGATGGCCAGTTGACTCCCAGAAATGGCTAATAAAAATCACAGCCACCATTTTCCACGAGGCAGGCAGGCGCTGTGCCAAAACCAATTACACTTGCTCACCTACTCAGTCCTGAGCACACTGCCAGGCGGCAGCCACCCCCATCACGACTGCACTGATGAGGGAGAAGGGAAGAAGCCTGAGGCAGGCCACACCCCAGTAAGCAGCAGAGCCAGCATGCCTCTGGAGCCCTTCCTTTTGCTTTGTGGGCTGCAGGCATCCTCCCTGCATTCATAGCTCCTTCTGACTTCTCACATGCAGTCCGTGCAGACCTGGGCGTGCAGGAAAAAGACTCCTTGGCCCAACACAGTGACTGTCTTATTGATTTCATTTTCCAAGATAAAACAAAAAAACAAACAAAATAAACCTCTTGGGGTTTCCACTTCATCTCAAAACTTATGTTTACCTTGGCAACCGGAGCTCTGTGGCAGAGGAAATGCTGTAAGCAACCCTGGAGAGGCCGGGCCCGGGGGCTCCTGCTGCTCCCCTCACCCTGCCTCCCCAGAGCCCTTCCACTTCAGCAGCAGCTGGCCCTGAGTGGGGAGAGGAGGGACCGGTGGGCCACCCCCCGGCTGCTCCTGAGGCAGCCCCTCCACAGCCCGGGCACAGCTGTTTGGTCCCATTTGATTCTGTAACCAAGGGGTACCAGAGACACTAAGGAAATATCTAGAATAGTGTGACACCAATGAGAACTTGAGAGAGGAAACGGTAAGTTGAATCAGCTTTTCCAAAAAAACAAAAACAAAAACAAAAACCACTGATCAGTTTCATAGAGTTAAAAACAAAACAAAATGAAACAAACAAACAAAACCCCTGGAATGCGTGGGAAAAGTAAAAGGAGCTGCATGATGTACAAGCACGACCTTCTGGCAATTTGAGAAGGCGGCCCAAGTGGCCTGGGCAGTGAGGCTGAAAACCAGAAGATTCTCAGCGGGGGGCAGCCAGAGAGTGGTGGAAAGGGAGAAATGGTAGAACCATTTAGGGACAGTGTATTTAGGGACAGTGTCTTCCTCAGCAGGAACAGGATGAGAATTCTATTTGCCAGAACATTTCGAGCCTGCTCCAGGAAAGGAGTCAGCAGTGTGCCTCCTTGGTTCCTTTCCTGCAGCTGCTGGGCATCTATCTAGCTTCCCTGAGCTGGCAAAGATCCCCTTGTCCCCTCCCACCCTACACACACACACACTCATAACCCCCCCACCCCACCCGGTGGAATTCAGTCCTCCTGTTTCTCTGGTACTGCTAAGGCTTAGATCAGGGTTCTCCAACTTGAGTGCACACCAGAATCCGGAGAGCCTGTGAAAAGAGACTGTACAGAAATGCAGATGCAAAGGCCTCGGGTGGTGCTGAGGATGTGCATTTCTACCACCTTCCCAGGAGGTGCTAATGCTGTGGTCAGAGATCACCCTTTAAGACACATTAGTTTTGAGTGTCTCTTTCCTCAACAGCAGCACTGAGGGCTTTCGGGTCCTCTTCTGACACCTGTTGGGGGCAGGGGGCACTGAAACAAGGCCACCAGAGCCTGTGGAGATGGGGCGTTTATAGAGAGTTCTAGGCCCTCTACCTACGCTCATTTCCTTCCCACAACTACCATGTGAGGAGGAATTATAATTATGCCCATTTTACAGACCAGGAAATGGAAACGTGAGGACAAGTGACCTGTCTAGGTTTCCATGGTAAGCAGAGCTAGGATTCTCAAAATAGGTCCGGGAAAACCTGGGGCCATGCAGGAAACTTCCACTCCCTCTTGGCTCAGACTCCAATCCAAACTTGCAAGCTGGGCTCTCTGGGTGCCCCCAGGCCTCCACCATCCTGCCCCAAAGTCTGCTTCCCCCTTTGGCACAAGCATGACGAACTGGGCATCAGGCTGGGCCACGCTTGCCAGCTGTGCAACCTGGGGTAAACTCAGCATCGGTTCCTCCATCTGTGGGGACCTGAGCATTTGACACAAGGTGCTGTCACAGCACCTGGCAGTTGGGAGAGCCGCGATAAGCATCGGGCCCCTCAGCGTCCACCCTTTGTCTCAGCTGTCCTGGCTCATACTGTGACGCCTGCCTGGGGAGCCCTCACCCTGACTTGTTCTGAGGCCCTGCTCCAATGCCCTTCCCAAAAGACCCACAAAGTGACAGGACAGAGGTGGCTGGGCACAAAGGCCCGTGCCAACTGAAAGGAAGTGACAAGATCTGCAAAGCACGCACCATCATTAGGGCTCACCATGGACACGTTCTCATGTGAGGCTCAGAGCAGGCCTGCAGCGGGATGTCGAGATCTCCTACAAGCAGGAAATGGAGGATTGCTAGGTTTATTAAGTGATATGCCCAATGCCAAGTAAACAGCAGCATGAAGGAATCAAACCCAGGTCTGACTGCAGCTGAGAGGCCGAGGCAGGAGTCCTGTGTTAAGGAGAGCAGAGGTGGAGCAGGCCAGGGACACCCCGCTTGTCTCCACTGTGAGATGGCTGCTCACCCTGGGGACCCATCCATGATCTATTTTTTTGTGGATTATTAGAGATTAATACTCCTGGCACAGTTCACATCAACACTTCTAGAAGCCTTGGCCTGCTGAAGAGATTATAGGTGAAGAGTCTTATGGCCAAATGTCACCCTCTCACCAATGTCTTTGGCCACTGCAGCTAAAATCTGAAGTCTTGCGTCCTCAATCCCAATTCCCTATTTTTCCTCTTTAACGTTTACCTCTACTGCTACTCTTGAGTTTACTTTTATTTTATTTTATTTATTTTTTTTTTTGAGTTTACTTTTAGATGACAAATGGCCATTCTTCTGCTAAAATGTCAGTACCACAAAGGCAGGGACCTTGGTTTTGTGTGTCCAGTAACTCCAAGCTTGGAGCAGTGCCTGGCACATTACAGGTACTCAACGACTATATATGAATGTAAAGCCTAGAGAAGCAGAATGTCCGCGAAGACAAAGGTCTGTTCTGAAAATAGTGCATGACAGAGACAGGGAAAAGAAGGCCACACGGGTACAAAGAATGATGAGCAATTAATACTTGCAGAAAGAGAAAACCAAATGGGCACAGATGTGGCAAGAGAGGAGTTAAACCCTCAGGCTTTCCAGTGAGTTCCTTCAATGCCAGTTGCCACTCATTAATGCTATAACTTCAGACAAGAAATGTACCTTTGGGGAGGGGGGTCTCAGTTTCTCCATCTACTCACAGGAACGATGATACTTCACTTAAAAGGTTATTGAAAGGCAAGATATAGTTAAAGACTGGAACTGAACTTCCTGGGGTCAAGTGCTGGCTGTACCACTTAACAGTGGTGTGTGGCTCTGGGCAAGTTTGTTAATGCTCTATACCTCAGTTTCCCCATATGTAGGATTAGCAGCACTTCCTCAAAGAATCAGGAGGATTAAATGAATTAAAAGCAAGAAGTGTTCAACCCCAAAGTTCTCGACAAATGGTAGCTGCTCTCATTTGCAGCTCTATCACCGCCAGACAACAGGATGGACACCATCTGTCCTCTAGGGACTTACGTGGGGAGACACCACACCAAAAGGCTCTGTTGAGAGCAAAGCTCCTCCATGTTCCGAGGGGAAATTCAAAAAAAAGCTCGGATCTGGGCACCACTCCTAGGACTGTGAGGTGCTAAACTGTTGCCTGCCATTGCCTGCTATGCACTGCATGTTTGTGTCTCCCCCAGCAAATTTGTTTATTGAAGTCCTGACCCCTGGTGGGGTGCTTTTAAGAAGTGGGAGGCCTTTGGGAGGTGACCCGATTTAGATGAATCATGCAGGTGGAGCCCCCATGGCGGGATGAGTGTCCTCCTAAGAAGAGGAAGACAGACCAGGGTCACTGGCTCGCTCTCCACCAATGGTCATCAGCAGGCTGGGAGGTGTTTGTCAGCAGACCTCGGATCAGCTGGCACCTTGATCTGGGACTTCCAGGACTCCAGAATTGTGAGAAACAAATGTCTGTGGTTTAAGCCTGCCAGTCTGTGGTGTTTTGCTAAGGCAGCCTGAGTTGGTGAAGACAATGCCCTTGACCAATAATAGATGGAAGGGGACATGAAGAGCTAGAAGAGGCTATTTTTTTGTGGATGTGAGCAGAGAAGAGGGTCCTGGAGGAGGGAGCCCCTAGTGAAGTGCTCTAGAACCACAGAGGCTGGCATCTTGTCTGCATGTGGATGTCTATTGAGCTACCAGGCTTTCTGACCTGCCAGTGCTACTGGAGTGAGGTCCAGGGCACTGCAGAGAGAAGACCAATGTGGCCAGGAAGAGGGCGAACAAGCACATATTGCCCTTAAGTATTTGACTTGACAAATCAGATATGATTCCCACCCATCAGGGCCCTACTGCCCTCAGAGCAGGAGACAGTAAATCCTCTGGGGAAATGTGCCCTACCCTCAGGATCAGCCCCTGCCCTTGGCCAGTGAAGGAGGAGGTGGTCTTCAGGTTAAAATTTCACTGATGTCTCTCTTCCCCTCAGTTATAGCAAGGCCTAACCCCAGAGCTCTGGGTCAGGCCAGCTTATCAATCAATCTGCTCCACTCATACTGGGCTGGGGAAAAATGCCAGGGATGGGTGGTCCAGTGGTTATAGGACTCTTCCTCATGACCTCATGCTACTGCTGGCAAGACACAGGACGGGCTCTGGGACTTGATCAAAGCAGGGAAGCTGCTGGTCCACATTTAGCCCACCTCAAGAGACCAGAGCTGGGCAGCACCTGTGGGCTCCCCAGTATTCAGGACTATTCTCAAGGAATAGCAATCTTTGTGTATCTCTTCCCTCCTCAGCCCTGAATACCTTCAACCAAGGAAGGAGTTTCCCTCAAGATCATGGTGAAGTCTGCAGAGTTGCTGAATATGCCACCCCATATTGCGCCATTTGGACATAAGGAATATTTTGAGCTGAAGGCAATTCAGAAGCAGATATAAGAAAATCTCTCCATCCTTCCCCCATTTGCCTAAAAGTAGGACGTATACTTGTAAAAGTGTCCCTCTCTCCTCTCCACAGATGTTAATCAGAGAGAACCCTAGATCCTTCTCATCCCAGAGATGGCATCCAAGGAATCTGTAGGTCAAAACTGGCTTAAACTAACCCTTATCTGGTCCCTGATCTTCCTACAATTTGTCACTACATAAATCCAAAGCCCTTTGCCTCTGGTCACTTCTCTAAAAAAGTTTTTGTTTTTTTTTTTTTTTTTTTTTTTTTTTAAGATACTCTATAAGCCTGAGTTCTAACCACCCTTTCAGTTACCCATCACTGGGTGCTCCCACATGCATGTGCACTGCTTGTGTTAATCAATTTGTTTGCTTTTCTCTTGTTAGTTGGTCCTTTGTCAGTCATATTTACAGGGACCCAGCCAATGAACCTGAGACTGGTAGAAGAGTAATAGGTTTTCCTCCCCTCCAACTCAAAGACTGCTTTTTAATGCTTCATTGGAAGTCTGCTCAAGGTTCTGGGATTTGTCCCTTGGGGAACCTGACAGACCCATTCTTCCAACCTGAACATGGAGATGGTGCCATTGCCCTCTCAGTGTTCACAGGGATGGAAGTCCTCATTGTGCTGGGACTGCAAAGGATCTTCAGGGCACAGTCTTACATGTACTCAGCCTTTGGCATTTCTGGTCATCGGAGATTAAGTGCAGTAGCTAACAAAACTCTGAATTTCATAGTCTCCATATACTTTACTTCTCACTCACATGGCATCCAATGTTTTAGGGATGATGGCCGTGGCTCCCAGGTGGGCCTTAGCCAGTCATCTATTGGAGAAAGAGCCTCCAGCACTGTTCGTGAAGGTTTATAGGGGCTGCACCTAGAAATCACTTCCACTCTCATTCTCACTGGACAAGGCAGTCAGTTAGCCACAACTACTGCCAGGAAGGCAGGGAAATTTATCATTCAGAGAGAAAAAAATATGCGTGGATATTAGCTAGCAGTCTTTCCATAATGCCCTAGGCTGTGTTGGCAACATGTTCTAACCAGAGCTTGGTCCCTTCCCAACCAGGACTCGGTCCTTCCCAGCTAGGATTTAGTCTCTCCCAACCAGGCAGGATTCAGTCCCTCCCCAACTAGGACTCAGTCCCTTCCAAACTAGGATTCAGTCCTTCTCCAACCAGGATTCAGTTCCTTCCAAACTAGGATTCAGTCTCTCTCCAATCAGGACTCAGCCCCTCCCCAACCAGGACTCAGCCTCTCTCCAACCAGGACTCAACCCCTCCCTAATCAGGACTCAGTCCCTCCCCAACCAGGACTCAGCCTTTCTTGTGCATCAATGAAGCCCCCTCCCCCTACAATAGCGCTTATCAGGAATTTCTGATCCAAGTTATCTATGCCAGTAATTCCTAAGGCTGTTTGAATCCAAATGCTAAATAACAGCCAGGCCCAGATCTGGTGTAACAGAACACACCAATAGACTGGCCTGACATAACCTCCTCTCCTTGTCCTGAAGCACTCCTAAGTCTTAAGCTGCATATTTATAGAAATTGAGCTAGAAAACTCAGAGCCAACTTTCAACTTCATACAGGGGGGCTGGGGGTTCTTCAATTTAAGGAGCTCACAAAGACCACAAGATTCTGATAAATTGCCTGAAATACACAAGCAACAAACATTCTTCCCCCAAATTGTAGTTCTTCCTCTGGAACGTCACACACATCCTACCCTGTGCTTAATTCTGAGTACCAACCATATGGCTTGAATGTGACCAACCCCAGTTCTGTACACCAGCTCTGTACAGTCCTCCAATAGTCAAGCAGTCACTGAGAAAATGAACTCTTGGCCCACTGTAAAGTGGTGAGCTTTATGCCACAGACGATGGCCCAAGCAATAACTTTACTAAGTCTCAGTGCCTGCATGGTCCAATCTGGCCCCAGGATCTAAGCCAAAGAAGCACACCTAGGAACTGAGGAAACTTGCAAAGAGCCTCTTACTCCCTACTAGTTTCTCTCTTAGAATATTAAAGAAGGCTCTACAGTTCAACCCCTTTACAATGCTTCTTAGAATGCTCTCTTCTCTCTTCACTCTCCCCACCACCAACCCAGAGCTTGATCCTCTCCCAGGCTGTACAGATTCTCCTCCTCCTGCCTTGCCTGCCATACCCTGCATACTACCTATGGTCCTGTAGTGACTTATACCTTCTCACCTCCCACCCAGCCTCCCAGAGAGAGAAGCATGAGAACGCCTCTCCCTGGTAATTGTACTTTTCCCACCCTGACCATTTCTTCTAGAGGAAATCTTTGAGGGGCATCTGGGTGGCTTAGTCAGTTAAGCATCTACCTTTGGCTCAGGTCATGATCCCAGGATCCTGGGACTGAGCTCTGCATCGGGCTCCCTGGTCAACAGGGAGTCTGCTCCTCCCTACCAGCTTGTGCTTGCTCTTGCTCTCTCAATAAATAAATAAAATCTTAAAAAAAAAAAAAAAGAGGAGGAGGAGGAGGAGTAGGAGGAAAAGCAATCTTTGAGAAGAAGGGGTAGTGAATAAAATTCATAACCTTGCTCTTTGGTCATCTCACTCTAAAAAAATTGTGGCAAAGTACATACAACACAAAATTTACCATTTTAATCATTTTTCAGTATATAGTTCAATAGCACTGAATATTCACATTGCTATGCAACCATCCTCACCATCTACCTTGAGAGCTTTTTCATCTTTCCAAACTGAAATTCAATACTCATTAAACACTAACCCTTCATTCTCCCTCCCCTCTAACACCTGGCAAACATTATCCTACTTTCTGTCTCCATGATTTTGACAACTCCAGGAACCTCACATAAATGGAATCATACATTATTTGTATTTTTGTAACAGGCTTATTTCATTGAGCATAATGTCTTTAAGTTTTATCTGTTATAGAATCTCAGAAAACCCTTCATTTTTAAGGCTAATATCCATGCACACACATGCATACACAAGCACACACACACATATATGCACATATTTTATCTGTTCATTGTTCAGAGGACACCTGAGTTACTTCTTTGTAAATAATGTTGCGATGAACATGGATGTACAAATATCTGTTCAGGGCCCATTTCTTTTGGTTACATACCTAGAAAAGGAATTCCTAGATGATATTTTGAGGAACCACCATACTGTTTTCCATAGCAGATGAACCGTACCTTCCCCCTCAGCGGTACACAAGGGCTCCTCTTCCTCCACATCCTTCCCATCACTTATATTTTCTGGGGTTCTTTTGGGCAACAGCCATCCTAATAGATGTGACCAATTATCTCATTTAACCTTCAAAATAACCCTGAGTAATATTCCCACTTCACAGATGAGAAAACAGAGCTGGAGATTTTAGATGACTCACACAAGGACAGTGGTGGAGGTAGGACTTGAATGCACATCTAGCTGCAAGGCCAACGCTCAGACCACTGCACTAAGCCAAGCACGGCTCCTGAGGGTGGTTCAGTGTTCACTGTGGAGATGATGGGGCTTTAGGAGTGGTAATGGGATCACCATGAGGGTCACACTGTAAAGAGAGCAGTGGTGGGAGCACTTCTCTGATTCTTTGTTCTCACTGGACCAGCGGCAGATGCAAACCCAGTGCCCCCTGACTTCTGCCCACTCCTCAGACTCTCAACACTCAGGAAGCACACAGGTTCCAAGAGTGCTTAAGAACTCACAATTACACAAAAGGCATCTCGCAAGGACCTAGTTTCCTGTTTACGATTCTATTCCCTATCCTTGCCCCCATTCAAGGAGGGTTTCTCGTTGTTGTTTCTAACAAAGCTAATAAAAGGTCGGAACCGCTGAGAATTGCAAGACTGGAGGGATAGCCATGCAATGAGGCAAAGCATCCCACTTCATTCCAAGCTAATCATAAAGCACTCCCCTGGCCATGAGGAATGGGAAGACGGGGGGAATGACGGAGACATGAAGACAGATGGCCTCGGTCCACATCATACTGAGGCTCATGATCAATGACAGGGTGGCCGGCTATGGCCTGTCACCAATGTCACCACCACCTTGTGCACAGGGCCACTTCCACTGGAACGACATCTGTGTCAGAGTCCCCTTCAGGCCACCTGAGCACAGAATCTGAAAAGGTACTAATCAGCAACCTTGGGGATACCTCTTCATGAGGTATCCACTTTCTGAACCGAACATAGAAGGGAACTCCAAAGCCTACATTTGAAGGCCCACCACTGGAAACCCTGCAGGGGCCAGGCTCTTTTATCCAGCCCTGTCTTTCCAGCCCAAAAGGCAATCAAGCATGGCTCTGTGTTTTCTTGGTCTCTGTATAGTTCCAGAATAAATAGAGTTGCACTCTCCAAAGGGCTGGCAGAAGCATACCCAATGCAAAACATACCCATGTATTTTCACCATTTTAAAATGCATTTTGCTATTATATAACCTTAAATATGACCCTGGCACGAGGAAGAAGAAAAGTTGAATTTGGTCCCCTGCAGCAACTGGTTTCAGTGGGGATTTCCTGCCAAGTCCCAAACAGAAACCTTCTGCCCTGGGTTCTTGTGTTGTCACCAGGGCAGGCAGGCCTTCTCAGGGCAGCTCCCTTCTAGAGAGCTTACAGAATTTTGTGAGCCCAAAGGAAGCCCCTCTAAACTTGAAGGTACAGGAAGTATGCACACTTACTAACACTTCCACCATAGGTGCATGCACTTAGGCATTTGTGTATGTCAGGGTATGTATGTACATATGTATGTACACGCACATACAAATTCATCTTTTTAAAAAATATTTTAATTTATTTGAGAGAGAAACAGAGCACACAAGCAGAGGGGAGAGGTAGAGGGAGAAATAGACTCCCCATGGAGCACGGAGCCCAATTTGGAGCTTGATCCCATGACCCTGGGATCATGACCTGAGCTGAAGGCAGACACTTAACCAACTGAGCCACCCAGGTGCCCCCTCATTCATTCATTCTCTTCAGTCACTATCTTCAAGTCATGCCACAGGACAGCCATACAGTGGGAAATAGGCAGGAAACTCCCCCCAGGGCTGTCCTGTGCTTGCCAGCTTCTGCTCTCCTTAGGCATGGCAGCTCTTACAAAGGTCTTTTAGAAGACACTCTCCAACATCCAGACACAACTCATCCTTTTTGAGAAAATACTCTAAACCTACATTTGAAGCTGAATAGGTGAGGGAAGAAGCCAGCTTATTGAAGTATATATTATTTAGCTTTCCCAGCTAATTTATGTTAGGTGAGAAATCAAGCTGAGTTTGTAAGGACCAAAGGCCCAAAGTTAACAGAAGGCAATTTTCCTAACTCTCTTAGGAGGATGGCCTATTTTTTTTTTTTCTTTTTTGATTGCATGAGAAGACAGCACTTCCCCAAACAGTCTGAGTCCCTGATTGCTAGATGCATGCATATTTGATTTCCAAAATTGAAACCTTTCATAAAACCTCACAAAAATCACAGATCATGGTCAAGATCCTAACTATAAATACCAAAATAACTTCTGAAAAACAGATGAACTTGCTGAAGACCTCAGGTCATCTGATTTAGGACAACTAACAGATCATTGATTGTTAAGCCTTCTCTTCTGGAAGTCTCTCAGAGTAGACACAAAGGACATAATGTGGGTACACCTGGCCCTGAAGCAGCATGTGCTGTGCCAAGCATGAGGTGGGGTTAGAAGGAAGACATGTCAGAACTTGTTCACTCAATGGGATAATTGTCCTTCAGGGACAAACATCTGAGACTACTTCTGACAAATAATTCTGAAGCAAAACTGAACGCTCACTTCTGTAAGGTCACAAGGAATAACAAAATAAAGCAAGCAAAACCAAAGGTTAGTCTCACTAGCAAAACTCTTGTATTTTTATCTCAAAAAGTACTTTCCAGCCTCATTCAGCAAACAGAACCTATGATCCTCTACAGTTCAAAACCACCCTCACAGAATGAAGATTTACTAACACCACGAAGACACACAAAAAAAGTGTGCACTCTGAAGGAAATTCCCCAAAATGATCTACACAGTTTTTCAGCCATAGCACCAGGACTGGAATAACCAAAGGTCCTCCAGAGTGATGAATGTGGAGATCATCATATACAGCCAGGGGGATAGATTTTGATGTTTTTATACACACAAAGTAGTAAGACTTTTTTGCTTAAGCCCTAATTGGACAGGACATAGTTCAGAGCTCCCCCTCCTTGACACTATTATTTAATAAAAATCCAACAAGTGCAGTTAGGACACTAGTCCCACTGTCCCTCATCTCTCACTGGTTCCCCAGCAAATATTCCTTCTGTGGTCCCATGATGGCTGGCCTGAAACAGACTTCCAAATCAGATATGTCATTCCTAAAAACCTTCATCTTGGTGGGTGATGCTCCTTCCCTTGCTTCCTCCCTCCCTGACAGAGCTGCTATGTGGAGTCAGTGGCCACATGCATGAAGCCCCCACTGGACTGCTCAGACCTATGAGGGAGCTCAGCACCAGTGCCGTGGGTCACACAGGACCCACTCAAGTTCAGAGACAGCCATTGGCCCTCAGTCCAGGGCAGCAGGGCTCTAGCACCTGGACCAGTGTCAGAGCTCCTCAGCGGCATCTCCCTGGCCTTCTGTGTGAAATATTTCACAAAGTCGCTTAGCATTTCTATTGTCCTTTGGGCAGAATTATCACATATCACATCCCTTGGCTTGGCAGCAGCGGGGGGAAACAGGCTCTTCCATTAATTAAAAAAATGAGAGCAAGGAAAAATATAAATCCCAATAATTAGAACTAAAGAACTAAATTCATGAAGCTTGAGTAGAGTTGTTAAAAAAAAAAAAAAAGAAATTGGCACAGCTCAGTTTATAGCTAAGTGTGGGAAAAGGACAGATGCCACGTAACTGAGATGTCTGGTCATCCAGGGTGCTCACGTACTACCTACAGAAGCCCAGAGGTGTGTGTCAGGAAGAGGAATGTGAATGGCTCCCATAGATCTCGCCTCTTCACACTGTCTCATCTAGGACAGCTTTTTCCTTAGGATGGTGGCAGGAAAGCAAATGACTCAGGATGAAGCAATTCAATGGAAGAAAAGCCTACACCCCCACAAAGGCAAGGTCTCAAATGTGCAAAGTAGAGATCACCTAGTGAGGGGGCAGCTGCTTCTCTTAGCAGTGAAGCTGTTTTTCCAGAACCTTCTGCCTTAAGCATTGCCTTTTCTCTTGTGTGTGTCCTCCGGGGTGAAGATCAGCAGAACCCCTGTGGTGCTATCCATTCTGCTTCCATAGTGGCCCAAACTGACAGAGCTGGGAGGGAGGGTCCATTAGGTACAATTGTTTAAAAGTGTGTTTACTCATTTGTGCAGGCCAGCTCTTACCCAGAGTGGTGGAGCTTAATGAGGCCTCTCACTATCTATAGTCAGGACCACCTTTGAGTTAGTGCCATGGAAGACTCCTTGCCTACATCAGTAGGACCCCTGTAATGTGCCCAGATAGTATGCTGCAGATATGTTGGTTTCTCATATTTCAATATTTACTAAAGGGTCAGGGATGTAGTGGACACTGGTGGTTGTGGAATGTCTAACACCCATCCTTCCCCCTGGCTAAAGCACACTGACCCTCTCTTTGGAGAACTCCTTCCCATGCATTGTTGTGGAAAGTACTATTGTGTCCGTAGGCCCCCCCACCCCCACTCCGCCGCCATAGAAGGCAAAAGAGCCAGACCTTCCATCACCCCCTGTGCAGGTGGGTTGAGGAGCTGCAGCTGTAGGCCACATGACCTAGGCAGGACTGGGAGCCAGTGACCAGTGAGAAGCAGTTGGCTGTCAGGGCAGATGGAGGCCATTCCCCACAGGCCCCGCTGCTGACCTCTGCATAGTGTCTGTGGCCTCACTCTCTGAGGGTGCCTAGGGTGCTGTGTTCCAACCAGATCTTCCACCCTCATGGGCAGCACCCATTCAAATTTAACTTTGAAATCTATGTTAAGCTACTTTTTAAGACAGTAATTAAAACGTTTACAACGCAAGTTACCTTTGAGGAGGATAGTGGCTGGGAGAGGGCATGAAGGAACCTTTGTAAGAGGCCAATGACATTCCATACCTTCATTTGAGTAGTGATTTTGAGGGTACTGGCATAGGATTATGCAGCAGCGTGGATGTACTTAATGTCATTGAACTCTACACTTAAAAATGGTTACAATTTCATGTATAAATTTTGTTACATATTTTTTAACCACCATTTAAAAAAATAGGTTAAAACAGAATTCAAAATGCTGCTTTAAAACTATTTCAATAAATAGGAGATAAACACACTAAAAACAAAACCAACACAGGCATAAATTAAAAATCCACCAAGATTTATACCCTTTACTGTATATAAATTATACCCTAATCAAACCAAGAAAACAAACAGAAAACACTATTATGTGCCAAATTATAAAACCCTGGCAATCCCCAAGCTTCCTTGGTTTCCCAAGGTGGCATTTTATCTCATTTTCTGCAAAACTGGGGACATAGCCCCTCCTGCTAGAGCTTGACCCTGAGATTTGAAGGCAGCTGTTCAGAATCTCTTAGCACTGGCAACAACATATCTATGTGATTCAGATTATTTTTCCATTCTGTGGAATCAAAACAAATATGGAAATAAATTGGATGCTGGAATGACAAAATTATAGAGTTGGAATACAGATACATGGTAGCCAGGAGTTAGGGAAGGGGAGGGAGAAGGAGATTTCACAGGAGCAGCCCAAGGGAGCTACTTGGAGGTGATGGACCAGTTCTGCTCCTGACTGTCCTAGTGGTTGGATGACTCTACATATGCAATAAAATGGCATAGAACCATATGTAAAAACATACCCTGAAACGAGTTCATGCAAAAACCAGTGAAACCTGAGTAGATCTGTAGTGTAGCTCATCATACTGTGCCAATCAATTTCCGGGTTTTGGAAATCCACTATGGTTGTATAAGATGCAACCATGTGAGAAAGTGGGGTGATAGGTGTTAAGAGTCTTCTCTGAACTTCTTTGGCAACTTTCAGAGATTCTATAATTACTGCAAAATAAAAAGTAAAAAAAAAAAAAAAAAACCCACAGAAATAAATTGGATGAGACTTCTATAACCCTAGCTTTCAAAATTTTCTCTTCATGGAATCACCATGGTTTTTATTAATTGACTTGATAGTAAGTACTAATAAATTATGACATGTTAAAACCAAAGCACCATGTAAATTTTTTTTTTTTTTTTTTTTTTTTTTTAAGGAAGGGATTCATTTCCTTCATAAAAGCTGAAAATCACTGAGGTATTGGAAAGAGTATGCAATAAGGAAGTATGAGACAGGGCTGAGCTAACCAGCTGTCATATAAAGAACGATTACAGCTGGTCCATGCAATTAAAAGATTTTGTGGAGGAAATGAGACACACACACCTGGGAGGTCATGCAAGGACATAAGATTTCCACAGCAGTGCACAAAGTATCTAAAGAGGAGTGTGTTATGAACTGAATTGTGCTCCACTCTCCTCAAAATTCGTATGTCAGAGTGCTAACCTCTGATGTCAATGTATTTAGAGACAGAATATTTAAAAAGATACTTAAGGTTAAATGGGGTCATGAGTGTAGGGTGCTAATCTGACTGTTGTCCTTGTAAGAAGAGTGCTCAGGACAGAGACACACCCAGGGAAGACCATGTGAAGACACAAGGAGAAAGGAGGTATCTGCATGTCATGGGGTGAAGCCTCAGGAAAAACTGCCTGGGCCGATACCCTGATATTGGACTTCCCATCTCTAAAACCGTGAGACGATAAAGTTCTGTTGCTTAAGCCACCCAGCCTATGGTATTTTGTCATAGTAGCCCCAGCAGGTGAATATAAGTAGCAAGGTGATGTCATGTAGGAGAAAGAAAGAAGACAGAACTAGCGGTCTGCTCTTCAACAGGGGATCTGAAATAGAGTACATAATCACAATGAATGGTTGATAGGAAAGATATACATTCAAAAGGAAATAAAGCCAGCTATACCTCACATGGAATAAAGCCATGTGATAAAATGCTGAGTGTTCCGAAATGCTGGAATTCCTTCATCTGCATTCATTCATTGATTCGTTCGTTCATTCAATTAACAGTGGTGACTGGGCCTTACAAGCCCTGTACCAGGCACCAAAGGACACAGGACGGAAGGGCAGAGTATGGCTCTGGCAGGTACAGTCTTCCAGGGAAGGCATACAGGCTTGGGCAATGGGATGGGGCAGTGTCCCCTCAGGGGTGAGCATGGCCTTGGAAGGTGCCTCCCCAGCTCAAGTAGAAAAGCTGACTTGCGAACACCAGGAAGGAGTGGCCACTCCTAGAGACAATACCCACTTTTGCAGCTCTGTCAATTGCTAGAGATCGACATGTGCTGGCCTAGCCCCAAGCCAGACTTCGACAGGTGAAGCCCATATCACTCACGTTGAAGCTCATTTCACATTTTTTCAGTAGTGTAGTGAGTCCTTTATGGAGACAGCCCCCAGGTAATGGAGCACCGATTGGCTGGTTTCTGATGCTCGTCTCTCACATTTATTTAGGGGATGGATGAAATAGAATACAAAAAAAATAAAATCATCTTGTAAGCTCTTTGATGTGCCATGAATGCTAGCTATCATTGTACTAGATTTTGAAGGGCCTTTTAAGTCACCTAGTGCAAAATGATTGTTTTAAGGAGATGAACTCAAGGCCACCACCTGGCTCGTAAGTAGCCGAGCCAGAGTGAGGGCTCAGGATTAGTCCACTGCTAGAACTCCTTAGGAAGCACAGGTTTTTAAACATTTAAATCCTACAATAATATTTATTTGTCAATCCCATATCGTTTGCCTGCACTTCTAGGCACATTATATTCAGAATCTTGCTCTTGGTGGTGCTATTATTTCAACCTCCTGGCAAATAAAGGTTCATGCCATAGTAATCAACACTGGAATTCATCTTCATGTTTTCTCTGTTAACCAAGGACTCCATACCTATGCCCAAAAATTGGTTCCTTTTTTTTTTTTTTTAAAGATTTTATTTATTTATTCATGAGAGACAGACAGAGAGAGAGAGAGAGAGAGGCAGAGACATAGGCAGAGGGAGAAGCAGGCTCCTTGCAGAGAATCTGACATGGGGACTCGATCCCAGGACTCCAGGATCATGCCCTGGGCCAAACGCAAGCACTCAACTGCTGAGCCACCCAGGCATCCCCCAAAGACTGGTTTTAATTGGAAACCTATGACATGTCAAGAACAAGCTAGATACCAATAAGGACAGGAGAGGAGGGAAGATGGCAAACAGGGAAAAGCCGGGGGAGGAAGTGAAGGTAGAGAAGAGAAGGAAAGGGAAGAAGGAAAATGTGCCTTGCCAGTGCTGCATGTTGGTGTCAGAACCATGTGACCAGAAAACAATGAGCCTGGTGCCCAGGCTAGGGTAGAGACCAGCTTCACACCCATACAGTCCCACTTTACCTCTTTGGACACTTGGTAATGATCATCGGCAAACGTGAGAATAAACCTGGAAGTTCTGGTCTCATGACAACTGTGTAACTCAGTGGGGTCCCCCGTCCTGCATGAGTGACCAAGAGGCTCAGAACCTAATGTGGCTCCAACCACCATCACCTTGAGGCAGCCTGGAGGTGCCCCCCCCGGTTTAACTTTTCCTATCTTCCTTATTAAGTATCTGTCTTGATGTCCTCTACCCTAAGCAACCTCAATATGTATCCAGGGGGGATTAAAAATTGAAGTCAAAGAGGTCAAAGAAAAAAATTATAAGAAAAGAGGCAACAGGAAAGGCAGAGTTTGAGAATATGCTCCTCCAGACTGGAAGTGTTACCAGGTCTCCAGATTATCACAGGGTTCAGCAGCCCCGTAAATTATTATTCTGCTTCTAAACTTACCAACCGTGTCACATGGTTCATCTTTGTGTACGCAGAAATCGGTCCTAAAAAAAAAACAAAAAAAAAAAAACAAAAAAAACAAAACCCAGACATGGTCAGGTGTATGTAATATCCTCCAAGACTAGGAGAAGAAAACATTGTCGGTTAAGCTTGATTGGTCATCCTGCACATAGCAATGTTACTGCTTCAGCTGTCATAGCTTATAGCAAAGAACAACTAGTCATTTGTCAAGATTAACCCATTCATGTTCCCAACTGGTAGGCCCATGACCCCACCTAACAGCCCTCCTTTCATAGCTAAACTACTCCACCTAACATTCTGTTGCTGGGAGGGCTCCCTCCAACAACTGCAAAAGTTCTGGAAGATGTTTGCAAGTCATGCATCAGAGCCAATTATTCTTCAATATCGTCAAACTATAGTGACTTCCCCAAGCTACTCTATGTGGGCAGCGACGGGTTTTTTAGATGCTGAAGTGACCATGTAGCACTTAGAGGAGAAGATAACAAAAAGTAATTTCTTTAAGTCATATCCTTTAAAGCTTCCTAGGATCCCTTGGGAGGGGGCTGTGGCTGTGTGTGAAGAGCAAATATGCTCAAAAGCTGGTCCAGCCCCAGTTCTGCCAGTATAAGGGGTTCACTATGGCCTCTACCCACTCGGCTCTGGGACCTTCTTTTCCAAAACCAGAGCATTCCCAGAGTGATGAGAATCATCACTGATGATGGTGATGATGATGCTCAGGCTGAGCAGATCACTGGCTGCCTGGAACCGGGTGAGGAGAGCACTGGCCTGGTCCCCCCACCCCACCCCAGGGTCCCATGCTCATCTACTCATGGGGGCTCATGGGGAGATGACAGAAAGTGCCCACTCCCTTAAACTCCTTCAGGTTTAAAAGCTGTGTTCTGAAGCCACTTCTCATTTTACTTTGAAAGTTCTTCTGGGAAGGAAGATGGAGCCAGCCAGACACTTAGGTCAGCACTAAGCCAAGTTGTCAAAGAAAATGACAGGTCCCAGTTGGGCCACCTTTGCTCTTTCTGAGACTCTGTCCTCCCCTACCCTCTGTCAGAATCTCTTCTCAGGAAAGGATCTGACCTGCCGTTCACAGAGAAGGCCTGGGTTACTCTCCTAACCTAACTGTAGAGAGTCATCTTTCCTTATCCTTCAATGTCAATCTGATGCCAACAAACAGCATGTCCTGTTGTATCTACCTCTAGAATGTGACCCACACCTGTTGCCTCACAACACTATGTGGGCTCCCAGGGAAATGGCTCACTTGAAGTTTGTCAAAGATTCCACCTGCCTACTCAGACCACAGATTCTACTTGGGGTCCCAATGTACAGAACTGGGTGCTGCAAGCCCAGAGGAGAGGATGGGGTGGCTCTGAAAGTGTGGCCCTGAAACTAGCCAGAGAAACACTGAGGAGGACCTGGGGCGAGTCTGTCAGCAACCCACAGAGGTCAGCAACTCATCTAGGTTCTACTTATTGCAAGTTTGAATTTTTTCATAACAAACCTGTATGTCTTGATAACCAATTATAAGGCCATTTTAACAGAAGGAAAACAGAAGCTTTCAAGAATCCCACAGTTGGGGGGGGGGGGGGGGAGAACTGTACTCTTGTCACAATCCCACTCCAAAATCACAAGAACTAAATGGAATATTAGTCAAAAAAGAAATCTTGCCATTTGCAATGATGTGGATTGAGGTAGAGAGTATAATGCAAAGCTAAATAGGTCAGAGAAAGACAAATACCATATGATCCCACTCATATGTGGAATTTAAGAAGCAAAAGAAATGCTCAAAGGGCAAAAGACAAACCAACAAACAGACTCATATATAGAGAATTGATGGTTACCAAAGGAGATGTAAGGGGATGAGTGAAATAGGTGATGGGGACTAAGGAGGGCACTTGTGATGAGCACTGGATGATGTATAAACGTGCTAAATCAGGGATCCCCCAGTGGCTCAGTGGTTGGGCACCTGCCTTCAGCCCAGGGCGTGATCCTAGAGTCCCGGGATCGAATCCTGCATCGGGCTCCCTGCATGGAGCCTGCTTCTCCCTCTGCCTGTGTCCCTGCCTCTCTCTCTCTCTCTCTCTCTCATGAATAAAAAAAAAATCTTAAAAATAAAATAAATAAAAGTGCTGAATCACTGTTGGTACACCTAAAACTAATGTAACACTGTATATTAACTAATTGGAATTAAAATAAATATTTGAGAGATGACCTTTTAAAAGACTAATTAACAGGCAATAGAGGGTAGCAAGGAAAAAGCAGTGGCAGACAGAAAACCAAACAAATAAAATTAGGGACATACATATGCTCACTGCTCTGGCATCTACCTGACTCTAACTCAACACTCTTGATCTGACATCCCTCCTGTTTGAATGTTTCAAACATCTCTCTCTCTCTCTCTCTCTCTCTCACACACACACACACACACACACACATACACACACACGGATCAAGCTGGCCCCATGCCTTGCTCTAGGGTTTCCCAGAGTGAGCACAACTAAAGCCTGGGCAAAAGGAGAATGCCATGTGACCATCAGTCCCACAGTTAAGTGAACAGAACTTAGTCAAAGATGGTGCCCACTTCACAGGCCCCCTCTTGGAGAAAGTCAGCCCTGCTGGCTGACAGGAGCACCGTGTGTTCTCTCATCCCATGGCTCCCCTGAAGGGAAATAGATGGTCTCGAATGATAGACCCTGCAATATCATCCATTGCTTCTCCTGAGGAAGTGGGAGAAGTGTGGTCTGCTCACAGAGGGGAGAGCCAAGCTTCCCATCCCCCAAACCCATCAACTATTGCCATCTTGAAAGTCTTTTTAACATGGGGTCCCACATTTCCATTCTGCACCAGGCCCCACAATTTACTTAGCTAATCTTGTGCATAACTTATTGCCTGGCATACAATTGGGGCTTAATAAAAAGTGGCTTCTTTATTACTGACAGACATACATTTCCAGGCTACTTTCAATGTGCTCTGCAAGCTTCCCAGTGGCCTCATCTCCCCCATGTCTGGAAACCTGAGAAAATGTAATTCGATGGTCCAGCTACTCACTGAGCTCTCACCATGAGCAAGGTATGAGACCCCTTCCCCCTTGCTCAGAGGCCAAAGAGAAGACCATTCTGGGGAGCAGGACAGAGTGACATGGAGGGGAAGGGGAAGGTGGAGGGAGGGCTGGGGGTACCTATTGCTGAGCTCTGAGCTGGCCCTGCATGCTTGCTCTAGGTGCCCCTTAGGAGCACAGACCTGGGTTTGGGGGTGAAATCCCACTCTCATGGCTTCCTACAGGAGACGCAGAGCCAAAGGCAAAGCTGTGCCAGGTGCTGAAGCACCCTGGACCCCAGTCCTCTGTGTGAGTCCCATGTGGTCCCCAGACTCAGTCCATTCCAAGGTGTTTTCTAGCCCCAGACATGGTTGTAGTTGCAAGAAAGCCAGCTTCTGTGGCTTCTGGCTCAGCAGCTTCTGCTGGACATGATGTCATGCTCACCACTCTGTGGCTGGCCAACTGTAGGGCTGGGGGGTGTCCAGAAGAATGTGTTCTTGGGCTCAGCCACGGCCCATAAGAGGGGGTGGGGAAGAAAGAAAGAAATCCTTGCACTGACCAGTCTCAGTCCCAGGAGCAGGGGACACGGGCCCCTAGACCCCTCCCGGCCCATGCAGCCTGTGATTAGACTCTCAGCTCAGATTATTCCAAGAGGAAGGAGCTGCTTCTTAAGAGCAGCAGCTGTCTCACACTCAGTTTCCATGTGAAAATATCAGCCCGTTATTATCCTAACCTAGCAGACTGCAACTCTCAGCCTCTAATTATTAAACAATGCCTCTCAGCCAACTCGGCTCCCAGCCCCAACTCCGGTGCTGCCTCCCCCATACTTCTGGGAGGTCTTCAACTTCCCAGCTCTGAGGACCCAGACAGGGAGCCAGGCACTGGCCGATTCGACCCAGCAACTCCGCAGTGGCAGGTGGGAGGAAGGATGATCGCTCAGGTACCACATTAGATGTCAGTGTGAAACTGAGAAAGAACCCCAGCTCCTGGGCTGGCCTCAGGTAATGGAGATACAGGAGGCCTTTGCTTGGCTCTACCTGCAGCAGAAGGAACCTTGCTCCTTGGGGCCACCAGACACCCCCCACCCTAGCACTTGTACTCAGAACTACTCCCATGCATTTGGGACCACCCCTGCTCCCCTAAGTGCTGAACTAGAAAAATTTTCAGATTGTTTGTATTGTGATAAAATACACATACCATAGAACTCTCTATCTCAAACATTTTTAAGCATACAGTTCAGTGATGTCAAATGCATTTATAATGTTGGGCAACCAAATGTCCAGAACACTTTACATCTTGCAAAACTGAAACTCTATCCATTAAACACTAACTCCCTACTCTCTTCTCTTCAGCTCTACATCCTGTCCCTATGAACTTAACTCTAGAGGTCTCATGTAAGTGGAATCAGACCATATTTGTCATTCTGTGACTGGTGTATTTCATTTAGCATAATGTTCTCTAGGTCCATCCATGTTGTGGCCTGTGACAAGATGACAAGATGTCTTTCCTCTATAAGGCTGAATAATATTCCGTTGTATGCATAGACCGAATTTTGTTTAGCCATTCATCCATCAAAGGACACTTGGATTGCTTCTATATTTTAGCTTATGAGTCATGCTTCTGAGAACACAGGTACACAAATATCTCTTGAAACCCTCTGTCTCGGACACCTGGGTGGCTCAGTGGTTAAAGCACCTGCCTTCAGCTCAGGTTATGATCCTTGAGTCCCAGGATCGAGTCCCACATTGGGTTCCCTGCAGGGAGCCTGCTTCTCCCTCTGCCTATGTCTCTGCCTCTCTCCTGTCTCTCTCATGAATAAATAAATAAAATCTTCAAAAAAAAAAAAAAAAAAGAAGCCCTCCTTCCAATTAATGTCTTTGGGTTTATACTCAGAAGTAGGATTGCTGGAGCATATGGTAATTCTGCATTTAATATTCTGGGGGAACCTCCATACTATTTTCCATGGCAGCTGCACCATTTCACGTTCCCACCAACAGTGCACAAGGGGTCCAATTTCTCCACATCCTGACAACACTCATTACTTTATCTTGTTTTTGGTAGTAGCCCAAACCTAATGTAACCTAATGTGTGAGATGTAAAAAAAAAAAAAAACAAAAAAAAAACCCTGACATTTTTACACAATATATTTCCAGTACAGTAAATAAGTTTGTTGGAGGTGGGAAGCAGAAAAGAAAGCCAGAAAGCCTAATTGGCAGCCTTCTCAGGCTGAGGGTGCATTCACATCTGCTGATGGTGCTTTGTGAAAAGGCTAATCCAGAAGCTTTGTCAACACTGATTTCAGTAACACTTATTGCCTCTGAAAAATAAAGGGGTGGGGGGCTACTCATTTCCCAAACCAAGCACATCCTTGACCCAGACAAGGAATGAAACTGCAGGAAAGAGACTACATAGTGGACTACATAGTGAAAGATCTCACAAATGCCAGAATTTGTATATTTTATGTAGTTTTGATATGAACCACTTTCAAAGTAGTGATCCTGGAAGTTTAGTTGTATATTCCAAAGATGATGTTATTTAAGGCCTCTTCTTTAGGACCTCACTTAATTAGCATTTGGATAATTAGTCGTGTGAATTTACAGCCATACACAGACATGGCTCCCAAGGAAACTTCGCTGTTCTCCAAATCTAATCCACTCTCAAAGGGTGCTACCTATCATCTCAAAACTGTAATCCTGAGGATGCTTTCAGAAAGGCCCACAGGTCTCCAAAACCACTTCAAAGTGCCTAGAGCAATGACAACCTCTGGCCAGTGAGCACATGGTGCCAGAGCCTCTGGAGAAGGTGGTACCAAGGGGTTCGCAGCACTCCCTGGGGTAAGCAAACCCAGATCCAAAGCAAGAACTGGCTCCCGATCATCGTTAGTCCTTGGTGCCTTGGTAGCGCACCAGCCAGATTGCAGGCAATTAGAATTATTGAACAGATCTCTTCTTAAATGTCCCATTATACATTTAATCACATCCTGTAAGAGCAGCAAATGCTCTCTTAAGGGATCAGTGTGCTACATATCATATTTTAACCCCTTAGGTTTGGAAACTGATGAATCACTCACAAGGGTGATGAGGTATCTGGTGTCTAGTGGTAGCAATGCACATGTTCTGAGTTTATTTAAGAGGAGAAAGTTAGGCAGTTGCATTGCCAGGTGCCTGGGGATGAGGGTTCAGATCTTCCCCAGTTAGCTCTGGGATGTCACTGGGCCAGGGCTCAAGAGATACACCAGGGAGCCTTTCTGGCCCCTCTTAGAGGGGCAGGCTGTCTCAAGCTACCAGAATGGTAAATACTTCCCTCCTATAACTTCATCTCTGAACTCAGGAAAAAAAAGAAAATATCTAATTTGAGAAGTCATTTCCTTAATTTTAAAAATTCCTTAAAATTCAAAGTTGACAGCATAGCAAGTCTAATAACATTTTGGTATTTTAATTTAACAGATGAAATTATCGAGAAACACTTCTGCCTATTTTGTAAAGGGGGGGTTCTGGTATGAACACAATGCATTCTACTTACACTGTGGAAGTAAAGCAACCCAAGCAAATCAGTTTTTCTAGCAAAATCTATCAACTTCAAGCAAGTCAAATGTCTCAGAGACGTTTGAGACATAAGGGAAAAATGAAAGAGCCACATCCATATCTGTTGTAGACTGTGTTCCCCAAAAAGATAGGTTCAAGTCCAAGTCAAGTGCCTGGTACCTGTGAATGCGATTTTATTTGGAAAGAGGGTCAGTGCAGGTATAAGCAAGTTAAGAGGAGCTCATAGTGGGCTAAGCTGGGCCCTAATTCAAGCACCAGTGTCCTTATGAGAAGAAGGAAATGGGGACAGAAGGAGACAGCTACAGGACAACATGACAGCACAGGAGAGGTTGGAACCATGCATCTACAAGACAAGGGATGCCAAAGATTGTAGGCAACTCCTGGAAATTAGGAAGAAGGAAGCAAGGATCCTATCCTAGAGCCTTCAGAGAGAGTACAACCCTGCCCACACCTTGATCTTGGACTCCTGGCCTCCAAAAAAATGAAAGAATACATTTCTGTTGTTTTAAGCCACCCAGTCTGCTGTACTTTGTTTCTGCAGCCCTGGCCAGCTGAGATCACATTGCGGCTGCCTGTATGGAAGGCTGTCTTTGGTTTCTGTTGCCCACCACCAGGCCCCCGGCTTCCCTCTCAGTCTGGAAAAGTCCAGCTCTGTTATCTAGAAAGCTCAGCTACCTTACTTGCACCAGAACCTCCATGTGAATTCCCCAGGCATCTCTGCCTCCTGCTCATGTCCCAGGAGGGCCCCAAGGATGGGGCCAGCACAGCACAAGTGTGCCTTTGTGGACTCCCTCTCACAGGAAACTAGGAGTATCCATTCACCCTCCAATAGTACGCTTAAGCCAGGTAGGAGGCAGCCTCCAACACAGGTTAGCTCATTCCCAGTGAGCGTTATATATGGTGCCAGGGAGAAGGAGTAGATGAATTTTCTTGGACGTTTTAAGACTCTTGGGTAACCAGGATTTTGCTGCTTTTATATTAATGACAACAACAAAAACAATTATGGCTAACAATTTGTGTCCTTACTTTGGGTTGGGCATTGTGAAAAGTGCTTACTGTGCTCACTGAATCCTCAGAACTCAGGGTTAGGTATTGTCACTTATCCTCATCTTACTGATGAGGATGCCAAGGCTCAGAGAGCTGGCCCAAGGTCTGATTTCCAAGCCTGAATTTCTAGCAAACTGCCTTATTTTCCTCTGCAAAGAGGAACATGTCTTTTTCCTGTCATCTTTGCAGTTACAGACCAAATCCAGCTTTACCTGGTAACAAACACAGCCGCATCCACGGGGGGTGTATCATCCTTCCCTCCTGGAACCTGATTATTGCCAAGGTACCGTGCTCCTCCATACTCCTCATTCTGCCAGTGACAAAAGCTCTCCAGGGACCGCTCGCCATGGTGCCCAATGGACAACTTGGCCTAAAACAAATTGGGGATTGGGGAAGGAGTAGTTAAAAAAAGCAAACACCAAGGAAGCTGGAGTTTATATTTAGAACATTAGTGCAGAGGCAGCTGCTCACTGGGACATCATTCAGTGATGTGCTTCTCCCAAATACAACCCTAATGTGGGTAGAACGGGGCAGAGACCCAGAGAGAGGCCAGGCCTTATTTGTAAGTTTAAATGAAGACTATGGGGGCATCTGGGTGGCTCAGTGGTTGATCAGGTCATGATCCTGGTGTCCTGGGATCATGTCCTGCATTAGGCTCCCCAGGGGGAGCCTGCTTTTCCCTCTACCTATGTCTCTGCCTCTTTCTCTGTGTCTCTCATAAATAAATAAATAAAATTTTTAAAAAAATGAAGACTATTTAAGAAAAATATTCTTTTTGGTTGGGCTGTATGTACCCAACCAAGCACCAGTCCCTCATTTTCAAATTCATTGCCCAACTCCGTAGGCAACATGATCACATGAGAATGCACTCAACTCAAAAATCAGAAAACAATGCTACAATGAATCCAAATTTTGCCTGATGCTGGGAGATAGCTCCAGAAGAGTAGCCCTGGGTTTCCTGAGACCTCAACATCCAGATTTGCACAGGTGAGATGTGCCAGAGTGTCAGAAGGGTGCACACAGGTCCACTGCTCAGGGTTCCCTTGAGATTCCAACATGATCACGTGCACACCAAGCTTCTAGTAACAGTACCCACTTCCTCCCACTGGATGTCTCCAGTGCCTGGTCCAGGGCACACTGTTGCCATCTGCAAAGCCCTGGAGAGCAGACAAGACTGACAACCACCAGCACTTCTCCTGAGCACTCAATGGCAACTAGGAGACTTGAAGGCCAGCTACATCATCTGTAAGCCCTAGAGGGTGCCTGTTTGGACTTACAGGCCGTTGTCGTAGCAGGACGAGTTTGGTAACTTGAATGTTCACCTTACTTCCAAGGCTCTGGTGCTGAAACATATTGTACACCTGTCAAGAGAAAACAAAGAAATAATGATGTAAATGTAAAAATTAAGAAAGATACACTGGTGTCCTGGATGGGATCCTGGAACAGAGGAAGATGTTGGGTAAAAACTAAGGACATCTGAGTAAACTATGGGTTTTGGTTAATAATCATCTGTCAGAATGCCAAAAAAATTATCCAGTAGGCAGAGGACCTGAACATATATTTTTTCAAAGATGACCTACAGATGGCCAACAGACACATGGAAAGATACTCAATCATCAGGGAAATGCATATGAAAACCACAATGAGATATGACCTTACACCTATCAGGATGACTGGTATCAAAAAGACCAGAAATAATAAATATTGGCAAGGATGTGGAAGAAAAGGAAGCCTCATGTTGGTGGGAATGTAAATTGGTACAGCCACTGTGGAAAACAGTATGGAGGGTCCTTCAAAAATTAAGAATAGAATACCATATGATCCAGTAATTCCACCACTGGGTATTTACCCAAAGAAAATGAAAACACTAATTTGAAAAGATAAATGTACCTATGTTTATTTCAGTATTATTTCAATAGCCAAGAAGATATGGAAGTAACCCAAGTGTCAACTGATAGATGAATGGATAAAGATGTAGTGTGTGTAAATACACACACACACACACACACACACACACACACAATGGAACATTACTCAGCCATTAAAAAGAATGAGATCTTGCCCTTTGTGACTAGGGATGAGCCTAGAAAGTAGTATGCTAAGTGAAAAAAGTCAAAGACAAATACCACCTGATTTCATTTATATGTGGAATCTAAAAAAACAAAATAAGCAAACAAAAATAGACTCTTAAATTCAGAGAACGTGGGAGAGGCGTGGGGAAGATGAGTGACAAAGGGGATGAAGAGGTATAAACCTACAGTTATAAAATAAATAAATCATAGAGACAAAAAGTACAGTATAGGAAATATAGTCAATAAGATCATAATAACATTATTTGGTGACAGATGGTGACTATCCTTATGGGGAGCACTGAATAATGTATAGCATTATTGAATCAATATGCTGTACACCTGAAATATAACATTGTATATTAATTATGCTTCAATAAAAATAATAATACATCAATATTAGTTCATTAGTGATACCATGGTATTGTAAGATATTACTAAGAGGAGAAATTGTATATGGGAACTCTTGATACTATTTGTTCCAATTTTCTATGAATCTAAAATATAAAATACAAATGAATAAAATATAAATGTTTATAAATAAATCATAAAATAGAAATTATATTAATTAAAAATTATATTCATTTGAAAATTATTTTAAAAAACAGCTTGCATTGTTCCAGTACAAAAAAAACCTGAAGAAAGAATAATTATATGAAATTTAATTTTCAATGTTCATAAAGTCTCACTGGAATTAAAAATATATATATATAGATATGTGAGAAATATGATCCAGATTTTATTTAAAAGGCTTTCTGAGGGGCTCAGTCAGTTGAGCTTCCGACTCTTGATTTCAACTCAGGTCATGATCTCAGAGTGGTGAGATCGAACCCTGCATCAGGCTCCATGCTCAGGGAGGAATCTCCCTGAGGATTCTTTTTCCCTCTCCATTTGCCCTTCCCCCCATGCTCTCTTTCTGAAATAAATAAATCTTAAAAAAAAGAAAGTCTCAAAAAGCTCCCATAAATATGAATTCCCAAAAGAAATATGCATATGATCGACAATTCTGGAATCATACACACAAGTGTGCATATATACACAAAGCTAAGATGGAAATCAGTTGTTTAAAAATAAAAAGGCATAGGACATCAGTTTCCAAAAGAAGCAATGGATATTAAATAATCCTGACAGAAAACTCAAAACTCCCATTCTGGGTTCTTGTGTAGGAGGTTGAAGGGGACTTTAAATAGGGCAAGGGGGAGCTCAATGCCTGCGGCCATCTGCCATGTACCAGCCTGTGTCACCTCTATCCCTCATCATAACCAGTCAAGGTCAGTGTGTCCACTACCTTCTGCTCATCAAGAGAAAGCCACCTGCTCAAGACCCACAGCCAGTTAACTATGACCCCAATTCATATCCAGGCTTCTCCAGCAGTAAGACCATCCCCCCCACCCAAAAAAAAGACCATTCCCTAAACTTATTCTAATGAGTTTAGGGAAGTGCATCATGGAGACAGAGTTATAATAACAAAAGAGGATTTGTCTACCTATCATTGGTAGAACTCAATTATAAAGATTTCAATATCAAAAACATCAAAGGAAAGCATTTCAAGGGGAAGAGAGATAGGAAATCTCAAACAAGGCAGAAGAATCAAAGTTGACATGGATGGGAAGAGCCTACTGAATGTGAGGATCCCTGGATCCCTTTCCTATAATATGGACAAAGCAGGGTATAATGGGATAGATCGTGTAGGTGGTAGTAGAAGATATAGAGAGAACACGGATAAGAGTCTTTTGAACACATCGGGAAATATTTCAGCTTCACTGTGTCCTGGTTGTTTCTTTATTTTTTTATAGTTTTATTGAGATACTATTGATATATAACATTGTGTTATTTTTAGGTGTACAACGTGATTTGACATATGTATATACTGTGAGATGATTACCACAATAAGTTAACACTCATCCCCTGGCATAGTTACAATTGTTCTCTTGTGAGGAACTTTCAAACATATGACATAGTATTATTAACTATAGTCACCGTACTATACATTACATCCCCAAGACTTAAAACTGAAGTTTATAGCTTTTGACCCCCTTCATCCATTACCCACTCCATAAGCAAACTCTTCTCTGTATCTATGGGTTCAGCCTTTTTAGACTCCACATAAAAATGAGATCATACAGTATTTATTTTCCTCTGACTTCTTTCACTTCTTTTTGAATTGTCTACTTTTTTTTTTTTTTTTCCTGACAGACACAATCTACAAGGGAGAATTTCCAGCAGGGGCATTAAGATTTTCTCCAGTTGGCACTGTGTTCCTCAGTCCATCAGCAACAACATAAAGCAACAACCAAAGCAGACAGTGTAGCCACAGTTAATTCAGGCCATGTGAAGCTGGACACAGAGTCTGGCATACAAACGTCAGAAGCCAGGCACGCACAATGTTTCAGCATCTGTGTGACAAAGGAATTAGCTGTGTCATTGCTGGGATCTTACTCTTTTAAAACCATTATTAAAGCAAAAGAAAATCTTTGTGTAACTTAATATTCTTTCCCACAAGGAAAAACAGAACACATTTAGTTGTTCTGTTCTTACTCCATACCTCCTCCAATTTTTCCCCCCACAAACAAAATAGTAATCATTTTTTTTCTTTTTTCTTTCTTTTTTTTTTTTTTTTTTTTACACTGGACTATCTGTAAGCCAATTCTGAAGTCATGTCTTAATTACCTCTCCCCAAACCTGGGTGAAGAAGGGGAAAACACATAACTTTTTCCTTGTTTTGATATTTTGAGAACCACCCAATGGCTGCGACTCAAATTTTTCCAAAAATATTCAGCAGTAGGATTGGGCCCAAACTGGAAAACCTCAATTCAAAACATGAAAAATAGGAAGAATGAAAATCTGCCGCAGTTCTGAGGGAGAAACGTCAAGTCATACAGGATTTCAAGGTACAATTTAGTTATAGCCTAGAACATCAACATCAGCCAGGGATGTTAAAGGATATTGTTTAAAGGTTTCAAGGAATAACACAATAAAGCACTCTTCAGTGGTTATTGTGACATGCCACATAAAAGCAGCATCAAGAACTCATGTTAAAAGGTGCAAATTTCAGGAAGGAAAAACTATAGGAACAATCTCCCTGGTCAGAAAACTTCCATTTCCTCCTCGCTCAGCTGAGGATAGTTCTGTGCATTCTATTCAACCACTACCCCAAAGACTCAGTCACTTCTCTTGGGGCAAGTGCTCAAGACAGATGTGAGATGGAGGGGAGACAAGGCTTCATGCTTCTGGGGCTGGGAGATGGGTACAGAGTTTCAGTTCTGCAAGAGACTGGTTGCACAACAATGTGAATATACTTATACTGAACTGTACACTTACAAATGGTTAAGACGATAAATTTAATGTGTATCTTACTGCAATCAGAATTCTTTGAATTAATTTTTGGAAAGAAGCTTCATGCTCTAGCAACATTCTCTATGAGCCTGAAGGCAGGCATTTCCCTGTGACAGATACCTAGGGTGCTCACTTCCAGGAAAGCAGATCTGGGAGCCTGACCATGGCTAGAGCACCTCGTCACCTGACGTGAGCCATACCACGTTCCCACAAAGCTGGGCAGAGCACAGAGCAGGGCAGATGCACAAGGATCTCCCTGGCAGCCCAGAGCCAAGCCACACAAGCCAGATGAAAATCTGACGACAGCCACAAACACAAAGCAGCAGGCCCCAAAGACATGTAACAAAGTCTCCTCATCTTTTTTTCCCATGGAAATTCATGCTCAGGAGAAGTCCTGGAGGTGGCAGCCATATGATGTTTAGGGAGACACCTGGTTGGGCAAGGAACAGCACGGCCAATCGTCTGGAAATTTTGTCTCCGGCGTCCAGCTCTGGCTGCGTCCTGGCAAGTGTTCAGAGCCCTGGCTGCATTTGTCACATTTCCTTGGCAGCCTGGGGGCCAAGCTGGGTGGACCTGCTGCCAGCAGCACAACGCAGCTCTCCTGGCTGGGCAACTTGGGGACTCTGGACAGGGCCAGAGAAGAAGCAAGTGACATGTGGGGGAGGAGCTGTTCAGGGTGCCCATGCAGGGTTTCACAAGAGCACCACCTACCTGTGCTATTCGGGGCCTCTCCTGGGACAGACAGGGATTCAAATCATATTTGGTCCCCATTTCAGAGCCCCCTACAGGAAATTACTCTCTAGCACAGTGCCCCCCGAGTGGGGTTCCTGAAGCAGCAGCACCAAAGTCACCTGGGCATTTGCCGGAAATACATTCTGGAGCCCACTCCAGAACCACTGAGTCAGGGAGCCTGGGGGTGGGCCTGGCCACCTGCATTTTACAATCCCCCTGGAGGCTTCTTCTGGATGGCTGCTGGCATGTGGGAGCCAGTGAGTACTCTAACATTCTGATGGTTTCTCTGGGCACCACAGCGAGGCGTGTTGTCTGTTTTGCATGGTAATTGAATAAAATTGATGTCATTTTTTCTTCAAAAAGAACTTGCCTGGAACAGTTCACGTTTTCATTTCACTCCATGGTTGTTAAGGAAGCTACAAACAACCAAAGATCTGTCAAGTGGCCCTGTTTTCCAATTTGGCTGCCCAAACCCAGGGGTTCTGGGGTCAACGCCACCTGTTTCCATCTGCAATTGGTTCTTTAAAATGTGCCTGCTCCTGTGTCACTGCCACCCCCAACCACAGGAAAACCAAGATACATATGTAAAAAGGCACAACAGCTCATTTGGAAAATGGACAAAGCCAAGTCCAGAGGACCACTCTGTAGCCCACTGCCAGCTTTAAGATCCAGTTTGCCAGTGGCTTTTCCCTCCTAGTGTCAAGCAGAGGGTTTTTTTTTTTTTTTCCTTAACACAAGTCAGGGCATGCCCTTCTTCTGCTTACCCCTCTGCGGTAGCATCTGCTCACACAGGCGGTACTGAAGCCCACTCTCCCCTCCCTGGCCTAGGAGACTGTGAGGCTGGCCAGCTGGCACACCTCTCACTGCGCCCCTTTCCCATCACCCAGCAGAAACCACCTCTTTCTGTGCCTCCCAAATGCCATCTTGACCCCCACTGTCTAGCTCTTTAGTGCCTCATCCCTTCTAGGTGGAGCATTGCTTCTTGTGGAGGTGTCCCTGACCACCTCGTCCACTTGCTAGTGCCTGGAGCTTTGTATAGCAGTTGATAAAATTTGCACACAAATTTTACTGATTTGTGTGGGGAACACTGTCTGTTGGTCCCACTGCATGAGTTCCATGGGAATGGGACCGGCCATCGTCCCTATTCTCACCCCAGACCCTAGAAGGTGCCATAGAAATATAGCTGAATAGAATTACTGGGTGAGCCTCTTTTTGACTTATTTTTAATTATAGTAAATACATAGAATATAAAATTTACCATCTTAAACACTTTTAAGTATAGGCTCAGTAGCGTTAAATGCATTCACATTATTGTACAATGATCACGACTATCCATCGACAGAATTCATTTGTTTTGCAAAACCGAAACTCTGCACCCATTAAACAGTAACTCCCCATTCCCCCTCCACCAGGCCTGGCAGTCCCCATTCTACTTTGTCTCTATGAATTTGACTACTCCAGGGACTTCATGTAAGTGGAATCATACAGCATTTGTCCTTTTGTGCCCAGCTTATTTCACTTAGCAGAGTATCTTCAAGGTTCATCCACGCTATAGTATATGTCTGAATTTCCATCCTTTTTAAGGTTAATATTCCATAGTATGTATGAACCACACTCTGCTTATCCATTTATCCATCCATGGACACTTGGGTTGCTCCTCCTCTTGGTTATTATGAACAATTGTGCTATGAACGTGGGTGTACAAATATCTGTTTATAGCCTGAATTTCCCTTGAGTGTATACTCAGAAGTAGAACTGGTAGATGACATGGTAATTCTATTATATATATATATATATATATATATATATATATATATATATATATATATATATTAAACTACCAGTCTGTTTTCCATAAGGGCTGAACCATTTTACAGTTCTATCAACACAGCACGAGGGTTTGATTTCTCTACATCCACTCAACTTGCTATTATATGAACTTTTAAATTATAGCATCCTAACCAAAATGGTTGAAAGGCAGTAAGAGATACAGGCTTCCAGTTAGGGGAACGAACAAGCCATAGTGATGAAAGGTACAGCAGAAGGAACACAGTCTCTGGTATCATGATAGTATGGTGACAGATGGTAGCTACACTTTTGGTGAGCATAACTCAGTTATTGAATCACCATGTTGTACTCTTGAAACTAATGTCATATTATGTGTCAACTCTACGAGAGATAGGTAAATAAATATCAATAATAAATATCCTAATGGTAGTGAAGTCCTATTATGGTTTTGATCCACATTTCCCTGATCATCAGTGACATTGAGCATCTTTTCTAGTACTTAATGGCCACTTCCAGATCTTCTTTGGCGAAATGCTTCAAGTGCTTTTGCCAATTTTTAAATCAGTTTGGTTTCTTTTGTTGTTGCGTTTTAGTTCTCTATATCCTAGATATTATAAAATATGTATTTGTAAGTATTTTCTCTCATTTTACGAGTTGCCTTTTTACTCTGCGGATAGTGTCCTTTTATGCACAAAAGTTTTTTAATTTGATGAAGTCCAGGGATGCCTGGGTGGCTCAGTGTTTGAGCATTTGCCTTTGGCTTAAGTTGTGATTCCAGGATCCTGGGATCGAGTCCCTCTCATCAGGCTCCCCATGGGAGCTTGCTTCTCCCTCCGCCTATGTCTTTGCCCCTCTCTACATATCTCTCATGAGTAAATAAATCTTTAAAAAATATAAATAAATTTGATGAAGTCCAATTTACCTATTTCTTCTTTTGTTGCCTATGCCTTGGTATCATAGCCAAGAAGTCACTGCCAAATCCAATGTCACGAAGTTTTTTCTCTGTGTTTTCCTCTAGGGATTTTATAGTTTCAGCGCTTATATGTTCAAGTCTTTAATCCATTTCAAGATAATTGTTGTATATTCTATTAGGTAAAGGTCCAACATCATTCTTTTTTATGTGAATATCTAATTTTCCCAACACCATTTGTTGAAAAGACAAACACTTCTCCTCATAGAATGATCTTGGCACCTCTGTTGAAAATCATTTGACCATATATGTCGGGGTTTATTTCTAAGCTCACTCTATATTTGCTTGTATCCCAGCACCAAAGTGTTTTGATTACTATAGCTTTGTAGTAAATTTTGAAATCAAGAAGTGTAGAGTCCTCCAACTCAGTTCTTTCTCAAGGTTATTTTGGCTACTCAAGGTCCCTCGAGATTCCATGAACATTTTAGGATGAATTTATTTCTGCAAAGACAAATATTGTTGAGACTTTGCTAGAGACTGCACTGAATCTGCAAACTGCTCTGGGTAGTAGTGGTGACATCTTAATTAAGAAGTCTTCCAACCCATGAATGTGGATGTCTTTCCATTCCTCTCCATTTTCTTAAATTTCTTTCACTAATATTTTGTAGTTTTTAGTGTACAAGTCTTTCATTTCTTTTATTAAGTTAACTATTAAGTATTTGTTTTTGATGCTAATGCCAGTGAAATGGTTTTCTTGCATTTTGGGGTTGTTCTTTGTTAGGTATAGAACTCAACTGATCTCTGTGTGGTGGCTTTATATACTGCTACTCTGCTGAATTATCCCATTCTAAAATTTGAGGGGAGGAAGTTTTAGGATTTTCCACATATAAGATCACATCATCTGTGACTAGAGATAATTTTACTTTTTCCTTTCCTATTTGGATGCTTTTTCTTTTGTCTAATTGCTTTGGCTAGGCTATCAGTATTATGTTCAATAGAAGTGGTAAAAGCAAGCATCCTTGCTTTGTTCTTCATCTTAGAAGAAAAACTTACAGGTTTTCACCCTTGAGTATGATGTTCACTATGGAGTTTTCATATATGTCTTTCATGATGTTGAGGTGTTATTTCTATTCCTAGTTTTTGGGATATTTATCATATGGAAAGGTATTGAATCTTATCAAATTATTTTTCTAAATCAATTGAAATGATTATGTGTTTCTTCCCTTTGTTATGTTAATATGGTTTATTACATTGAATGATTTTTGTATGTTGAACCATACCTGCATTCTGGGCATACCTCACTTTGTCATGGTATATAATCCTTTTAATATGCTGTTGAATTTGGTTTGCTAATATTATGCATAGGTTTTTTACATCAATAATCACAAGGTAAAATTTTTTTTATTCATAAAGAACTGTAGTTTTATTTTCCTGTAGTGTCTTCATCAGACTTTGTAAGGGCAATACCAGCCTCTTATAGTTAGGACATGTTTTCTCCTCTTCAGTTTTTTGGGTGAGTTTGAGGAGGACTGATTCCTTTATTCTTCTTTAAATGTTTGGTATAACTCACCAGTGAAGCTGTCAGGTGCAGGGTTTTTTTTGGCCAGATTTTTGAATCTACAGATTCAATCTCCTTACTAGTTCTAAGTCTTCCCAAGTTTTTATTTCTTCATGATAATATCTTACTAAGTTTTGTGATTTTAGGAATCCATCCAGGTCATTAAGTTTATCTAATCTGCTGTTATACAATGGTTTATAGTCCTGTCTTATAATCCCTTTTACTTTTGTAGAATTGGTAGTCATGTGCCCACTTTTGTTTCTAACTTTAGTAATGAGTCTTCTTGTTAGTCCCTCTCACTACAGGTTTGATGATTGTGTTAATTCTTTTGAAGAATTGGCTCTTGGCTTTCTTGATTTTCCTTGTTTTTTTTAAAGATTTTATTTATTTATTTATTTATTTGACAGAAAAAGCACACACAAGCAGGGGGAGCAGCAGACTCTGATTTGAAATCTTTCTTCTTTTATTATTTTTAATGTGAGCATTTACAGCTATGTATTTCCCACTGAGTATTACTTTTGCAGAGTTCCATAAGCTTTGATATGTTGTGTTTTCATTATTATGCATCTGTATGTATTTTCTCATTTTCCCTGTTACTTCTACCTTGACCCATGGGTTTAGAGTATGTTCTTTAATTTCCACATGTTTGTGGATTTTCTAGTTTTCCTTCAGTTGCTCATTTCTAACTTAATCCCATTGTGGTCAGGAGAAGATTCTTTGCATGATATCCTTTTTTTTTTTTTTTTTTTTTAGATTTTTATCTATTTATTCATGAGAGACAGAGACACACACACACAGAGAGGCAGAGACACAGGCAGAGGGAGAAGCAGGCTCCATGCAGGGAGCCCGACGCGGGACCCAATCCTGGGTCCCTAGGACCAGGCCCCAGGCGGCACCAAACCGCCAAGCCACCCAGGTCGCCCTATATGATATCTTTTAAATCTGTTGAGACTTAATCTGCAGCCTAAAATGTGCTGTATCCTGGAGAATGTCCCATGTGCGCCTGAAAATAAGGACTATCCTATTGCTGTTGTAGAGTGTTCTGTATGTCTGTTAGATCAAGTTGGTTTATCATGTTTTTCCAAGTCCTCTATTTCCTTTATATTTTCTGCCTAGGTGTCCTATCCACTACTGGCAGTGGAGGGGTTGAAATCTCTTATTATGTAACTATATATTTCTCCCTTTAAATCCAGCAATTTCTGCTTCACATATTTTGATGGTCTGTTATTAGATGCAAAAAGACTTACAACTGTTATATTTCCTTGCTGTATTGAAACCTTTGTTAATATATAGTATCCTTATCTCTTCTTGTGATTAAAGTATTTTGTGCAATATTAGTATAGCCACTTCTGCTTTCTTAGGGCTACTATTGGCATGGGATATCTTTTTCTATCCTTTTGTTTTCAACTTAATTGTGTCTTTGGAACTCTGAGTCTCTTGCAGACAGTATATAGTTAGATACATATTTTAATCCATCCTGCTGATCTTTTAAAGAATTCAATCCATTTACATTGAAGGAATTACTGATAAGGAGGGACTGACTGACTTCTGTATTTTACTATTTGTTTTTGATATACTTTATAGCCTGTTTTGCCCCTTGTTTCCTGCATTACTTTTTTGTGATTTTTTTTTTATAGTGAAGCTTTTTAATTCCTTTCTCATTTTTGTTTTTTTTTTTTTTTGAGAGATAGAGAATGGCAGGGGGCAGAAAGAGAAGGAGAATCTCAAGCAGACTCCACACCCAGCTCACAACTCAATACAGGGCTTAATCTCATGAACCTTGAGATCATGATCTGAGCCAAAATCAAGTCAGACACTTAACTGACTGAGCCACCCAAGTGGCCCTCCTTTCTCATTTTCTTTTGTATATGTTCTGTAGCTATTTTCTTTGTGGTTACTGTGGGGATTACACTTAACATCCTAAAGTTGTAAATATGCTAATGTGAATTTATTTATTTTAAAGATTTTATTCATTTATTGAGAGGCACTGAGAGAGAGGCAGAGACATAGAGGGAGAAGCAGGCTCCCTGGGGGAGCCCAGTGCAGAACTCAATCCCAGGACCCTGAGATCATGCCCTGAGCCAAAGGCAGATGCTCAACCACTGAGCCACCCAGGCCCCTCTAATTTAAATTTATACCAGCTTAAATTCAATAGCATAAGAAAATTCTTCATATCAAGGTGGTTCTTCAAAAGCAAATAAATATGGAATTGTAACTTGAGATAAGGACCAAGTACAAAGCAGACTGCAAGGATAAAGAAAACAGGTTGGCCTCTTCAGATGGTCAGCAAGGAAAGCCCCTCCAAGGGGACATTTGCCCAGAGCCCGCAAAGATAGAGAAGCTAGTTTGATAAGGAGGATTACTGACAAAGAGAGGCTGTAAGTCACAGAAGAGCTTGGGCCCCCTGAGAAACAGAGGCCAACATGGCAGGAGTTTACTGTTGAGGTGGAGAAGGGAATAATGTCCAGGGCAAGCAGGTGGTCTCAGTTACAGAGCCTGGGAGGGCTGTGCAACACAGGGGGGGTACTCCCCATCACCCACATGGGAAGCCACAGGAGGGCATAGTGCTGCTTAGTAACAAGGCCCTAATTCTGCAGATGAAGCTCTTGCTGGTCCTTCTGTGGCAAGGAATCAAGAGGGAAGAAAATGAACATGAGGAGCCCAGCAAGGCAGCTCCTGCAGTCACCCTCTGCTGTCTGAACAGAGTTGTTGCCAAGGCCAGAGACAATGATGGGCAGTCCATTTTGGAGATGAAGACAAACAATAGGCCCCAGACATGTTTGTGACCCTGAAAGGTGAGACAGGGCTCCCTTGGCCCTGGCTTCGAGTGCTTGCCCTGCTGTGTACTTGCTCATTGGCTGTGCTCCCTGACCACAGCACTGCCCACAAGCCTCCATCTCCTCTGTAGGACGGAAATATAATGAAATACACCAGGTATGAGGAGAAGGAGACACAACCCAGCTTGCCATCACAGACATCCTCTCCTTCCATTCCTCTCAGGCACGTGCCATCAGGAGAGACAGAGAGAGAAGCAGAGACATAGGCAGAGGGAGAACCAGGCTCCCTGTGGGGAGCCCAATATGAGACTTGATCCCAGGACCCCAAAATCATGACCTGAGTTGAAGGCAGATGCTCAACCACTGAACCACCCAGGTGCCACGACACCTAATTCATACATCACAACCATAAGATGCTTTTGAAAATTGTAAGCAAACACATAACACCAAATTCACCCAGCTTTCAATGTGTTACCAAGGCCCTAACAAGTGTCCAGGCCTGCCTTGGGGGATAGGAGCCTGTCTAGATTTAGCTTCAAGGGTCTGATCCACAGCGTGGGTGAACAGGTCTCTACTCAGAGACCCAAGCCAGAAAGTGGGAAGGGTGTGGGAGCTTGGATGTCACCACCCAAAGCTACTTCTCACAGCTTGGAGAGAAACATGGTGCAAGGAAGGTGGCAACCACTCTAGCAGATTCCCTTCCAAATCCACAAAAACTAGGGAAACACAGCCATTTCAATCCAGCAGGATCATAGTAAACACTCTGACAGGAGAGAGGCGGGCTGCTTGGCCTCAGCTTCCTGCTCACTGCACCTGGAGACCTGTCTAATGACAGGGCTCCTCATCCCACCCATAATCCTTTCCCATCCTCCTGGTTTAAAGAAGATCTTGCTTCCTAACAGTAATCCCTTTGCCAGAAGAGCCACAGGAAGAACAGAATTCCTTGGATTTTCAAAACTAGGGTTTAAGAGATTGAAGGACGGTAGTGGCAGAGGGTGGTCTTGTTCATAACAAGGTGTAATGTCTGAACATAACCTGTCTTTAAATTGCTGAATGGTGGCCCACCACTAGAGCAATAGAAACTAGTTCCCAGTGCTGAGAGTCTGTACAAGTGGGTCAAGGAAACTCTGCTTTCCTTTGTTCTCTGGCCTCATCAGACTGGCCAAGAAACCCCACAGGAGGAGGCTGAAGGGTTCAGTATTAGTGCACACATGCCAAATGCCCTTCACCACAATGGCCCCACCCTTACTAGGCATGCTTCATCAAGAAATATCTAAATCCCAAATTAATGTGGTTGGCCCCAGATCTGCCCTCAGCCAACCTCTTCGTGTGAGCAGTGGAAGGGGAGTGAAGAGTGTTGGATTAAAGCCAAGTATAGGGACCACTCAGTCCCTGTCCTTCATCATACCACTGTGGGGGAGTTTGGGGGCAATAGTACCACCCCCTCCCTGCCCCCATCCTGACGATCAAATTATGAAAGCAAATATCAAAGTGGAAGTCTGGCCTCATTACTACTTTAGCTGCCATAATAAGTGTTTATTCCTGGCATTTGTGCTCCGGACAATTAAAAAAAATAAATGAGATGAAATTAACTACAGATGAAAGAGTCTGCTGTGGAGTCAGCCCCACTAGCCCTCCTCCCAGGCTTCCTCTGGGCAGACCAAAGCACAGCAACCCATCATTAACCAGCCACCAGGAGAACTTGGGTTTGTGCAGATGAAGAACACATATTTCTCAGAAACCAGGGCTAGCACCTCCTCCGCTCTCACTCCTGCCCTGTGGTTCAGATCCTCTCTCCCACACACTCTCCATTTCCAGTCCCCACCAAGCACAACTGTGGGACTGCTCCTCCTCCCTACTTCAGCAGCACCACTCCTCAGGACACCCTCTCCAAATGCCCCGCTCCAGTGTCCACCCAAACCCCTAGAGCTCACCCACTCCTTCCTGCAGCCATGTCACACCACCTGCCCTCCCACAAATGTAGCTCCTACCACAACCCCTGCAGGACCTGCCACCCCTCTCCTGATCTTGCAAACTCTTAAACTCTTACTCTTTTCAGCTCAAAGGTCAGCTCTTCCTTGAAGACTCTATGCTGCAAGATCACTCAGCAGCCCTCCACCTGGACCCCAGAGGTCACTGCAGATATTTCTATGGGGTTTTATCTGTCTGCTGATAACACTGCCTTCTGAGGGACGGACCAGGTCTGTTTTGCACCTGGATCCCCAACACCTTAACACAATGCCAGTGGGCTTCAAAAATGCTTGTTAGGGGAGTGGATGGATGTGTGGGGTTGAGATGCATGCAGAAGTCTTTCTGTGTCTAAACTGAGGAATGCAGGCCCTCCCCCTGCACCCATCATGTGAAAGCTTCCCGCTATTCCCATTCACCAGAGAGGTAGACACAGGCTTTATGGCTCCTTCCCTGTGCTCTCAACCAGACAACCTCCCCCCCGACTCTCGTCCAGCCCTCATGGCACACAGAAAGAGCTGATTCACATTCAAGTTGGATCCTGTTTCCTTCTACAAGACCAATGACTCCTTAGAACAGGGACTGACTCGCCCAACTTCGAAATCCCCCTGGAGGAGGTCTGGCATTTAGGAAAGGTCTCGGCAAACCTCTGGTAAGGAATGGCAGGGCGGGCACAACCACCAAGCAGACCCAGGCACTGAAACTACACACTAGGGCAGAGTGGGTGGGTGGGCCCTCTCCCATGGGATGCATCCCCTGACCCCCTCTGCTGAGGGGTCACGGGGCCGTGGGTGTCTCCATCCCCCAACCCAGCTTCCTCCTTAGCTGGGCAAAAGACAAGAACAGAGCACTCATCAAGGAGGAAGCAGAGCCTGCCTAGGTCAGGACCCCAACTCAAGACTCACCATGTTCATGACAGTGAGGATGAACCTCTGGGCAGCCTCTGCCCCGTGGTACTGCACCATGTCGGCATCAGCCACCACCAAGGTCTCCACTGTATGCTCGTTGGTGAGCTGGATGGCGTTCCTCCGCTCCCGCCAGTCCTGGGACTGCCTGCCCTTCCTTGGCTTCTTCTTTTCTAGAAAACAACAGAGATGTTCATGCAGTCCTTGGCATTTTGATTTCCAAGACCCTACAGTGAAGCAGCCTTCTACTGAGACTCTCACTGAGAATAGCCAGCCTCCAGTGGCCAGAAGCCGGACCTCCCCCATCATAGGGTCGGGGTGGGGGGAGGTGTCCTGAGCTCACTTCCTACAGGTAGAGCTGAGGCACATCGAAGCCCCAGGAGGCAAATGGGACTGAATATCAGGGAAGAGAAAACCTGTCGCATTAGAGGAAAGCAGACAGCAGTGCAAAGTCAGTGGAGGAAAAGGAAGCCTAGGCCCAGTGGGGAGAGATCAGAAAGCACCTCAGGTAAATGGCAGAGAACCAGCCAGACTTTTTGAAAGGGCTTTTCCCACTGCTGATAGCTGGGACCCAGGGAGGTGGCACTCTGGCCACTGTGTTGACAGTCATGAATGAGGAGTCATAAACATAAATAATCACAAAGCATCATTTCAAAGAAAAACAAAACATAATCAGAAAAGAAGATCACATGACACACATCACATGTGTGACACACACACATCGGCCAAGATGCAAGTGTGCCCTTTGGTTAACACAGGGAAGGGTCATCAGTAATCCTCTGCTGACTCTTTAGATAAACCGATTTCTCTATCAGATCTTACGTGGATCAGCAGGCCTCGTGATCAATTAGAGCCCAAATCAGAGTGTCTGGGTGCGCCAAGCTGCTGTGTGAGGGTGACCTAGACTTTGTTGGTAGAAACCCCTCTGACCAACACTAAAGGCTGATGCAAATGGCACCCATTTTCAGGACCCAAATGTATGTAAACAGAAAGGCACTTCCTAAACTTGGCAACTATTATAACCATTTTGAGCACTAGCCCCTATGGAGAGGACAAAAGTCACCTCTGCTACAATTTCCATGTAGGGAATGCAGCCTACGTAGCACATACTGGCTTCATAGTGTGACCTGATCACTCCAGAGCCAAAAAGCACACTGAAATAGCCTGAGGTATGGGTCATAATGGACAAACGAGAATACTCTGCACAATATAATTTACAATTATGAAAAACAAAAAGCAATCTAAGTATCCAACCACAGAGAAAGCCAGCCATGGCAAAACAAGTTTGTAGCCATGAAAGGCACGTTTGTGAAGATTATTTAGCGATGTAGACAGAAGCAGGACTAAATCTGTATATACAGTTAAGCTGTGATATTGCAAAGATTTAGCACACAAGTACCTTCAGGCTCTGAAAGAACATAAATATAAACAAACAAACAATCAAACAGAAGATAACCAACCAACCTAGGTAGAATGTAACTAAAACATGAGTGGTAGGGGATATGTGATCTTCATTTTCCTTTTTTTCCTCTGTATTTCCCAAGTGTAGACAATGAACTAGAATTTACTTTAAAAAAATGGTGAGTTTTAGAAAAACACAAATGTCACTTTTAAATTCTCCACAATACAGAAGGCATGGGGGAGCAACATGTCATCTAATTAGCCACCGAAATACAAAATGAAACACATGAATGTCTTGGCCCTGCAGGATGGTTCTCTCCTTGCCCAGAGCCAGGTCCACCTCCCACAAAGACTTCTAGGCTTCAGCAGTGGAATGAGGTAGGAGTCCATTTGAAGACAGAACGCAAGGCCTTACACGTGGGCAGAAAGAAAGATGCCACTTGTTGAGGTCTCTTTATAAACCTATACCCACTTTCAGCAACCACTTCATCTCTGACCACAAGGCAGGAGGAACACAGTGATTTCCAAATTCTGGGCTCTGGGTGCTTGCTTGCCACATACTTATTGCCTGGATCAGGTTGGCCTGTCCAACTCGGAATTTGTAAAAAAAAAAAAAAAAATATCCCTTGCACCTGGGTGGCTCAGTCGATTAAGCATCTGCCTTCAGCTCAGGTCATGATCTCAGGGTCCTGGGATCGAGCCCCACGTTGGGCTCCCTGTTCAGCTGGGGGTCTGCTTCTCCCTCTCCCTCACCTTCCTGTTTGTATACCGTCAAATAAAGAAAGAAAAACTTAAAAAAAAAAACACACACCCCAAAAAATCACCTTGCTCCCACTGCAACAGAGTGGAAATGAAGGGCTACCCAAGTAAGGGCTCTGCTGTCATGAGCACACCCACATTCTCCCAGGCAACTAGCCAGGAGCCACGTGGTGCTACAGCTCCAACTTCTATTCACATCTGCAGATGCTCAGCACTTGTTTTTGCAGTGTCCTGTTTTCAGGTTCTCATATATAAGGAGCTGTAGTTTTGGCAAGGCCCAGAGGACACATTAGCCATCTCTCTCTGGAAGATGGTGAACTTTGAACTTGTTTGAGCTGAGCAGTCTCTAAGAAAAGGAGCCCATTGCTCCCAGACCAAAGGGGCAAACTGCACCTGGACATTCAACATATCAAAATGCTGCATTGGGGGAGGGTGGCCGGATGGCTCAGTCAGTTAAGGGTCTGCCTTCAGCTCAGGATCTCAGGGTCTTGGGACCCACATTGGGCTCCCTGCTCAGTGGGGAGTCTGCTTCTCCCTCTCCCGCTGCCCCTCCCCCCTGCTCCGGCACACACACTCTCTCGCTCTTAAATCAATCAATCAATCAATCTCTCTCAAGTCAATCAATCAACCAATCTATCTTTAACAAAAGGTTGCACAGGCATCAGTCTTTCAAGTACACAGTACTTTCAAATACAAAGACCTGCCTTTCCCTCCCCAATGGACGGCAGAGAACTAATAAACAGTGTTGTCCAGGGGGAAATGCTGCAGGTTGACATGTGCCCTGAATACTAAATATCAGTAAAACACAATGGTCAGAAGCTCTGGTTGTATGTATGTATGTATGTATGTATTTATTTATTTATTTATTCCTCCCTCCTTCTCTCTCTCTAGACTTTAAAGGATTTTCACTACGACTATCCCATGTGTTTCCTTCATGGTTCCCAGCCCCTGGCACATTTGGAATGGAGTAATATTCACTGAACAAATGCACGCATGGATGGATGAGTGAGTGGGTACGTGGAATCCCTGTTTCCCAATCACAAGCTGAAGTCAAGTGCTAGGCAGTGCTGGGTGATTTTAGCCCTAGAACCCAAGGCTTGCCTGGCTCGGCTCTGATTCCCCCCACCTGCTCTGCCTACACATGGCCAATGGGCTCCTCGCTGCCATCCGAATTTGAGGCACAATAGTAGGAGGACCCTAGAAAGCTCAGGAAAGGGTTCTGTGCTGAGCATGATGAAACTGATGCTGTGTGCTGCAGAACCCACACAGGAAGACAGGGCACAGCTCTTCTGAGTAGCCCTGTCTGGCAGTGGTCCTTCTGCTTGGAGGGTCTCTAGGTTGGTCAGGGCTCTTTAGCAGCTATGGCATAATTATCCCTCCCAGCTGCCCAGGGCCTGCTGTCCTGCTGTCTGCACTCCTCGCACTGAGTGCTGCTCATTGGGGCTGTCACACCAGAACCACACTAGGCTGGTTGGTGATGCAGAGACGTGCTCTAGTGCTCTGTCCTGTCCCTGCACTCAAGGGAAGAGGTGGGAAGCCTTGATTCAAACTCCTGCGGCCACATGGGTTTCAGGAATCCAGAATTTTCAGATTTTTGCAAAGCAATCTGGTATGCATGCCGAATATTGATTACCACTTTCAATGAGGTCTAGGGTAGCAAGCTGTTATCCAAAGGCACTACTATTTCTACAGTAAGATGAATTAAAGGGGTGAAGAAAGACACTTGGGAGCCTCACATCAGGGTAAGTCAGGGCTTCCACAAAATGAGTTTCAAAAATCCTGGGGCACCTGGGTGGCTCAGCGGTTAAGCATCTGCCTTTGGCTCAGGTCATGATCCTGGGGTCCTGGAATTGAGCCCCACATCAGGCTTACCATGGGGAGCCTGCTTCTCCCTCTGCCTGTGTCTCTGCCTCTCTCTCTGTGCCTCTCATGAATAAATAAAATTTTAAAAAAAAATCCGGGATTTGGAATTGCAGATAAGAGACCAAGGACCTGTATTCCCTCTCCATGCCCATGTCCTTCTTGGGGGTTGTGGCAGAGGAGAACAGGAGGGTGGAGGGAAGCTTGCTTCTTCCCTACCCCTGTCATCAATCCCTCTGCCAGTAGCTCCACGGCCATCACTTCTGAGGGTCATTCCTTCCCTATGGCGAGAACAGTACCTTAATACATTTTGACCTTCAATTCCACAAACTGTGTACATACACCCTAACAATGTTTGTCAACACTATTTTTCATGGATTATATATAAGCATCTTGAAAAGTAAGAAGAAAAAGGCCAATTTCAGAATAACAAGGGTGCTGGATCCAGACCTCACTGGAGAGGTCAAAGCTCAAACTGGGCAGGTGTGCAGCCATCTGGAGGGCCCTCCACACTGGGCTCAGGAGTCTGCTGTCTCCAGCCACTGTGGGAATGAGGGAGATGGCCCTTACCACCCTGATGAGGACAGACCACGACCAGTGGGGCTCCAGGCCTTCTCCTGCTGTTACAGACACCAGGGATCATTCCAAGTCCACCCAGTGGTCTTGTTTGCCAGCACATTGCTGGAGTTGGGGCTGACTTGGTAGATTTTCAACCTCTTGCTTTATACAATTTTTTTCTTACATTTAGTTTCCCTTTGCCCCCATTATCCATTAAAAAAGAAAATTCTAGGGGGCACCTGAGTGGCTCAGTGGTTGAGCATCTGCCTTTGGCTCAGGTCTGATTCTGGGATCTTGGGATCAAGTACCACATTAGGCTCCTTGCAGGCAGCCTGCTTCTCCCTCTGCCTGTGTCTCTGCCTCTGTCTCTCTCATGAATAAATAAATTAAATATTAAAAAGAAAAGAAAAGAAAAGAAAATTCTATGTATTTATGTATGATACCCCAAGTCTCTTTTTGGACCAAGAGGAGGAAGAGAAAAACACAAAGAAACTCAAAGGGCATTCTAAATGTGCTGCTTTTAGAATATTCACATCACTATTGATTCTAAGAATTTGAAGACTACTAAAAAGGCTGAACAAACACATAAACTGTCATTTTAGTTAGGAGTTTTGCTCTTGGCAAACTAAAAAAAAATCTCAATTGTGAATTATTAAGCTCTGTATGAAACAGATATTTCTTGAGTTTAAAAATAAAGAGTCTTTAGCTATTTACCAGGGAAAAACAACACATGGATCACAAAATATTTGGTGTGAGAGTTCAACAGCCAGAAGAATTACTCTGTGAGTCTACCAATGTCATTTCCAGGGAAGACCTCAGGTCACCTTTGTGCCAAGAGAGAGGAAAAACAAGCCCATGCCAGCTGTTGAGGCAAGTAGGAGAGAAAACAGACACAGTAGAGGATAGGGGGGCAGCTGCCCAAGGACATTGGGCCCTTCAAGATCTCGGACAGAGGGCATTTCAGGCCAAGAAGCTCAAAATGGGTGCTACTGCTGGGAATTAGGCCTGGGGTGTCCAACATGCTTACAGAGTTAAAGGAAAGATTTAGACTTAAACGTGTTGTCCTTCAAGCCAGAAATATAAGCTTTTCCCACACACCACATTCAAGGTCTAGATACACTAATGTCTGTACCAGGCACAAGGGTACAGTGGAAATGTAAGATTCTAGAACAGGATATTCACCTAGCCACACTGACCGCAGGTTTTCTCCAGCTCCCTTGAGGGACAGGGTAAAAAGGCAATCCCATCAGAAGCCCTTGGTGCCATCATGATACGCTACACAGAATTTGCCTGTGGTCAGAGGAAGGCCACCTGTGCTTCATTCTCACCTTGAGACACCAACTCAGTGATTTGCACCCAATCGTCCTGAGACCTTTCTAAGCCCTGTGGTGAGGAATCCCTTCCAGTACTAGCAGAGGGGTCTGCACAGGCACGATCATGGCAGTGTTGCCCCAGTGGTCAGAGGGAAGGGAGATCTGCACCTGGAGGGCCACAGAGTTGATGACAAGAATTCAAAACAGGGCTGTGGTTTGGGGCAGACCAGATGGTGTGCTTAGCTCAACCGGGAGCCACAATGGGATGTTGAGCAAGCTACAGACATTAAGCGTCATATGAATATTCATACTCATCACCCTGGTTTGTAGTGATTAAGTGAAATGCTCATTGAACACATACTACATTCCCCAGAATGTTCTGACTCTTCAATAAATGGCACCTTCATTATGATGAGGATTATGCTGGAGGTGGCAGGGGCAGTGACTTACTGGTTGAGGACACGGTTTTAAAGACAAAACACCTGGATTCCAATCCTGGCTGCTCAGCTGTTTTGTCTGACCTGTGATAAATCTCTCGCCCTCTATTTGTCTCATATGCTTTGTCAGTGAAGCAGAGAGCATCACGGTTCTTCTCTTACCAGGATGCTGTCCAGATCCCAGTTGGAGGCCTCAGCAGAGTGCTTGGCTCCATGGTAAGTGCTCAAGAAGGCGTAGCTTGACTACTGTCATTCTTCATGGAGACAGGACACAAGAGGGGCCTGTGGAGGCTACTGTGAGGGTGTCCCTGTTGACTGTGTGACCCAGGCAGGTTCCCTAAGTCCCCCTCTCAATGCTGATGAGGAGGAAACGCATGAGCCACAGAGAGCTCAGAAAGGCAGATGGCAGCCACAAGGGCACAGTCAATGGTGCAAACAGGAGGAGGTGGTGGAGGAAGCCAGCCCAGGCTCACCATCCCAGGAACACAACTGCCCACAGAGAAACCTTCTGAAACGGTAAAAGAGTCCTCCCAACCCATAATTTGGGTGCAGAGGATTTTGGTTTTTAAGATAAGATTCCCCCAAGGAATCCTTTCAGGTAGAACGTTCATTTTCACACCCTATTCCTATGGACACAAACAGCCCCAGGGCTGTCCAAGGACACTCTCTGGACAGTTGCTTCTAGGGAGCAGTCTTCCATCTGAAGGTTTTCGGATGGAATGCACCAGCCACCCATGAATACTGGGGACTGATAAAGTCACACCTGCCATGCCAGCATGAAGGAACACAGTCTCTGTGAAAGGGAGCTGTGTGCTCCCCTTGTCTATAGTTTAGGTCCCAATCACAGCCCCCAGGAGCTAGGCTATCACTCCTCATCAGGGACTGATGTGGGGGTGGTCAGCATGTCCACTGTGAGGGGCAACTGGGGTCTTCTGGTGGAGCTACCACCCCACAAGATGACATCCTCTGGGGTGGGACAGTGACAGATCTGGATCTCTTGGTTCAGTGCGAAATGCATCCCTTGCATGATTCTTTGACGGTTGACAGGTGAGTTTTTAGGAAACTCTGAGCTGCAAATCTGCTCATGCAAATGGGTCAAAGGTAGAATCTATAAAAATGGCCATTCCCTCAATTTCCACTGAAATAAGATCCAGTGCCAGTAGATGGAACACCGCATCAGGGACCCTAGGACAGGGAGTGACACAGATGCCAAGCACCCTCATGATTTACCTCTGAGTGTAAAAGATTTAAGGTGACTTACCCCCAAAATAGACAGACTGAAATTAGAGATATTAACAACCAGAGAAAAGAAAACACAAATATGCTTAACAGAGAAGGTCAGCATGGCAGCTCTGGTGATAAAAATCAGAGTCGTTACCCAACGCAAGGCGACAGGCACCCGGCTCTGAGGCCCACACTGTGTCAGTCACAAACTGTCATCATGCAAACCTCCAGAGGAGCAAGCTGAAGCACCAGAAAATTTGGCAAATTATCTAGCTCTGGGCCACCAACCCACTTGACTAGGAATCCAGGGCCAATGGTCTCACCCATCCATTCTGCCTTAGAATTTGGTTCTGAGTTTCCTGAAATCAGGAAAAACATTTTTTTTTTTTAAAGGTAAACATGCTTGCTGGTCAGTTTTCTCACCCTCCGCCAAGGGGCAATAGTATACCATTCCTCAGGGAAAGGCAGGTGTACCTAACACCGACCTCTAACAAAACACCAGTAGGACTTGACACAGGGGCCTCTTGGTGATGCTTGGGGCAGCATTTTCCACAATGTTTTATGGCAAATGTGATTGTGAATTCTGTTCCTCAAATCTGATAGGAAGCTTCTCTGACGCCAAAGAGCCTAAAATTAAACCCTCCACAAAAGGAACTCCAGCAAAAATTGCACTGTGTGCTTCAAGTTAGCCCTTCCATCCAGGGAGGGCCTGGCAGCCCACATAACATGGGGAGGGCATGAGTGGGGCAGAAGTTAGAAAGGAGAGTGACAAGTGCCCTGAGTTAGAAAGGACATGCAAGGTCATAGACGGTGACAGTGGCTTCTGGAATAAGAAGGGTGCTGTCTAGCAGGCAGGACCCACTCCTTCACCTCATGGCACAAGCCCCAAGAGGGGCCTCCCAGTAACCCCCAGGGCACCAGGGGTCTGCGGCTCCCTCAGCGTAGGCTGCCCAGGCTACCATGTAGGACACATGAATGGGTTTTTTTTCCCCCTGTACCTGCCACATAAAAAACTAATTCAAATCCAGAAAAACAAAAGTAATGGTGGGAACAGCAGAACCTCTCAGATCAGATCAAGCAGAAGACTGGAGTCCTGGGTCCACCAAGAGTGCCTGAGAGCACTTCTGTGGCCTGTTAAGGTGGGAGATCCTGTTGGCCAACCTCGAGGGGCTTGGAGTACTCCCCAAATCCCCTGCTTACCTCCAAACTCTGCAGCTATTAACATCCACTTTGCAATCTAACATGGGTCCAGGCTTGCCTGCTGGACTTGACAGTGAGCTCAGAAGCCCAAACATCACCTTCTGAACGCACCACAGTGCCTGCTGAGCATTGCCCAGAGTATAGTAGGAATTCAAGAATTATACTTAGTTGAATCAATGTTTTCAGACTCTTTGAAATTCCTCATTAATATCAAGATGAATTTCTAGGGTACTTCACACAAATGTCCTAGAATTACACTCTCCCATGAGGCACTTCCTCCACCTAAGGAGGTAGCAAAGCTGGTCATGAGAGGCTCACAGCTCCACCACCTGACAGAGCTAATTAGAATCTGCCCATGGGACACCTGGGTGGCTCAGTGGTTGAGCATCTGCCTTCGGCTCAGGTCATGATCCTGAGGTCCTGGGATTGTCCCACATGGGGCTCCCTGCATGGAGCCTGCTTCTCCCTCTCCATGTCTCTGCCTCTCTGTCTCTCTCATGAATAAATAAATAAAATCTTAAACAAACAAAAAAGAATCAGGGGTGACCATGGGCAAGTTCCCTCATTAAGAGAGCAAGGTGATAATTATTCCTCTCCCCTAGGGCAGATGTAGGGAATAATGAAGGGATGCATGCTCAACCTCTAACACAGGGTCAGATATAGAATACCACATCCAAATCATGCTACTCGTCTGATTTCTACCCTTAGCATTACACTACTATTACTGTGGCTCACAATTAGGGTCTAAATACTCATTTTTAAACTTTGCCTGAAGCAAACAGGGAACTTTGGATGCCTTTACACTCTCTACAAGGCCTAGCTGCTCATGTTCTCCATCTATCAGCACCTCTCATCTAGACGCTCATCAACCAACTTCTTGCCTTTGAAATTCCTTACTGGGCAGAGGGCATGAACAAACATCTCGAAGGTCATCCTCAACCATGCAAAAATAAATTAAAATAATATAGAAACAAGAGTTTCAAGAAGAGTGAGGGAGTAGCTTGTCCCTCCTGTTTGACATCCCAACTTACCCCTCCAACATTCCAGAGGGGGGAATATTGTAATCCCGAACATGACAGAACATAAAACATGACTGTACATGAAATCAGCTGTTGAAGCCGTGAAACATACATAACGTTTCACATAGGATAGAAGAATGAAAATCAAGTGGTTCTCATGAAAGCCTGGAAAACACCATGAGTCTGTCTCCTTGGGGGAGACACGTGTTGCTGCTGGGAGCAGGCTTTCCACACACAGACCCTCACCATCACACCACAAACCCTTTCGCAGGGCACCGATGCCACCACCACAACAGCATGGAAAACAGTGAGATGTATGGTTTCAACTGTATGTCCAATAGCCCCACTTTCCTAAAATAAGCAGCCATGGGGTATAATGAAAACGTCCTCAGTCTAGGAATTAGGAACTCTAGATATTCACCTGGGCCTGAACTGGATGCCTAAAAAGATGTCAGTTCACAGAAAGGTCTCTGTTTCCCATGTACTGGTAATTTGTCTCTTGTCTCTCAGCATCCTTTCTGCACTCTGCTCTGGGGCTGGAAGCCTGCAAACTACATTTCCCAGACTCCCTTGTTAGCTGACTTTCTGTTCAGCTCTGCCAACGAGGGCACCCGAGAGAGACCAGAGGGAGAGCCCACAGGGAGCATTGGCTCCTTGTGTTTTCAGCTCAGGATGGCACTGTTCTAGCAGAACTACTGGGCAATATGGCTCCAGCCTCCAGCTCTTGGGACATTCCCAGCCTAGCTCCCCTACCACCCTCAGAGGCACATCCATCGACACACCAGCTTTGGCTAAACCCCTTGGTGGTCCCAGACATGGACACTGATATAACCTATTCCATGTGAAATCCTTCTGTTAGAAACACTTAGCATGGTTTCCATTTTCTTGACTAGACACAAATGGGTATAGCCTAAAATGAAAGCGTCAGTCCTTAACCTACTTTTTAGATTTCATTCAAGCTTCAAGGATTCTTCCTCGTTCTGCAATTAAGGATTTGTTTTTTTCCTCCATGGGAGTATGAAGGTACTGGATGTGTACTTCCCCACTGCCATAAACAGGAATGCTGCCCTACACTCTAGTCACCATTTAAGAAAAACCAGTCACTAGGGGGCTCCAGGGAGGAAGCACCAACATCAGGGCATGCTATAGATTTCCCAAACAACCTCTCACAGCCACATCCAAGGACGTGGGGACAGTGCCACACAAACTGAGAGTCAACATGGGGAAAGTGCTGGAGGCGGAACCATGACCAGCCAGTGAGCCAGCAGTGGGTTTTCAGATGTAGTTTGAGAAATCTGCACCCACAGACTTATACACACCGTTCTTTGCCATAAAACCATCAGGCTCCCCAAAATTACTTTCTCATCACTTTTTTCTTCAACCAAAGCAAAAAGGGTCTGTTTCTAGAAAAGCTATCTTTTCCAACTGGAAATAATGGTTCCACGTGTGCAGAAGTGCTCCCAGCCAGGTGAACTTTCCGGCAGCTGCAGAAATCCAACATCCTTGAAAAATAATGGCCCTCTCTCTCTGTCTCTCTCTCCTTTTTTTTTTTAATAGGAAAAAAATAACTTTTGCTCTCCAAGTATGAATTCTTTAAATAACTTCCCCCAAGGCCAAGTCATTTTCATAAAAGGCATTTTTTCATGTAAATTCCTTACAAAGAAAGGTGGAAAATAAGAGTTGTGTTTTGGGGGTTTCTTTTTGAGGGGGGATATTTTATTTTTTTGTGGTTAAGATCCCAAATGAAGAACTGATCAACCTTGGAATCCAAAATCAGTCCCTCCACTAGACAGAAGGTACGATCCACATCCTGGCCTTGGGACACAGCAGGGCCAGGGGCAGGAAACACACGCTGGCCCTGCTGGACCTTTTCGCCCATAGTCAGAGTCATGTAGATACCAAGTAGCCAAGTACCACTGCCTGCAGGTGAGGTGGAAAGGTACTTCTGCAGCCAATAAATGCTGACTGGGAACCTACTGTGTGCTAGGTACTGCCACCACATAGGTGACCCTCTAGAAGGAACAGATGTTAACCAAATGCACAGATAAATATATGAAAGTTTATAACTGGAATGCATGCTTGTAAGAAAGAATAGATAACGCTATGACAAAATACAGACGAGGTGGTTCCAATTCAGGCTAGGTTCTGTGGGGAAGTGACACACGGGACAAAATCAGAACAAAGGTTAATGTGGAGGTGGGGAGAGAAAGCTGGGGGCAGGCTAGGCAGTGGGAACAGCACAAGGGAGGCAAACAGCAGTTAAAAAGAATCAAATACCTTCAGGAGGTACTTAGAAGGTGACACCAACACTACTAGGGATATTTGCATGACTAAGAAAGAAGGGCCAGCAATGAGACACCTGGGTGGCTCAGCAGTTGAGCGGCTCCTTGGGCTCAGATCATGACCTTGGGGTCCTCCGATAGAGTCCCCTATCGGGCTCCCCGTGGGGAACCTGCTTCTCTCTCCACCTATGTCTCTGCCTCTCTGTGTCTCTCATGAATAAATGAAGAAGAGAAGAAGAGAAGAAAAGAAGAGGAAGGAAGGAAAGAAGAAGGAAGGAAGGAAGGAAGGAAGGAAAGAAGAAGGAAGGAAGGAAGGAAGGAAGGAAGGAAGGAAGGAAGGAAGGAAGGAAGGAAGGAAGGAAGAAGGAGAAGAAGAAGAGCCACCAAGGAGCCATCCTGTCCTGCTTTGAATGGTTGTGCTAATCAAGGAGTTCACGTCCATCTGAAGCCTCATCTCACCCTCTATTAAATATTAAATGTACTTGCAAAAGATACTGTTATTCGTTTGCTAGGTTGGTCCTTACAAAGTGCCACAGACTGGGTGGTGCGAACAACAGAAATCAATTTCTTCACACTTCTGGAAGCTGGGGGTGTCAGCAGGGTGGGTTTCTCTTGAAGCCTCTCTCCTGGCCTTGCAGGGGGCCATCCTGTCCCTGTGTCTTCATAGGTCTTCCTCCTCCATACCCATCTATGTCCCAACTTCCTCTTGTTGGAAGGACACCAATCATATTGGTTTAGAGCCCACACTAATGACCTCATTCTAACTTAATCAGTTCTTTAAAGACCCACTTTCCAAATGCAGTCATATTCTGATATGCTGGAGATTAGGACTTTGCCACATGCATGGCAGGGAGACAACAATTCAGTCCATAATGAAAGATATCCATCTTCCTTCCTGCCCTAGGAAGTGTGGACTGGGAAGGTCACACCCCTGTGTGACTTGGTGTGTGTATAACCATACAGTCAGGACAATATGGCAATTCCTGGAAAGGAACAATCCTTGCCGGAGTCTGTCGAGATGCATTTGGCAAATTTGAAAAATTGTTTTATGCAAGTGCTTGGCATGATCACATGCTTTAAGACTTGCTGAAAGTGTATATACAAGCCTACTGGTGTCTGACAGTTTTATCTTCTAAATTGATGGAAGATTTAAAAAAAAGAACATTCCCCAAACACACAGCTTGGGGGAAGAAATTAATTAACCTGCTCATGTTTCAACCAGAGCAAGACAGGACAAACAAAAGCCTGTAAAGAAATCGACTTTTCTTCTGCACCTGGAGTCCCCCGTTGGAATCTTGGGTATTGTTCCTTTTGACAGGTGGTCTTTCATCTTTGACAAGGAAGTACAAGAAACTTTAGACACCTCAGAAATTTCTTCACCTTTGCAAGGAGGGCAGGCCATTCTATGGATTTGGAACTTAAACGCAAAACTAAAATAAAGCTAAAGGCTCTATCCTTCTACCCCTCCCCCAATAGCACTCAGCACACCCTGGTGTGGTTAGACATCTCCTCAGGCTTCTGGGTTTTGAGGGACTCCTCTCCCATACCCCTACAGCACTCAGCACACTATAGAATGTTTGGTTGGACATCTCCCCAGCTTCTGGGCTTTGAGGTTGGAGACTGCCCACCTCTGTATCTCCACCCTGAGGAGGGCCACCTGGTACACAGGCAGTCTTCAGTGACTATTCTGGAATGTGTACAGGAATGAGAGAATGAAGTGAATGAACAATGGATCAAACAATGCTTTCGCCTTCTTTTTATTGGCTTAGAAGAAGAAAAAAATCTCCTTGGCCTTTGTAGAGCTCTTGGATGTCAGGGATTCTTTCAAATGTATTAAATTCCCACATATTTCCAGAACAGCTTGCAATAAGACATCATTCACTCCTCTAAAGGCCTCTTAAGTTTCACAGAAGCCCCAGATGTCTCCTAACACATGGAGAAAGAGCTCAGAACACCTGACTTACAGGCCTAGAGGTGGGAAAACAAGTCCAAGTACTCTTCTTTTGGCCTAGAACCAGTCACCAGACTGCTCATCTTTCCCAAACGAAGAGCCCTTTCCCGGATGCTCAGGACACTCCAGGACAAAAGGACCTGCTCTTCTTGCACATTTTCCTGAGCATGGCCGTGGTTCTTCTGACACCAGGGTGATTCTTAGTAATGGGGCTCTGACTCACAACCTTCCAATGCCTCTACCAGGTCACTAGCAGGTGAGTTGTTCCCTTACAGTCAGGTCAACCACTTCTTGGACTTCCACATGCAAAGCAGCCTTGTGCTCTACCAGGATGAGCAAACCAGCCAAGCAGTGGAGGGGGTAGAAACCTCTGTTAGGTCAACTGACAAATTCACTAGAACAGCCTCCTCTGTTGTCCTCTGGCTTCCTCTGAAATCCAAGGAGGCCACCACATTATCACAATGGCCTTCATGAAGCATCTCATCTCTTCTCCACATTCTGGCCTCTGAACATATTATGACTCTAGCTAACCAAGTCATCGGACTAACTTGTACTTATAATTTCAATGCCACTTTCTCAAAGAGGCTTTCCTTGGACCCCTTCATCTAAGTCACATAGTACATTTTTATTTTCCTTGGACCACTAACCAAATTTAGTAATTATTTAATTGTGCTGTGTTTAGTATTAGTCTCTTCCTGGGGCACCTGGGTGGCTCAGTCAGTTAGGCATGCAACTCTTGGTTTCGGCTCAGGTCATGATCTCAGTTGTGAGATTGAGCCCCACGCTGGACATGGAGCCTGGCTAGAATTTTCTCTGTCCCTCTGTCTCTCCCTCACCCTACCCCCTAAAAGTAGATTTAATATATATGTAAATGTATGTATTTATATGTGTAATATGTAACATATAAATATATATATACATATTTTTATAGATACATATTAGTCTCTTCCCCTAGACAGGAAGATCAATGAGAAAAGGAACTATGTCAGTTTATTCATTACTTATACATAGCCCTTAGCACATAGTAGCTGTTCAACAAATAATGTTAGAATAAGCAATCAATAGAGGAAATGAATATTACACATTTGTACTACTATGGTAAATAGTTTCTCAATTTTATCACCTTTTAATTGTGTTCAATGTTTAAATCTTTACCCATGCTTTTAAAGTAATCTCTTGAGTATCATTTCTGAGTCTTTGTCATTGAATAGAGGATTTTAATGCCTTGAAATTTATTGTAAAAATTATAATGTTTGAACTGTCATACTTTTAGTTCCTTTTTCCTCTTCATTTTCCTATGTGAACCATAGTTCATTAAGTTTATCACCTCTAGTATTAAGTATGCAATTCTATTAATAAGTTATCTTTAAAATCTTAAGAAACATTCTTTATGTAGCTTTCTGATTATCAATGTCAACATATAATTTTGGCTTTCCCTTTTGTACAAAAAAAGAATTTAGTCTCTTCTTTTTCCTCCCATAGTCCATCTCTCAGATTTGTAAATATTTCTTATACTTGAGGTACAGATTATTAAAGTATTATATATTTTTATCTTGATTTTTATAACAGTTTTGTTGAGATATAATTCATGCACCATAAAATTCACCCATTTTGAGTATATAACTCAATGGTTTTACAATCACCACCACAATAATAGGACATTTTCATTACCCAAAATGAAACTGCATATCCTTTGGCAATCTCTCCCCATGTCTCTCTTCCTTCCCTAACCCTAGCCTCAGGAAATCACTAATCTACTTTCTGTCTTCATACATTTGTCTAATTCTAAACATTCCATACAGACAGAATCCTAAGATATGTGGTCCTCTGTCTCGTTTCTTTTACTTACAATAATGTTTTCAAGGTTCATTTATACTGTAGCATGTATCAGTACTCCGTTTCTTTTTTTTTTTCTGATTATATTTATTTTAATAATAAATTTATTTTTTATTGGTGTTCAATTTGCCAACATAGAGAATAACACCCAGTGTCCATTTCTTTTTATTGCTAAATAAGATTCCAATTGCATGAATGTACCACATTTTATTTACCCATTCATTAGCTGACAGATATTTGGGCTGTTTCCACTTTTTGGCTATTGTGAATAATGCTGCTATGAACATTCACGCAGAGGCTTTTGTTTTTCTGTGGACAAATGTCTTCATTTCTCTTGGGTCCATATGCAGAAGTGGAATTGCTATATCATATGGTATCTCTATGCTTAAACTTTTGAGGAACTGCCAGGCTGTTTTCCAGAGTGGCTGCACCGTTTTATATCCCTAGCAGTAGTGTATGAAGATTCTAATTTCTCTATGTTCCCACCAATACTTATTATTGTCAATCTTTTTATTAGAATCATGCACAAGTGTGAATGGTATCTCAATATGGTTTTAATTTGCATTTCCCTGATGTCCAATGATGCTGAGTATCTTTTCATGTACTTATTGAACATTTATATATCTTTTTTTGTTTTGTTTTTTTTTGTATATCTTCTTTGAAGAACTATATATTCTAGTCCTTTTCGTTGGTTGCTTGGGTTTTTTTAATAGCATTTCTCAGGAATCACTGCCTGATCCAAGGGAATAAAAATTTATACCTATATTTTATCCTAAAAGCATGACAGTTTTTGCTCTCACACAGGTCTTCGATATTCTCTTGATTTTTCAATTATTGCATTTCATGTGCAACTATATTTACATCAGTTAGTTAAGCTTGACTCTATCTTAAGCCAGGTTCAATTATCAACATCAACTCTTTATATTATGACTTCCCTATGTCCAGTCTCTTAATTTTACTTTAGCTCAATCATCTGCAATTTATCTTCAGGGAATTCTTCCTGGGAGAAGGACAAGTAGGGTATACAGTTTCTAAACTCTCACCTTCAGTTGCCCTCACACTTGATTCACAACTTGTCTGAGTGTCACATTCTTAGGGCACAACCATTTCTCGACCCAACACTGCCATCTTGGCTCTACTGTTTTCTGGGACTTAGTATCTTAGACAACTCTGAGGCCTGCCAGATTTTTGTTTCTCTTGAGTAATCTATTTTTTTTTTTTTTAAATGAGAGGGGTGGGGGGAGAGAGAGCGTGCGCGAGCACAAGAGCAAGTGAGCATGAGTATGAAAAGGAAGGAAAGGAACAGAGGGAGAAAGAGAAAATCTCTAGGCAGGCTCCACACTCAGCATGGAGCCCAACATGCGGCTCGACTCACGTCTCTGAGATCATGACCTTAGCTAAAATCAAGAGTCAGGTGCTTAACCAACAAGGCCACCCAGGCACCTCACTGAGTCACCTACTTTGTCTGCTTAAGAATAGTACAACTTTTATTGTGACTCTTGTTAATTCACAAATTTTGCAAGGATAAATAACCTGGGTCTATGTATATTAATTTTGACTAGAACACAGAAAGACTTTTAACCTATAACTAAGTTGTTTTGTTTTGTTTTTTAATCTTCTGGAAAGCATTCATTATACATCTTTGATCAGTGCTCCCATTCTAACTTGAGGGGTGGGGGGAAGGCCCACAGGATTCCTTCTCCAGAGATACTTAACTTGGGTTTCCATCTTCTACAACCCATTTCCATCACTTTCTTTCTCACTGCTTTCTTTCCTTTGTGTCCCAAGGAAGCATCTCACATTTATTCTCTGTATCACTATTTCAAATGGGTGATGTCATTTCTGCCCTATACTGCCTCCTTCCTGGTTTTTAATTTTGCTATAGCAAACTTTAGCTTTATAAGCTTTCAGTACCTTACTAGCTCCTTTTTAAGGCTATTGTTTTTACATCTCATTCTGTAGTCCTTATGACTTTTGCTTCTTGAAAGCCCTATCTTTCTGCATCCCATTTAGACACTGGTTTTCTAAGATTTACTCTGGTCCCTGAAATAAATCCTTTCTGCATAGCCAGTCCTGCCAGACTGTGGTAGGATCTTAATCTCCACAGACACTGGTATACCACATGTTCTGAACTGATGGGACACTTAAATTTGGTTTGACAGGCCTCCTCCTGTCTACAGGGCAATGCTACATGCAAATTATCAGCAACATACACCTCTTCCTGCAGGGATGTCCTGGAGTTGGCCATGGAACGGCTATAAAACAATAGCTAATGCCAAACCAAGAAGGATAGCTGACCAGTTTCCTAAGTATCCCAAATCCTCTGAATGTCAGAGCCAAGGAAAAATGAATGGAAATGGGAAAATATTTTCTCTTGCCCTCTTTTGGACGGCCACTCTGACTGCCCTTGGCAATTTGGGCTCATCATCCTTTACAGTCAATGGAAGGTCCTCACCGATTTCAACAATAAATTGCCTATTTCCTTCATTTTTCTAAATGTGTTTTTGTTCTTTTCTATCTTCAGAGGGGCTTTAGTGGGAAGCACTGCTTATTACGTCCAGTGTTAAACCCAAGGTCACGCTACAAGCACACTCTGTAATACCCTAGTCATCCAGAGGTTAGTAAGAGAGCATTTCCATGGCCTCCTAATCTGAACGTGCCATCATATCCAAGGGGATTTATTTTAATCTGCTGCCACTGCAGATTATAGCACACTAATTTGTGGTGTAGCCCTTACAAGAAGCTTAAAAAGTCCTAAGTCCAATAGCCTTAGCATTCAATTCCTGGAAGACAACACTGCCACGTGAATTTCCAGATGCTGGCAACATGTTGGAGCCAGAAATGCCCCGGTACCTCCTCAGGACATTTAGAGCAGTCACATGTGCTCTTTCTTCATGGTTCTATTTTATCCTATCTCTTAGAGACTGGATAGCCTCTTCACAGCCGCTCTCCCTTGCCTCCATGTCCTTTCCACCCAAATTTATTGCACATTCCTTTTGAGTCAGGCTCATATCACTTCTGCTGTGATCCTGGCACATCTGAGCCAACTATCCACTGCATAAGACTGGCTGGCACCAAGTGGCCCTAGGGCCAACCTGTTGCAAAAGGGTGTCTCCCTCTGTGAAGTACACAGTCCTTTTCTCTCTGATGTGATTCCAGTTATTGTATCCCTGGAAATCACACTGATTTTCTCTTGCAGAAGCCTGTAAGAGCAGACCAACATAAAGTCACCAGTCCGGCTAGCAATCTTCCAGGGCTAAATTCTGCCACCGTGGAATCCTGACCACTGTCAGCAGGACTCTGACCTGTAGTGACCACCCTGTGTCATCAGTCAGCACAGTGGTCTGGGATTAGCTCCAGATACACCTTCTGTCTACAATCATGTCTGCCTACACATCCCAAGCAGGAGCCTCAGACAGGGCACAGGAGCCACATGAGCTCACCACTTGTGGCCAGTCCTACTGTAGGTCAATCCACTCCTTGCCTGGGCCTCGCCCAAGAGAAGATAAAAGTCCAGCCAGGGAAATCCACAAGTCAGCTGCTTAATGCCATGACCAAGCTGCTTCCCAACTCTGGGAATGGCACCAGTGAGTTTTCTTCCTGGTATGCCCTCTTCTCAGGGCCAGTTATCCTGGTCAGCAGGAGAAAAAGACCACACTCCCCATCACATCCAATGGAGGGCCTCTCTCACTCAGAAATCTTTAGGGAATATTTGATCATAGACTGTACTTCCAGAAGATCCACTTCAATGCTGCCTAAATTAAGTCATCACCTTCACTAGCACACTGCCATGGGCAAACTAGCTTCAGATTTATGATACTTCAAGTTCCTGACTAGAAGAGCCAATTTTATGACAACATTGGTTCCCAACCTGGCCACTTTTCTCTTTCAGTCCATGAGCTGCTAGAAATAGGTACTTGTGTCCCACTTCTGAAAAGAGAGTATGAGGAGCTCACTGGGGAAAACTATTTAAAAAAAAGTTTGAAAATTTCTGGAAATTTTCTTAAGAGCATACAAGAAATAAAGAAATGTTTATTCAAGAGCATCTACTATACCACAGTAGGGAGAACAAGAGTGTGGCTTCTGAGCCACCACTCAATTCCTCCCATCTTAACTCTGCTTGATGAAAACTCCATTCTAGATGAATGAGACCAAGAAAATGGGCTCTTCTTCCCCTTAGCTGCCAACCAAGGTGTATGGTACTTTACCAGGAGGGGTAGGACACCAGCATTTCTCATCCCCTCCAAGTCCAAACTGAAGAATCTAATCTCCTAATAAGTGCATCCAAAAGGTCAGATCTCCCTTCTTTCACCTAGTCCCCACTACCAAGAAGACGGTTCTATCCCAGGAAAATTCTGATGGCACCAATCACCTTCATATCAGCTTGCTCATAAGGCATATATTCCATGCCAGGAAAGGCAAGCTCAGAAGACCAGATACTACCAAGCCTACCAACTACCCAGAGTAGTGGCTCTGAGATTTTTCCCAGAGACAAAGATAGTATGCTTTCCCCCAGAAAACTGGTGTTATTTGAAACAGAGTGTAGGAAGGTTCAAATCTAAGGGCATTCTCCAGAAACAATGGAGATTTTAGTGGTAAGCAAATATGAGGCTGAAAACTCCTCTTAATTAAGAGCATAAGCTAAATGATAGGCCAGCTACTTCATCAGAGAGAACTGAGAGAAAAAAGACAGGTAAGCCTTCCTGGGGCTAGAACAAATCTCAAAGGCTTGCCACAAAAATGACCCCTAGCTGAATTTAGTTAGATCAAACTTGGAGCAATATATGTCCTAGGGTACTGTTGAAAATAATAGAGTTATCAGCCAGCAATTAGTGAAGCCTACCACCTGGACATGATCTCAAATGAGGCAGACAGCTTAATAGAAAGATCAGGGGAAAAGAAAGTCAGACAGCCCTGATCAAACCACTGTCATCTCAGAGTGACTGTACACATGCTCCTTCTGAGGAGCAAAACTAAAAGCTTCACTATGCATAAGAAAAAAGACATCACCAAAATAGTATGAGTCACTAACAAAAAAATAAGCAATAACAAAAGCAAGCCCTGAAAAAAGGAACAGGGGAATCAGTATCTAGGTTCCTACAATTATTACCTAAAATGTACAGTTTTTAACAAAAGAGAGAGAGACATACAAAGAACAGTTAAGTGTGACCCATACATAAGAAAAAAGGCAGGCAATAGAAACTCTTTGTGAAAGAGCCCAGATGAAAGAAATAAAAAGTAGACACAGAGCAGACACAATAAAAAGACTCAAAGAAGGGTACCTGAGTGGCTCAGTCAGTTAACTCTCGATTTTGGCTCTGGTCATGATCTCAGAGTCATGAGATCAAACCCTATGTTGGGCTCTGCACTCAGCAGGGAGACTGCTTCTCTCCCTCTCCCTCCTACCCTCCTCCTGCTCACACATTCTACCTCTCTCTACCTCTAAAATAAATAAATCTTCAAAAAAAAAATGGTCAAACTAAATGAAACCATGCTTAAAGAAGTAAAGAAAGCTATGATGACTGTCTCATCAAATAGAGAATATCAATAAAGACAAATTATTTTTGTTAAGAACCAAATTAAAATTCTGGATTTAAAAAGTACAATAACCAAAATGAAAATTTCACTACAAGGACTAAAATACAGATTTTAACTGGCAGAATAATCAGAAAATTTAAGGATATTTTGGTAGAGATTGTATAACCTGAAGAACAGGGAAAAAGTGAACACAGCCTCAAGAGAATATGGGATAACATTAAGCATATCCACATACATGTAATGGGAATACCAGAAGGAAAGGAGAAAGTGAAAGGAATAAAAAAAAAAAATATTTGCATAATGATTGAAAAATTGCCAAGCATGATGAAAACCATGAATTGATACACCCATGAAGCCCAACAAACTCCAAGTAGAATAAAAATAGAAATCCACATCCAGACATATCATAGTGAAAATGATGAAAGTAAAAATAAACAAATAAATAAATAAAATCTTGAAAGCAGCAACAGAAAACTGGTCATGTATAAGATTTCAATAAAATTAACAGCTGATTTCTCATCAGAATCAATAAAGGCCAGAGACAGCAGAATGACATGTTCAAAATGCTGACAGAATAAACTGTCAACTAATAATCTTATATTCAGCAAAACTATCTTTCAAAAATAACAGCAAAATACACTCTCTAGTAAACATTAATAGAGAATTTGTTCCTAACAGACTCGCATTGCAACAAATACTAAAGAAGTTTCTTCAAACTGAAAATAAGTGACTCCAGATGATAATTCAAATCAAGACACTCAGAAAAGAGTAAAGCTGTAATTATAAGAAACACATAACTACATATTTCTTCCCCTTCCCTTAACCAATTTAAAAAGACATTGTATAAAACATTATTTAGATAGTTATATTCTCAGGCCTTTCACATACAGAAATATAACGTTTGACAATCACAGCATAAAAAACTTGAGTGACAGCAAAGTTGTGTTGGGGTAAGGAAATGATATCAGATAGTAACTCCAATCCACAGAAACAAATGAAGGAGAATCAGGAATGGTGAATAAGAAGGTTGATATAACAAACTGTCTACCTAGACTTAATCAACTTTCTCCGCTCCTTTTTAACACAGAGAACTATATGAAGAATTAGATAAATTAAGATAAATTATGCAAAGACAATGTATTGTTGGGTTTGTGATATGTATGTAGTATGTAAATATATAATATATTGTGATATATATGTAATTATTATATATATCTGGCACAAAAAGGGTAGAAGACAATAGAGCTATATGGAAATAACATTTCTGTATCTCACTATAATTAGGTTAGTGAATCTAAAACAGCTTCTGGTAAAATGTATATGATAATTTCTACAACAACCATTAGGAAAATAACTTAAAAATGCATAGTGAAATAGTGAAAATATTTAAAATGCAATGCTAGCAGATATTCACTTAATAAAAAAAAGGAGAAATACAGGAACAAAAGGACAATATGTAGAAAATATTAATATGGTAGACAGAAATCTAACTATATTAACACTAACATTAGAACAAATTTCAAAAATCCAACTAAATGCAGTAAGTGAAAGACATATTTTAAATAATACAAATAGGTTAACAGTAAAAGAATGAAAATAATATGACATGCAAACAGCAACCATAAGAAAGCAGGAATGGCTATAGCAATACCAGGCAAATTAGACATTTATTATTTTTTTTTAATTTTTATTTTTAAAAAAATTTTTATTTATTTATGATAGTCACACAGAGAGAGAGAGAGAGGCAGAGACACAGGCAGAGGGAGAAGCAGGCTCCATGCACCAGGAGCCCGACATGGGATTCGATCCTGGGTCTCCAGGATCGCACCCTGGGCCAAAGGCAGGCGCCAAACCGCTGCGCCACCCAGGGATCCCCAAATTAGACATTTAAATATAAAATATTGCTAGAGATAAATAAGGACATTTTATAATGATAAACCGTCAATTTATCCGGAAGACAAAACAATTATAAACATATGTGTACCTAACAGAGCTGCTCAATATGTGAAGCAAAAACAAAAAGAATTAAAGGGAGAAACAGACAATTCAACAATAATAACCTGGAGACTTCAAAAACAGTAACTAAACCTTTACGTTAAGACCCTAGAAGGGCAAACAAAATCCAAAGGAAGCAGAAAAGAAGAAATAACAAAAATTAGAGAAACAAAATAATGCAATAAAGAACAGGAAAACAGGGGCACCTGGGCTAGGGATTGAGCATCTGCCTTTGGCTCAGGTTGTGATCCCAGGGTCCTGGGATCGAGTCCCATGCTGGGCTCCCTGCAGGGAGCCTGCCTTTCCCTCTACCTATGTCTCTGCCTCTCTCTATGTGTCTCTCATGAATAAATAAATACAATCTTAAAAAAAAAAAAAAAGAAAAAGAAAAACAAGAGATAAAAATCAACTAAACCAAAAGTTGGTTCCTTGAAAAGCTTGACAAAATTGACAAACTTTAGGGGCGCCTGAGTGTCTTACTCAGTGGAGTGTTCAACTCTTGATTTCACCTTGGGTCATGATCTCAGGGTCATGAGATCGAGCCCTGAGTCAGGCTCTGCACTTGGTGTGGAGTCTGCTCGGGATTCTCTCTCTCCTCTCCCTCTGCCCTTCCTGCCATGCTCTCTCACTCAAATAAATAAATTAAATATTTTTTAGAGAAATTGGCAAACTTTAGCCACAGTGGCCAAGGTGGGGGGGGGGATCTAAATTATTATATCATGTATGAAAGAGGGAACATTACTACTTATCTTACAGAAAAACAGAATATATGTAAAGGAATTATAAAGGAATACTATGAATAACTTTATGCCAACAAATTAAATAATGTAGAGGAAATGGACAAATTCCTAGAAGGAAAAAACCTACAAAAACTGACTCATGAAGAAATACACAATCTGAAGAGACCTATTCACTTAAGAAAGTGAATTTGTAATTTAAAAACTACCCACAAAGCAAAGCCAGACAAAGATGGCTTACTGGTGAATTCTGCCAAACACTGAAACAGAAATTGATAACAATTCTTCACAAACTCTACCAAAAAATAGAAAAGAAAGACACACTTCCAAATGCCTTAGATGAGGCAGTATTACCCTGATACCAAAACCAGATAAAGACATGATAAGGAAAGAGCAGTACAGACCAATATCTCTTATGAAGATAAATGCAAATGGTCTCAACAAAATACTAGTACACTGAATCCAGCAATATATAAAAAGGAATATAAGTCCTGACAAATTGGGATTTTATTTATTCCCAAGAATGCAAAATTTATTTAACATCCAAAAATAAAAAAGTAATACAATGCAGTATCTATAAAAACACATAATCACCTCAATAGAGGCAGAAAAAACATTTGACAAAACTGAACAGCCCTTCATGATAGACAACATCAACCACAGTAAAAACAAAAACAAAAACAAAAACACTCAGGGATGCTTGGGTGGCTCAGCAGTTGAGCATCTGCCTTCGGCTCTGGGAATGATCCCAGAGTGCCAGGATTAAGTTCCACATCGGGCCGCCTTGAGGGATCCTGCTTCTCCCTCTGCCTGTGCCTCTGCCTCTCCGTGTCTCTCATTTATAAATAAATAAAATCTTTTTAAAAAAAAATTCAACAAACTAGAAGTAAAGGAAAGTCCTCAACATGAAAAAGTGTATCTACAAGAAACCCATAACTGACATCATTCTCAATGGTGAAAGACTGAATGCTTTCTCTTTAAGATCAGGAACAAGAAAAGGATGTTCTTTCTTGATATTTCTATTCAGGATTGTGTTGAAGGGTCTAGCCAGGACAATCAGACAAGAAAAAGAAATAAAAGGCTATTTTGGATATAGAAAAGGAGGAAGTAAAGCTGTCTCTATTCACAGATGGCATGACCTAATACATAGAAACCTCTAAGGAATTCACTACAAACTAGTTGAATAAATGAGTTGAATTAATATTGAATTACTTAAAAGATTCAAGGATGCTAGGTAATGAACAAAAATCAATAGTTCTCTATAAAGTAGTAATGAAGAAACTGGAAATGAAATGAAGAAACAATTCCATTTACAACACCATAAGAAAGAATAAAATGTTTAGGAATAGAGGTGAAAATCTTACACTCTGAAAACTACAAAATATTGCTGAAATAAATTAAAGAAAACAAATATAAAGGGAAAGGTATTCCATGTTCATGGATCAGAAGACTTAGTACTGTGAAGATGGCAATACTCCCCAAACTGATCTACAGATTCACATGAATTGCTATCAAACTGTTACCTGGCTTCTTTATAGAAATTGAAGAAGCTGATCCTAAAATTCATATGGAAATTCAAGGGACCCAAAATATTGAGAGAGAGAGAGAGGAGATGGATGGATAGATGAATGGATGGATGGATGGAAGGAAGGAAGGAAGGAAGGAAGGAAGGAAAAAACCCTTTTGTAATAGTTACAATTATTCCTAAAAAGGTAAATACCTACCTACTTTATGATCCAGCCATCTCACAACTATATATTTATCCAAGGATTAAAAGAAAATGGTCCATAAAAGCACCTGCAAACCAATATTCACAGTGGCTCTAGAGTAAAGCCAAAAACTGGAAACAACCCAAAAGTCAATCCATAGATGAACGAATAAGCTGGATTATCCACACTCATATACCATTGCTGGTATACTACTCAGCAATAAGAAGGAATAAGCTATAATCATATGAAAGATCATGGATGAATCTCAAAATAACTGTAATAAGTTAAGACAACATGAAGAACAGACACTATATGATTCCATGTATGCAAAACTCTAAGCAGCAGACACCAATCTAGTGGCAGAAGGCAGATCAGCGGTTCCTGAGGAGGGGACATGTTGGCAGGGGCAGGGGAGAGGTTACGGGGCCACAAGGAAAAGTTGGGGGGTGATGGAAACAATCATTTCCTTGATTGTGGTGTGGCTTTACTGGTATATTCATGCATCAAACTTATTATATATTTCAAACATGTCCAGTTTAGTATAGGCTCATTTGATTTCCTTGAAGCTATATTCAGTTAACTGATTGATTACACTCAGTGGGGCTGTACCACCACTTCTGATACAAAGCCCTGCTTTAGTACTGCCACTCACATGCGATGGCCCAATAGTTTCTAAAGAAGTCAGGGCTGGAGAGAGGAACACCCCACATGTTTTCTCCTCTCTTTGGAAGTGGGAAGAGAGTATGCTTCTCCTCATGTTGTCTGTGACCCCCCCGTGCAACAGAACAGGACCCTCATCATTAGCCACGTCACCTACTCACAGGTTTGTAGTGGTGATTTAGAACGAAATTCTCTAAATTCTTCGACATTGAGAGGTGGGGTCTGTCACCACCCCTCTTGAATCTGGGTGGGCTATGACTGCTTCAACTAACAGGGTACAGTGGAAGCAATGCTCTGCGGTGTCAGAGGCAGCGCTTAAACTGCTGGGTAGCACCTACTGAGTTTGCTGCAACTCATGAACTTGGAGCCCTGAGTGGCCACAGAAAAAGAACTACCTCCATAATGCGAGGTGACCAAGTCTCAAGCAGATGCCACCTGCAGATGCTGTGGTTGATGGTTCTACCTTCAAGGGATTCACTCCAGACGTGAGTGAAGGGATCTCCCGATCATTCCAGCCCATCCCTTATTGCCTTTAAATCTTCCTCAGGATAGAGGCTCAGACACCATGGAGCAGATCCAACTTATCTTCTCTATGCCCTGTCTGAACCCCTGACCAAGGAATCTGTAAATACATTAAAGAGGCAGTTTCAAGCTTCAGGGTAATTTGTTACATAGCAGTAGTGACTGGTACAAGGGTAAGTGCAGTAATTTGTTGGGTTTCTCCCATGCCAACCTAGGTATAAACTCCTATGTCCCACTATGCTTCCAAAACCCAAAGTACCTACCTACATTACCTGAGCCAACCCAGACTTTGGAACCCAGGTATTCTACAAGAACACAGGCCCAAAGGCACTGCTCTTAGAATGGTCTCTCATGTGGGCATCACCCCTACCTTGAATGTGATTTCTTTCCTCCACTGCCTTTTAGAGAATGGGGAGGAAGGCTAAAAAGGGGACAGCACTTTACTGATCCCTGGGCAAAGGCCACTCCAGGAATCTGACCCTGGAGAAAAAAGACAGAGACTGACAAAATGATCTGGGCCACCCAAGCAGGCATCTGCAGCTGTGTCCTGTCCTGCTAATAGAATGTCCCTTTGCTTTTTGGGACCAGCCGACACCAGTGGGGCTTCTCTCACAAGCCCCTCTACTTCTGCGTGCTGGCCATGTTATGTGGTCAGAACAGAGGGACTCTACTCTTCACAGTGATTGGTCCAAGGAGGGGAATATGACTCCAGCAGGCTCATGTGAGTCATTTTATGAAATCTGATGTAACTCAGTTGCTGGGCACTATGGAACATGTACAGTACAGTTGGTCAGGCCTCCTTTGCTACTGTCAGGGCAGACCCACTGAGAATGAAGCCCACATAGAGGGAAGCAGAGGCAAGAGCTGGCAGGAGGAAGCAGCAAAGTCCCAGTCACTTCACTAAAAACCCAGCTTCCAATCATAAGTGAAGCTATTACTTGAAAGACTTTCCAAAAAAAAAAAAAGACTTTCCACAAGAGCTAAGACATTCCTTTTTTTCTTTCTTTTTTGCTTAGTTGGAGATCAAGAGAGACCCAATCAATGCTGGACCCTCCTCCTGTGCCTTTGGTCCATACAGGCCCCTCCATATTTATTTGGCTGCAATGGGGACCATGTAGCTTGACAATGGCAGAAAGAATTCAGCATTTCAGGAAGGATAAAACGAGATGATGAATGTAATGTGACTGACATGGTGCTGGGTATGTGGCTCATGTCCCCACTGTCTCCACAGACCTCTGCTCGTGGTGCTATCTTCTGGACAAGGAGCTAAACCTGGCACCTGGCCATGCACAGCTGATAAGACTGCACCTGCACCCTGTGTCTTGCCCATAGGTAAAAGCAGCCAGCCATGAAGACACCCCAATTATCACAGATTGGATCTAGACAAACAATTAGGTCACTTTATGAAAATACAGAAGTAACCAACAAGCACGTTCTGAGAATCTGGTATGTCTCCTGCTAAAAACTTCACCCCTCATCAGGATTCACTCCAGATTTCCTCAAAATGGTAAGCTCATATACTTAAACTTTGGTTCACTCTGCAGAAATTTCACTTATTAAAACTACTTTTCAGTGACATCTATTAGTGAAAACATTACACCCTAAGGAGAACAATCTCTACTTTTTTTCCCCCACATGCACAGACAAGTCACACCCACACACGTACACACCACAAAATGCTTCATAGTAGAGCCTTGTCAAAAAGTTATTATAAAACATTGTATTTTATCTGGCAGCCAGAAATGATGTTCAGCTGTCTGGAACATAGGCTCCTAGAGACTGCTTGTCAGACAGCTGGAAGGGAAAAAAATCCAGAAGAGGACTGACTGCTGTAAGTTTCAGAACCTCCAAAGACAAAGCAAGTGGCCGAACGCCATTGTTCACATGCTGGTCAAAATCACAGGCCTCCTGAAGACAGTGCCCTGTCATTCACACTGGTAGTAATTAAATCAGAATTATATTCTTACTGCAATGTGAACGGCTTCCTTCTTCTTTTGCTATTGCTAAATGCTTTCCCTTTTTAGGTAGTTACTGGGACATCAGAACTCCAAGTAACTGTTCTTTAATATGGTTGAAACTGGAATATCTTTAAGAAGTCTGTATTGTCAGCATTGGAATCATGTAAAAAAAAAAAAAAAGTCATGGGAAATAAAAACAGAATCCTGGCTTAGCTACCCAACTTTGCTCTGGCTTTCCCTCCTAGCTTGCTTTCTTCATGGGATGATCCAGTGTAGGATCCTTGTGGGAGCCGGACCAGGCAGCAGGAAGATCCACCCCCCTGGGACACAGGGACAAGTCTCATTTATCTGGACACACACCTTAGGTGCTGAACGAGCTGGTCCCACGAGGCAAGGAAGCCACACTGGATTCAGGGCCATCCGTCCCTTCTCTTGTGTCTTCCCAACTCACTGTGTCCCCCAAATCTAGTAATTATCTGGCTCCTGATGCCAACAGGGCATTTTGCTGGGGTACATGATTTTTTTTTTTTTAACAATATAAGAGTCCCAAAGGAAATCATGCTTTTAATCATATCATGCACATTGTCTACCATGGTTGGAAGCTGTAGGCCAACAGAACTTCCCTCCTGACGCTGCTGCCCCACAGCTGGCCATCTGCCAGGCATCAAACCAGTGGTCAGCAGGAGGTGGAACCTCCAGGACAGAGGAGGTCTCAGGGAGATGCACCTGCTCAAGGTCATACAGTACATATGCATCTTGGGCCAGGCCTTGAATTCAGGCCTGCCTGACCCCAGGCTCAGCACTTACTATCCCAGCTGCCATGAAACACTCTCCATATTCCCAGACCAACTGCTACTTGCCAGGTGACACGTCCATGCCCTACAAGGTCCCAGGCAAGTCAGTGGTATACAAAGAGACAGATGACAGGAATAGTTTTCCTTCTCTGGCATCATCTCCTTGGCACATCCCCTTAAGTCCTGCTGTGTTCAAGGCCCAGCTCAAGGTTCATCCCATGGTGAGCATTCCCAAATCTCCCCCTTCCCATCCTGTTGGTGCATCTCTCCCTCACCCACCTAGGGTTGGATAACCAGGTTCTGTGTCGCTTAGCCTGTTTCTTTGATCTCCTTCTCCACATTCCCTGCCACGCACCATGGTATCCTGTGAGGGCCTGGTACACATGGAATGATATGAACACAGAGGAAGAGGAAATGCGTCTGGGGCATCCTCAGGGCAGATCACAAACGGACTTCCTAAATGCCTCGTGAGGTATGTGCCATATGAAACTGGAAAAGAATAACTGCACTATATTCCTCAGAGTCTGCAATCAAATGAAAAATCTCCACCTTCATATGGGATAGACAGAGGACCTAAGACCCTATCAGGGCCAAGGCTAGGGAAGGGCAACAGAGGGGAAACAGGGGGATCTGAGGGGGCAGACAACCTGCTGGCAAGGGATGGCATTTCCCTTGAGGGCCTGAAACACAGATGCTCCCATCACGGGAACAGCCAAGACATCATTCGCCACTGGAGAGTGCATATTTATACTGAAGGAGACAGTTTTTCAAACTCAGAGACAAGCCAACAAGGCCCTTGACAGAAATTAATTGAAGGCCTCGGCCTCAATGCTGCTCTGCATACTCTATACCAACAAAATGATTAACTGCTTCACAGAAAGGAGACTCACAGTCCAAATATGACTCAGACAGTACCCTCTGGGACAGAGCAGGCATGAAACCCAAACGCTCAGCTATCCCCACTGTCGACTGTCAGCTCCACGCAGGGAAAAGGCACTGTGTCAAGGTCAGGAGGTTGGAGACAGTCGAGGGAAATAAAAACTCACCCAAAAGCACAGTCAGAAAAGTAGCAGCCGGCCTTGGCGGTGACGGGTAACAGTTTATTTTCTGGGAGAAAATTTTATTTCCTTAAATGCTGACATAAAGAAAACTCATTCCCTTTGCGAGGCCCCAGAAGGCCAAGTATGGGCTCCCTAGGGGACCTGTGGGAGCACAGCCTATAAACTCTATCTCTAAATAACAGCTGTCTTCTTGGAGAGAAGGAAAGCCTCTTTTCCCTGACGCAAGCCCTGAGCCTCCCTGGGGCCTAGGGCATGGCATCCACACGGAAGGCCCGTGTGGGTGGGGTCTCTGTGTGTCCCCCGTTGGGGGCTCTGGCCCTTCACAGCCATCCCAGGTTCCATCCAGGCCACCATCCCAGCTGATCACCAGGGACGCCTGCTGTGTTCTTCTCCACTGGGCGGAACACTCCCAGTCTCCCTGGGCTTTTCCCGTTCTGGTTCGCTGTCCCACTCCATCCAAACTCCATCCTTACTATTATATAAGTGACAGGGAGTTTGATCCACGACTTGCTAATGGATTGAGAAAGGTAAGAGCTCCTTCAGCCTGCAGGCAGTCTGTGCAACTCCGTACCCGTTCCAGCAAGCAAATCCCCTGTCTGTTCGTGCAGGAGAAATTGCCCACTGCTTTGAAAGGAGGCTGTGCACAAGGAACCCACTGCATCTGTGTCTGGAAAACACCCATGAAAACTGGGCAGCAGATGTCCTGATGGGACTTTTTTTTTTTTTTTTTTTTGGCTGGGCTTTTCCATGAGAAATTAGTGCGCTGGGAAGGCTAGACCTTGCTGTGGGAGTGGTGGTGGTGGTGGTAGGCGGGGGGCGGGGGGGGGGGGCTACGCATCCCTGAAGTCATTTCTTGAAAAGACCAGTCACCGCAAACACACCGTCTGTCCCCTCTCCCCCTTCTGTGTGTCGGAGTTCCTGGCCCGGGTCTGCCTGCTGGGAGGGAAGCCGGGCGTGTTCTTTCGCTCAGTCACACATTCTCTCCTGCTCGCTTCCCTTGGAGGGAACACGAACGCCGCTGATTCAAATATCAGACACTTCTGCGGGAGTTGGCAGCGCCCGGATCCCCACCCCCGCCGCCTCCGGAACCGGAGTCAGCTCCTCCTCCGCCGCCCCCCACCCCACCCCCACCCCACCCCACCCCCACCCCACCTCCCCCCACCCCCACGCGCATGCTCACTCGGGCCGCCTGGGCCGTGTCTGCCTTCCGGGGGCCACTGTCCCCCTCCAGCCTCAGGCTCGGACCGGCTGCCAGGAGCTTCCTCGAGCCACCTGGCCAGCCCCAGCCAGCGTGCACTTTAAATAATAAACTATGCATTCTTGATCCGTCTGCAGCTCGAGGCAGATTTTCCGAGTGGAGCTGGAGGCTTTCTCTGCTTTGAGTTACTGAAGTGGGGCGGGTGGAGACAAGTGGGGAAAGACGACACCACTCCTCTTCCGATTCCTCCATTCCTCCGGCTTGGTGGAGCCGCGTGTGGGAAAAAGGATCCAGGCACACACACGCACAAACAATATCCCGGTGTCCATCCATCCGACCCTCCCTCCCGTTCTTTCTCTTTCTTTCTTTCCCATCCCCCCGCCCCGCATTGGAATTTCAGATTTTCTTCCTCAATCAAGCAATGGGAATATTCAAGAAGAGGACTAATGGGCTTGCCCTATAGTGGTTTTCCTGCATTCTCTCAGAGAATATGCTCGAAAGACAACTGGCAGAGGAAGACAAAGAATTCTTAAATAGGCATTGCAGTGATCAGATTTACAGGAGAATCATATTTATGAAATGTTTCATAAAACGCTGGAAATGTGTTTATGAAAATGGTAGGCTGAAGAATGCTCCCCTCCCCCGAGGATGTCCAGGGCCTGAGCCCCAGGACATGTGAATATGTTAACTTAATGTGGCAGAAGGGGGCTTTGCAGATAAGATGAAGCTAAGGATTTTAAGACAGATTATCTGGGATTATCTGAGTGGGCCTGATGTGATCACACATACTATTATATAAGGGAGACAGATGTAATTACAGAAGGGAATCATCAGAGGGATGCAGCGTGAGAAAGACTCCACTGCCTGTTACTGGCTTTGAAGACCGAGAACGGGGCTGGGAGCCAAGGAATACAGGCAGCTTCTAGAAGCTGGAAGAGGCGAGGAAATGGATTCTCCCCTAGAGCCTCCAGAAGGAACGAAAGTCTGTTAACTTCCTGACATTAGCCCAGTGAGACAGATCTCAGACTTCTGACTTCCAGAACTGTAAGATAATGTATCTGTGTTGTTTTAAGCCACTAAGTTAGTGGTAATTTGTTACAGTGGCAATAAGAAAGCAATGTGAGTCTTCCAGCCAACTAGAGGGCTTTATGTACAACTAGGATGGCAAACAGCTGATGGAGGTTAAGTGTCATACTCAGAATGCAGACAAAGCACTTCTGGTTTCTAGAAAACTAAGTGAGGTAATCAGGGTGGATTTCCTTAAACAGATAACATCTCAGTTAGGCCTCTAAAAATAAGATGGGTTTTCAAGAGCAGTAAAAAGACCAATACAAAGGGGTCATTCCACACGGTTCCATACGTCGAAGTACATCTTTAATATATCAAAGGCCCTGTGACCTAAATCTAGTTGGAGCCTCATTAAAAAATAATTATTTAATACATCAAGTAAGGGGGAACCTCTATGCACTTAAATTTGAAAACCTAGATGAAATTTGCTAGGGAAACACAATTCACCAAAATTGATCCCATTAGCAATACAAAAACTTAAACCAATTATTTTACAGAAGAAACAGAAAATTATAAAGGAACTACAGTCACAGAAAAGCAACAGGCTGAGCTGGTTCCATAGCAGATTCCACCAAACCTTCCCAGAGCAGACAGCCTTAAGGATTCATAAATCATCCCAAAGTCTGAAAACAAAGGAAAGTTTCCACACTTCTTTAAAAGCTAGTATATCTTTGATACCTAAACTGAGGAATAGCATGTATGCACACATGCGCACACACACACACACACAGGCACAAATTATAGAGCTACATTACACATGAATATGGATGCAAAAAGCCTAAATAAAGCATTAGCAAAGAACAGTATCAAGTTAAGGAAATAAAACATTATGACCAAGTGGGTATTCAACCAGGAATTCAAGGTTGGTATAATATTAGGACTTCATTAACACTATGCCATCTTAATACATCTAAGGAGAACAATCATATATATTCCTTCTCACCAGGGTTGCCTTTAGAAATTCCAGTGTTCAGGGGTACCTGGGTGACTCAGCAGTTGAGTGTCTGCCTTCAGCTAAGGGCATGATCCCAGAGTCCTGGGATCGAGTCCCACATCAGGCTTCCTGCATGGAGCCTGCTTCTCCCTCTGCCTGTGTCTGTGCTTCTCTCTCTCTTTCATGAATAAATAAATAAAATCTTAAAAAAAAAAAAAAAAAAGAAATTCAAACATCCATGTCTGATTTTGAAAAATTATACTCATGGTGGGGCTGTGTCTGAGACTATTTGTGCATCAAAAAAAAAAAAAAAAAAAAAAGGGAAATAAATCACTATCCATTTATTTGAATAAATAAATGAGTAAAATTTTTATATTTTATATATTTAATATAATTATATATGAAATAACTAATATATATTATATAATGATATATATTAAATACAATTAAATATTTAAATGAGTTAAATAAGAATCTACAAGTCCACACAGATGCACATAAATAAATGAGGGAGAAGATGAAGCTCTCCTTGCAGGAGAACACTGATTAGAAAGGTGGAAGAAGGGCACTGGGTGGCTCAGTCGGTTGGCTCAGGTCATGATCCCAGAGTCCTGGGATCCAGCCCCACATTGGGCTCCCTGCTCATTGGGGAGTCTGCTTCTCCCTCTCCCCCTTGCTTATGCTGTCAGATAAATAAAATCTTAAAAAAAAAAAAAAAGGTGGAAGAAATAATGGAGGCAGAAAAGCACCATTATGAAGCCCCCACAATAATAACTGAGTCTGTGAAGAATCAAGAGACGCTAAAACTAGTGAATGAAAGTCAGATGAAGAACAGGATATTTACACAGTCTCCAAAATATTCCACAAATTTTTGCTAATTGCATATGGAAAGATCATCGCTCTATATCAGATTCATTTAGAAACACAACCTGAACCAGGAAACAGAAGTTGACGCCTAGTCATGGGACAAACTACCAGCATGTGCCTCCTGAAAAGAACAGAACCTCACCTTGTTGGTATTCCTGCCAAAAGCATAGGACTTATGTCTAGTTGTGAAGAAATGTCAGACAAAACCCCAGGCAAGAGGGACTTCCCTTCCAGACGGCCTTCACCAAGCCTACCGGAGGTCCATGTGTGCAATGCTCTGTCCACTCCTTTGTGGACACCTTGGGGCTTCTTTTGCAGAGTGTCTAAATTTCTTAAAAGGAAGGAAGGACACAAGAGGGAAGGGAGGAATATACTACAGATCAACTGATTGTTCACACGGGAAGAAATCTTTTAACTGATCATATAGGAATTTTGAGAAGGTAACAAGCTTTCTCTAATTTTTAACATTTGTAAGTGGTAAGGGGTCCCTCCTACTGGGTGCTGCCTCCCAGCCAGGACACCTGCAGGATACCCCTTAGGTACCCTCCCCACAGTGCCCCCTCTCACCCCAATTTATGCCACCACTTTGATGGTTAGCTTGTGTGAACAGAATCCCGCCTCAAGGATATGATCCTGGTCTTCCCTTTAGATTCCCTTCCAGAATCTTTTTTTTTTTTTTTTAAAGATTTTATTTATATATTCATGAGAGACACACAGAGAGAGGCAGAGACATAGGCAGAGGGAGAAGCAGGCTCCCTGCAGGGAGCCTGACGTGGGACTTGATCCCAGGACCCTGGGATCACAACCTGAGCCAAAGACAGATGCTCAACCACTGAGCCACCCAGGTGCTCTTATATCTAAAAAGCCTGCTTGGCCTACACAAGAGCAGCTGGAAATATGGGAGACAAAAGGTGCTGGATAACACTCCAGCTTCCCAGTGTCCACAGTCTTGAGATCACTCTGGAAGCTTCCAGGCACTTTTCAGAGTAGGAACCAAGCTCCTGCCGCCCCCAGCAATAACCTTGACATAATCGTCTTCCACTGGGTTTTCCATTGGACTCCACTGAATTTGCTCTTCCCTGTCTCTCTCTCTCTCTCTCTCTCGCTTCCTAAGACTCCTCCCTCTCTCAAACCAACCACCTGCACTCAGGCCTTCATCTGAGGCCTGGCTTTTAGAGAGCCCACTTGATGGACCTTTTCCATAAAGAGATGACACCTTGTATTTTATTTTATTTTAAAGATTTTATTCACCTATCCATGAGAGACATGGCGGGGGTCGGGGAGAGACACGGCAGAGGGAGAAGCAGGCTCCATGCCAGGAGCCCGGCGTGGGACTCGATCCCGGGGCTCCAGGATCACGCCCTGGGCCAAAGGCAGGTGCTAAACCACTGAGCCACTCAGGGATCCCCAACACCTTGTATCTTAATGATACTTTCTACTTAATGAAAACCCATTAGCACCAGCTCACTTGAATCCCAGCAACCTGGCAAAATGAAAATACTGACAAAAGTCTTACCTCTCTTTTGCGGGTAAGGAAACATAGGAATAAGGGAAATCGGCAGACTTGGTGCATCTCTGCATGCTGGGAAGCAGCGAGAGACCTGCCCATAGCTGCTAGGCCCTGTCCCAGGGGCTGAGTTCACTCCCAGGCCATGTGGGCAGGCAGTGTCCATTTTACAGCATCTTACAGGTTCCAAAGCCAGAGTTATACAGCCTCAGGGAAGAATAATGGCAATAATTATAATTATAGTATAAGGATGATGATACCTTTATAGAGCGATTTTACTGGGTTTTAATTTTATTCTTTCCAAAGAGTGATTACCAAGCATCCTCTTCCCACCCAAACACCCCAAACGAAAATCTGAATGATTTCTTCAGTCATGTGTCTTAAAAAGAAATAAAAGTGAGATCAAAGGGACTTGGATGAACACATGGTTCATATAAAACAAATGGCAGGATCGGAGAGTCCCCCCGAGCACGGGAGAGTAAAGTCGGAACGCAACAGAGAATGCCGAAACCATTATTCCTAAACACTCAAGATGCCAAACGGGCCCCATGGGCTTTTCTAGGAAGACTCTGAAGTCCAAGAAACACTTATCTGGTGATCTCAAAAGTGCCCCCTGGGAGCACCAGACAGCCAGGAAATGTGGATGTGCATCCCCAGCCCCAGAGGAGGTGGGAGGTCTGCCTTCCTGCCCCCTGGCCTTCCAGGGCAGACCCTCGCTCAGCTGTCAGCTGACACTGGTGCCAGATCCCTCCAGAGCAGATGGTGGGCGCACACCAGAAATGCCACAGGGCACCTGAGAAACACTACCAGGTCATTCTAGGAGTCCCCTTCAGCCCAGGGAATAAACTCAATTTCCACAGAATTTGAGAGTCATAGATATTTTCTTTGAACAACATGACAAAGGACATAGCACTTATTCTAGAGGTCAGTGAAAGATGCAGTGAATGACTTCTGTGTAATTTACTGTGTATTAATGTGGTGCGGTTTTGTGTGTGTGTGTGTGTGTGTGTGTGTGTGTGTGTGTTTTCCCCTAAAGCTACTGATGCAAGGTAGCCTTCGTGTTTCTTTGCCATGGGCATTTTGGTGGGCCCAGAGCAGAAGTCAGGCACAGCTGCCATTCCTGGCTGTAGTTTCAGAAGCCTGATCTCCCTGAAAGAACAATTTTAGGGGAAAGAGTGCCCTTGAGATGAGGGTTAGGGGTTGAAGCAGCAAGAGCAGAGTGGGAGGCATCTCCAGCCTGGTGGGGGCGGGGGGAGGTGGGGAGTGGCTGCTTGAGTTCTCAGAGCAGCAGAAAGGCAGTTATGCTTGCAGCCGCTAGGCCATGGGCCCCAGGCACCACGGAAAGGTCCCTGGCATCAAGGATGGCACAGATGCATTGAGAAATCTCATATCTGGAACAATTAATGAGTGATCTGAGGCCTCAATGACCTGGCAGACATGTGACCCAAACAATTGGCCTAAAGGGTAAGGGGTCAGTATAACACTGCCACCATGAAATAAGAGATGTGGCCAGGACCCTGGAGTGGCAGGGCACCTGCACCCACAGGTCAGAGAATTTTGTCTCTGTTCACAGCTCTGAATGCCAGGGGAATGGTAGGCAAAGCCTTGGGTGCAAATTTTCCTGGTCTGTATACACACAAACATATGTCACTCTCAAGGTACAGCTTTCCTAAGGAAAAGTGCTAAAGTAGAAATCACATTTGGACTGGTGAATCAAGTCCTGGGGCATCCAACACAAATGCATGTGAAATACTCAGTAGAGATTCTTCCATAACCCAGCGTACAGAGCATTCCCACAGAGAATGGGTCAATGGGGTTGGAGAGGGCAACACAGCAGCCCACACTGAGCTCATAGTACAAAAATTACAATCCAGGGGCCCCTGGGTGGCTCAGTGGTTGAGCATCTGCCTTCAGCTCAGGTCGTGATCCCAGGGTCCTGGGACTGAGTCCCCCATCGGGCTACCCACGGGGAGCCTCCTTCTCCCTCTGCCTGTGTCTCTGCCTTTCTCTTTGTCTCACTCATGAATAAGTAAATAAAATCTTAAAAAAAAAACCCTACAATCCACATAAGAAAAAGGGCCAGTGTGAGAGTGGGCCTATAGGACAAACAGCAAGATCAGCATCCCAAGAAATTCACAAGGTGGAAAAATTCAAAGACGACCCCAAACAATTAGGGTAAAATAACCAAGGTGATAAAATAACCAGGCTAAAATCATAATGAAAGAATAAGACATTATGAAAAAGACAAGGAAGGACTGGAAAAGAATCAAACATAACTTCCAGAAGTTTATATTCTAATCACTAAAATTGAAAACTCAGTAGTTAAATGAAGATTAGACCCAGTTTAAGAGAAATCCGGTGAAGTGGGAGACCAATGAGAAGAAACATCCAGAATACAGAAAAGACCTAATATGTTAAAAAAAAGGAAGAGGAGGAGGAGGAAGAGGGAAGAGGAGGAGGAGGAGGAGGAAGAGGAGGAGGAAGAGGAAGAGGAAGAAGAAGAGGAAGAAGAAGAAGGAGAAGGAGAAGGAGAAGAAGAAGAAGAAGAAGTAGTAGTAGTAGTAGTAGTAGTAGTAGTAGTAATAGTAGTAGTAGTAGTAGTAATAGTTGTTAACAAAACACTGAGGAAAGAACAGGAAGGTCCACATTAACCGAGTAGGAGTTCTAGGAAAGGGAATAAGCTGATCACAGGGAAGAATCACTCCTCACTAATTTGAGGCCAGGCCTTTCTCAGAATTGACAGAAGCCATGAATCCTCACATCCAAAAATCACAGTGGGTCCAAAATGGGATAGATATGGCAAAAATCTGCCATAGGTATACTATAGAACACAAAGATAACATTGTTTAAGCTACAGAGAGAAAAGAAGATTATTCACACAGAATTTAAGATCGAATGGATAGAAGACCTTTTAAAGACAAAACAAGTCAGAAGATACTGGATTAACAACTTCAACATGTTGAGAAAAGACTCAACCTAGAATTCTATATTTAGCTAAATCATCACTAGGTGTGCAGGTGAAATAAAGGCAGCTTTGGAAAAGCAGAGATAATAATTGAACCACTCACAAACCCTGACTGAAAAGGCCAGAAGAAAAAAAGGTATAACCAGACAATAAACAAAAACGAACCCATAAATACAGAGAACAAAGTGATGGTTGCCAGAGGGGAGAGGTGGAGGGGCGGGGGGCAAAATGGGTAGAGGGTAGAGGGAGATACAGGCCTCCAGTTCTGGGATGAGTAAGTCACAGGAATGAACGGCACAGCATAAGGAATGTGGTCAATGATATTTTAATAGCAACATAAAGGTTCAGATAGCTATGCTTGTGGTGAACATAGCAGGACATATCAACTTGTCAAATCACTATGCTGTACCCCTGAAACTAACATAACATTTTGTGTCAACTAGACTCAAAAAAATGAAAATTAATTTTTTTTTGAAAAAAGTTTTTCAGAAGGATATTAAACACAGAAAAGTGGCTTGCAAGAAAACAATACTGAGCAAATAAGTTGGCAAATATGTAAATAAACCTAAGTAACTCTAACTATAAAAAAGACATAATGATGAAAAATAAATAAAAAATATACAATGATGACAAGTATAGGAGTAGACAAAAAACAAAATAGAATGGGTACAAATAACAGGTAAAATTAAAGTGAAAGCATCTGAAGGCTCTCATACTGTGAGGCATGGGAACCTCATGTCTTATAGACTTCTGTAAGATAATTATATTTACCTTTTAAGGTAACAACAAAAATGTGGAATAGATTATAAACTTCCACATCAATGGAAAAAAGAAGGGGGAATTCAGACTATCTGGTAAACTAGAAAGAAAGGAAGAGAAACAACAAAAAGAAACAGAAGCAAAGAAAAAGCATGGTATTATCAACTGAAAACAAAACGTAAGATGGTGGAAATAAACTAATTATACTAGAAACACCACAAATGAAAAATACTAACATCATTGGGGAGCCTGGGTGGCTCAGTTGGTTAAGCATCTGCCTTCGGCTCAGGTCATGATCTCAGGGTCCTGGGATCAAGCCCCACAGTGGGCTCCCTGCTCAGTGAGGAGTCTGCTTCTCCTTCTGCCCCTCCCCCCTGCTCATACACTCGCACACATGCTCTCAAATAAATTGATAAAATCTTAAAAAAAAAAAAAGAACATCATCAATGAAAAGACAGATATTCTCAAGTTGGATGCTTTTTAAAAAATTGGATACATAAAACATAAACATAAAAACATCATGAAACATAAAACATCATGATAGAGAAAGGCTGAAAATAAAACTAAGGAAAGTAAACACCAGGCAAACATTGATCGAAATAAAAACTCTGGCAATATTAATATTAGGTACACCTAATATTAGACCTAGGACACCAAAAGTTTTACTAGGATAAAAAATGGTCCATTATACAACAGTAAAGGTAATAACTTCACCAGGAATGAGGCTCCTATACCTGAATACAGCAAACAATACTGTCTCATAACATCAAGTGAAAATTAACAGAATTGAAAGGTGAAATTGGCCAAGCCACAAAAGTTATGAGATTTTTAACATACCTCTAGTTAAAACAAATAAATCCAGCAAGCCAAAAATGATGACAGGAATGATTTTGACATCCCAAGTTTGAGCTAATGAACATATATACAGAACACTGTTCACAACAATTAAACGCATTGTTCTAATTTACACATAAAACACTTATTAAAATAAAAAAAAGATGCCTAAACTCTAAACCACAATGCAAATCTCAACCATTACCAAAGCATCAGTATTATGTAAAATGCAATAGAGCCAACAAGCTTCTACTAGACCTAACCCTCCTGTAAAGAATAACCACAAATTCGAACAAAATACAAAAAACCCAATGATCCGAAGGACTAGAAAGTGAGCCAATGCAGAAGACTCAGGGAGGGGAGAAGGTGGTGGTGTGTCAAAGGTAGGAAGAAAAGAACAGCACAGGGGGCTGAATGCAGGCCTAACTGTGCTTTACCAAGTGCCTTATAACTCCCATAGAAGGCCTGTGATCCTCAGACCGGAAGATCCAAAGGACAGAATTCAAGGCAACAAAGTGGTGAGGAGGTAACTGAGGACATGCTGGAAATGCTTCCCATAACTGAATTACATTGTTGCTGTTAATCCCTTTCTATGCCTCCTGTATAAGTTAAATTTTATCATCCATATGTGTGTATAGGGAAAAACAGTAGATACAGCCTTCAGTACTATCCGTGGTTTCAGGCATCCACTGGGGGTCTCGAGTGTATTCCTCAGGATGGTGGTTTCTTCTGGGGAGTAAGTTAGAGGGATGATATGGGACAGAGTGAGAGGGGACACTCAGTCATATCCATAAGCGTTAATTCATTGCTCTCAAAAAAGGAAAAAGTTCTGAAGCAGACATAGTCGACCTTAACATTGGTTAAGTCTGAATGCTGGGTTTATGGAATTCTGGTTTTTCTTGTGTATGTGTGTGGTTTTGTTTTTGCCTTTGTTTTTGTTTTTGTTTTCCCAGTTGAAATATTTCAGAGCTAAAAATAATTTAAACCTGCTACATTTGTTTACTTCTATATTGTCTGGCTCCCCCACCAAACCATAAGCTCCCCATGCACAGGGACTGTGTTGTGTCAAGCTCATTCCAGCGTGCCCAGGGTTCGGTGGGGGGGAGGGGGTCAACAAATACTGAATGGCCAAATAAATGAAAAACAAGAGGAAAAATGTAAGCATATGACCTCTAAGGGCAACTGCTGGTCTAGAAACACTAAGATTCCTTGATTTTGTTGAGGATTTGTTCAAGAAGCAAGAATGGCAGATTTAAGAATAATGAGAGCTTTTATCTCCTAGCTCAGTGCCCTGTAGAGTTTTTCTTTCTCTCCAACTTAATACAGAATGAAGGCATTGAAGTCGTCCCGAGGATGAAGAATGGGGAGGTACAAGTAATAATTATACGCACAGCAGCTGCCACAATAGCTAAAATTTGATAGTGGCTAAGTGACATGTGTGCATTATCTCTTGTAACACTCAGAAAGCCACTAAGAGGTAGATGACACTACTTAGCTGCAGATGATATTGAAGGTATTGATGATATTGACAGTGGCTCAGTCCTTTCTATCTTGTCTGAGACTATGCAGCCCCTTCAAATATCTGTTTATCAAGAAAAATATGTGAACAGATTGCCAGCCAACTATGATATCTCTTTTTACAGAAAGGGTTTCTTTATCCGGCTTATTTCTAATTCCTTCTAAATTTGTTGTTTTTTTTTTTTTTTTTTAACCTTTTAGGCATCCGTGAATGTTCTCATGAACATGCCCCCCACCCCCAACAATGTGGCTGGAAAGATCACATCACCCCTCATCTGCATGTTCCTTAGCAATGACCATGAGAAGTGGACAAGACCAGCATCCTCGTCTCAATGTTACAGATAAGAAAACACAGGCTGTTATGGGCTGGATTATGTCCTCTAACCCTCAGCATCTTAAAGTATGTGTTTGAAGAGAGGGTCTGTACAGAGGTAATTAACTGAAAAGGCCATCATCAAAAGGCTCTAATCCAATGTAACTAGTGTCCTTAAAGGAATGAGAGATTAGGACACAGACACACACAGATGAAGACCATGTGAGGACCTGGAGAAGGTGGCCATCTACAAACCCAAAAAAGAGGCCTTTGGAGAAACCAATCCTACCAACATCTTGATCTTGGACTTCTGGCCTCCAGAACTGTAAGGATATAAATGCTTATTGTTTAAGCCACTCAGCCTGTGGTACTTTGTTCTGGCCGCCCTAACAAATTACAACAGAGGCACAGAGATTTCAAGGGACTTTTCTGGGGTCACACCCAAGAAAGACAGAGTCAGTCGCTGTTCTTCTTTCTTTTCCCCTGTAATAATAATTCTTAAAATATCAGTGTCTGCCTTTGGAGTTAATTTTGTTTTTATCTGTAAGTAAAATCTTACATTAAAATATTAAGATGTAGAAACTCAAAGTAGCATTTTAATTCCATATATTTTGAGTTCTTTTTCTAGGTAAGATGCAGAACACCATTACCACTGAAATAGCAACAACAAAAAACACTGTATAAACCATAAAATCATTTTTTTTAATCCACTGGAGAGCTGAGGCCTCACTGAAGTTTAGAGTAAAATCAAATTTCAGAGGGATTGAGCCCTTCCTAAGTGAACAAAGACCAAGAGCCACATTCATCCCTGCCACACAGGTGGGATGAGGAGCTAAAGCAGCATTAGACAGAGGAACTTGTGGAGGTTAGAAGGAACCAGCCAGGGCAGCCCGGGTGGCTCAGCAGTTTAGCACCGCTTTCAGCCCAGGTCGTGATCCTGGAGTCCTGGGATCAAGTTCCACGTCAGGCTCCCTGCATGGAGCCTGCTCCTCCCTCTGCCTATGTTTCTGTCTGTCTTTCAAAAATAAATAAATAATCTTTAATAAAAAAAAGGAAAAGGAATCAGCCAAATTCTTATGGACCATGTCAGCCAAAATGATGGATGAGGTCTGGAGTAGGGGTGCCCTGCATCTACTCCACCAGAATTTTACCACATATGGTGGCCTGTAGGAAGTCAGTACAAAGACAGAAAATGGAATGATACCTCCACAGTGAGGTGGGGACTGGGATCTAAGCTCTTCTGGTGCTGGGACTGGGATCTAAGCTCTTCTGGTGCTGCCCCAAGACATGTGAAACTAGTGGCAAACTGCAAGTAGTTGCAATCCAGATCAACCCACTTCAACTCCTGATTAAACAATAGAGATTATCTCCTGATCCCTTCTGACTCTTTGTCACTACATAAGAAGCCAGCCGAGGACAGGCTGTCAGAGAGGGAAACAACTGCCCAGAAGCCCAGCCTGACCATGCCTCCCTGAGATCCCATCTCCTGCTCTGCTTCTCAGTTCCATGCACCCAGAGCAGTGATGTTGTAAGTGGTTAAGCCAGTTTGATTTCTGTCATTTCCAACCAAATGAATCTTAATGGACACAAAACCCAAGTCCCAACCAATAATTTATTACAGATCATATGCACAATTGTATATATATATTTTATGGCCGAATGTGCAAATTATTGCATAAATTGGCAGCACACAATTTCTGAAGGGTTATGGTATCCTCCAAATACTCGCTGAAATTAACTTTATAATGCTATAAATGGACCAAACAATACTACAAAATAACTGCACTGATTTTCTAAAACAACCATAACAGAACCTAAACTACAAAGTACACATCAACATCTTAGCAGGTACCATTGTTGGTGTATTTGAGTTAAAATGAGCCCACCAAAACACCGTAGGATTCCTATCTTGACAGTGCCTGGTAGGAAATTAGTTTTAATCTTCTGCCATTTACCTCAACCAACCACATGTTGGTTGACCACCTACCATGGTGGAGGAGACAAAGACTGAAATTGTTACTAAAGCCCAGGAAAATGGGGAGATTCTAAACTGAATCTGTATGGAGACATTAAAATAAACACACAGACAGCAGACAGACATGAAGTATTAATGTCAAAATTGAGAACCATTTCCAAATATCCAAAATACCATTTTTGCTGTTGAGAATAGCTCCCAAAACCTCCAAAAACTCAAGGTGTGACAAAAAAGAAAAAGAAAGAGAGAGAGAGAGAGAGAGAGAAAAAGAAAGATAGATAGATAGGTTGGTTCATAGACTCTGTATTTTTCATGCCAAGTTCCAATCTAGAGTGACACTTCATGAATCATTTTATAAAGTTCTAAAAATAAGGAGCAATAGAGGTAATAGGATCAGCCTGTCTTCTCTCTAGGAGCCCCAAAGACTGCTAGAAATGCAATCTCGGTGGTACCTACAAAAAGGCAGTAGGTCCTTCCTGGGGGCCTTCACTGTACAGGCTAGCCCCTCTGTCTGCCTAGAGAACAGGATGGCTTATCACAGTTTAGCGCTCAGGTAAATTGAGTGGTTCCTGGAGGAAGAAGAATTATCCGACTCCTCACCTGCAAGAGCCAGCTGGTTACTCCCAGGCCAGGTCCAAGGTTGGGGTAGCACAAGATCCAAGGCAAGACAATGACACCTGGGACAGCCACGTTCAGCCATAAAGAATATGTTCCCATAGGAAATCTTAGATGATTCATCTGATTCCTATTTCCAGGAAGCCAAAATTGTATCTTCCTGGTTTCCCAGTAAATTGATTTTCTCAATTAAATTTCTAAATTCACAGGAAATTAATCCACATTAGATAAGGGTTAATTGCTTTATTACCTAAGCCTAGTAGAAGGCCCACGGTCTTTCTCAATACGGCAAGAAAACAGGGAGTATTTCACACAAAACAAGAAGGACCAGAAGGGAAATATATACTTTTCTCCTGTGTCTGTGTTCCTGCCCAGGACAGAGTCTGAACTGGTCCCAACTTAAATATTCATGTGGCTCTGAGCACATGAAATGTGGGGGCAACAAAGGGGAGATGATTTTTTTTTAAACAAATTCAGAAATTTCTTGCATGGCTGCTCTTATTTTAACTTTGTTTCTATCACATCCTCCCCACTCTGGTTTTGTTCATTTTATTTCCTTCATTATAAGCTAAACACTCTATCAAAGGGTGCCTTGAAACCAGCCCCAGGGACAAAAAAAAAAAGAAATGCAAACCCGAGCATAATTTATCATTTTGTCAGCAATCCTGGGTATCATGCATGCCCCTAAAGAGGATGGCAGTAGGTAATGAGACAAATATTCCATGATATCATCCACAAGCACCCTGGGTTTCTGATCCTAAACTAGCTGTAGATGAGCGCTGGCTTGAATAGAGGGAAAAGTGAGAATAAAATGTATTTCCCTTGGACTTCATGGTGGGGCCCTGCCTGGTGGTTCTCACCTGAAAAACCCACTTCCGATGGCCCACCGGTGCTATTACTCATGTTTCATACTCCTTAGCACGGCAATTCTCAGCGCCTGCTGAACATTAGAACCACCTGGGGAGATTTTAAATCACCAGATGCCCAGGCCCTGCCGGAGACCAATTAAAGCAGCTCTCCTGGGGGGGAGGACCTGGGCATGAATTGTTAAAGCTCCCCAGGTGATGCCAATGGGCAGCCAGCCCAGAGACCCACTGCCTTAGGGTAATCCCCGTCTCTGAAACAATATATTCAGATTAGCAGAAAATGCACACAGGTGTAGAGTGAGCAACAGTTACTTTGAAAGCAGGCTTTAAAAAAAAAAAAAAACTGCCCCACCAAAACTGACAGGTGGCTGATTTTTTTTCTAAAGATTTTGTTTATTTATTCATGACAGAGAGAGAGAGAGAGGCAGAGACACAGGCAGAGGGAGAAGCAGGCTCCTTGCATGCAGGGAGCCCGATGCAGGACCCGATCCCAGGCCCCCAGGATCACACCCGAAGCCAAAGGCGGTGCTAAACCACTGAGCCACCGGGGCTGCCCACTGGCTGATGTTTAAAATAACACACCGACATCAAGCCCAAACACACAACCAACCAACTTACCCAAACACTCTGCCTCCTTTTAAAGAGTTTTTTTTTTTTTTTTTTTTTTTTTTTTAGTTTTATGCTGAGATCCACCTTCCCCTACTTTTGTAAGGGTACAGGAAAGAGCAGAGCAAAATCCTTATGTATGGTGGCACTCTCTATTTACCACTCGGAGCTCTCCTGTGGTTTCGGATATGGCTGTAGCTCAGTAAAATCACCTCCAATACCTCTGTGCCAAATGTAGACCAGCTAAGGAAGGCCGCTACCTGGATACGACCAGGTCTCCACGAAACAAGTAAGCTGAGCTGCAAGGCTTGTTCATATACCCTAAAGCTGTTCTAAAGGAGAGTCACATCACTGATATACTTCCAATGTTACTAGAATACCGAACAGAGACATTATATGTCTATTTTTTTATCCAAAAAGAAGTCTTGGTCAGCCATGGGGTTCCATGCTGTCCAGGGAGGAAATGCCACTTGTGAATAACAGTTTATCTGTCTTCATCAGGGGACACTACGCAGGATGACTGCTGGTGTCACTGCAGTGTCAATTTCAGTGACCGTGAAAAACTTTTAAAATACCTGACTGATCGGTAATCCACAGGTTGCTCAAATAGATGTACAAAATGTAAGAACCCTGGGTTCTTACCCCAAGCTACTTATTAGAATCACCTTTAAAAGCATGGACACCCCAGTCACACCCCAGACCAACTGGATCAGGAGACTGGAGGGACAGGTCAGTGCAAGGCATTGTTTAAAGCAGTGGTCCCCATGCCTTAGAGTACATCAGGATCACCTGTGAGACTAAGGATTCCTGGCCCCACCCGCACAGCTTCAGATTCAGAAAGTCTGGAGAGGGCTGAGAACGTGCATTTGACAGGTTCCCAGGCTGCAGTGCTGATGCTGCTGAGTATCATGGCTTCAGAGGCCCCCAGGTGGCTCTGATTAGTGCAGCCAGGCCTGAGGACCCCTGTGTTGAAGAACAAACTCTGGCCAGGGAGGGAGGGAATTCTCATTCTAGCTCTGCCACCAATGTAGGGTTTGATAACAAACAAGCCATCCAGGTTTAGAGGCCCTCCACTTGTTCCTAATCTATGCAATCGAGGCACAGAGAATGAGATCCTGGGTGCCTTCCCTTTTCAAAGGGCTGCTACACATGAAATGCTGACACTAATCTACACAGAGAGGAAAAGGCAGTGGTCTTAGGGGGCAATTAAAGTTTCAAAATCTAGGGAAAGTAAGTTCTTGCTCACGACTTCAGGGCATTTGGGGACATGCAGGAGTGTCTAACGGCGTGTACTGTCAATCATGCTGTTTCCCAGACTCACCTGTTAGCACCTGGCAAAGCTGTCCAGGTATGTGGGCCTCGGTGGAGGGGCTGGGTGTCAAGGACCATTTGCGTCTGACCAGGTGCTCTCCTCTGCTGAGCAGGCCCTGGGAATTGTTGAGAGGCTGGATTAGCACCTGTTCCTGCCCAAGCTGGATGAGGCCAACCTGCCCAGAAAGAGGAAAACGGGACGTGAATCATCCTCATTCACACACACACAAACACACACACCCATGACCCCAACAACCTGATGGCAGCAAGGCCACCTGGCTCTGGCCTGGTCCTCATGTCGGGGCTTTTGTTTTGCAGGCTGCTCCAATTTACCAAGCCCAAAAAGGAGCTTTTGTGTGATTTGAAACCTCCCACCTAGGGGCTATTTTGGGGAAGGGGGCATGGGGTCGGGAGTGCAGAGATATCTACAAGAGTACCCACCTTCCAGGTTCATGTTCAAAAGAATTGTATTATTTTATTATTAATAAAATGAAACTTTCTTTTAAAAATTTTTAAAATAATCCTCCAAAATTCCACTTGAGGAGGCAATGTCAAAAGTGTTAGGGATGAATGACAATTATATCCTTAATGGGGGGGGGGGAGAAATGCATCTTATCCCTGGGGATAATAAGAATTAAAAAGGATGGAGTCAGTCCTGTAGTATTAATAGCTTTGTGACAGGGGATTTGTACATTCTTTCAGAACTTGTGGTGTTTAAGAGAAATTGACAGAGTATCCAGTGGATTGGATTTGTGATTTTAATTTAAAGTACATCACAGACTTAGATTTGTGATTTTAAAGTCTTATTAGGTTTATAAGCAGTGTTAGAATGTGTAAGAGAATTTAAGACTTCCCATGTTTATAGGACTACTTTTTAGGTTTGTAGGAACCACTGAAATACTTGCAAAGACTTCTCAGCCAACCAGAGAACTTGAAAAGGAAACAGAATATGTTAAATTTCTCAATGCAGTTTTAGAAGTTTAAAAGTTGTTAATCACCAAATTTACAAGTGGTGCCAAATTTTATCCAAAGCTTCCTTGAAAAGGATTGTAAAAAGACTTATGAGATAAAAGGGATTCGGAGGATACTTATGTCGATGAGCACAGGCAAATGTATAGAATTGACTCATACTGTCGACCTGAAACTAATATGACACCATTAATTATACTTCGATAAAAAGAGTTCAAAAAACTTGCTAGATTAAAAATAGGATATGGGTTGTAAATTGAAGTAAAAAATTTAAGAACTAGGATTTTTAATTTGCTGCTTTAATACAGTGAATATTAAACCTAAAATAAATAGATATGGTGCAGAGAACTCTTCCCATCCCTTGGAACCCATGCTGACAGCATGAAACCAATTTGTGCTCCTTCCCCAGGATACCTGCTGCTAGCTTCCCCCCTAAGGTGTCAACAAAGCAAGGTAAACCTCCCACAAGGGACCCAACTGGGCTGTGCAGGCCACGGCGCCTCCTCCAAGTGGATGCCCAGGACCACCTTTGCTAAACAGATTCAGTAGATCAAGCAGATAGATCAGTGTTCGGCTGAAACTCATCTGATCTCATCTCTTCTCTCTCCCCCTTAGCCCATTTTCTAAAGGCCGTGTCACACTGAAGCGGTGGCTCTCAAACTCCAATGCATGTGAAAATCACCCAGAGGTCCCAGGTAGACCTCGAGAACGTGCATTTCTAACTCGTGCCCAATGACACTAACACTGCCGGTCCAGGGCCCACACTTTAAGAAGCACTGCTCTCCATCACATCATCTCCTCTGGTCTCAAGCATAGAGCTCACTCAAGCCAAATGGCGGATCTCCTCTACATTCTGAAAGAATGCCTGGATACCAAGCCTCTTTGAAAGCAACTCAGATCAACTAATAAGATCGCCTACAACCTTGAGTGCCCAAAACACAGAGTGAGACCGTACTTACAGCTCTAAGCAGATTTCAAGGTTTCCATTTTATTAGAACTTCTGCCAAGAACAACTCAAGAGATTTTACTGCCCAAATAAAACTGTCTTAAAGTGGCAATGCATGACCTGTAGGAAAGCATGGCTTTCTTCTCTCCTTTGAAGTTAAAACTTGAATTTGTTCACGAAGATACTTTGGGGAGACAGAAGTAGTAGAAGCAGAGGTGGCTGTGGGGATATGCAGAGCTCTACTCAGGCTCTACCTAAAGAAAGCCTCAGAGCAGAACACACACCTCAATAACCATGGCAAACACTTCCATGTGTTGAAATAAAGTTGGCAGGTGTGGCACAGCACACAGGATGAGCCCCCACGTGGAAGGAGCCCCATGCTCTCCGGAGGACATGCTCAACTTGGACTCTTCCTAAAATGTTCCGGCTTTGGCAGCTTACAGGCCCCCCTGAACCTAGCACTTTTAATGCTGCTTACCCATTTGGGCTAGTGTTTGCATTCACAGGCTATAGTGTAAAAGGTCAGGTAGCAGGTAGTTCTCATGCAATGCAACATAGGGGCATGGCCCCTTGGCAAGAAAGCTTGCCTGTACATAGAGCCTCAAGCATAATTAGCCCCTTTGCTTCAGCAGGTCTGGTTTGGAGGGACCCAAGTGGTTTCCACTCCTTTATAGACAACAGTAAGATAATTACATGGATTGATGGACTGTACTCTACCTGGCAGGGACCCAACCTGTAAGCCGACATAGCCAGGACTAGCACCCAGGAGAGAGGGGGCTGGACACAGCCCCTGCCCCCCACTCCCACCAGCCAGCACAAGGAAGGACTTTGCTCTGCCCCACCTCCAGTCCCAGTCTGTCACTAGGCTCCCTGGAGTGTCTCTTAATGTTCATCCTGTCATTATGTGGCCAACAATAAAAATATCCTATTGAAAAGTGCCACTTGCATCGCCCCCTCCCCCCCCACAGGCATACATGCCATCTAGCCCAGGGAAAATACTCACCAGCCCTCCTTATCTTTCCTTGACCTTCCCCCTTCCTCCGCTCTTCCTCCCAAAAACATCCCCTTCCCCTGGCACTCTGGTGCAGCCCACTGCATTATGGGGCATTTGTCACAACTCGATAGCTTGTTCCTTTTGAGACAGGATCACAATTAGTCCTGATTTCTCCAGTACCTTCCACATAATAGTTGCTCAAGAAAATGCAAATGTAGAACATAATGGATTGGAATGGAATAGGATCGGATGAACCGGACCAGCAGGGATTTTCTGCAATCTCCCTCACTCGATGTTTTCATCCCCGGCTATACGGTAGAGCCATATGAGAAACTCCTGATGCCCAGGCCCCATTCCAGGCCAACTGAACCAGAATCCCTGTGGGGTAGAACTCAGGCAGTGGGACTAAGAGCCTGCCAGGAGACTTTAAAGTGCAGCCAGGGTTGAGAATCACTGTGCTAGTTTTTAACTAGCTGCCAGAGATGCTGGCCACCTCCTTACTTGATTGAAATGTCTGGAGGTAGCCTGGATTTGAACTGGACCTTCCTCTGACCTTGTTACTCTGGCTTCTAGCCCCCAGCCACCCTGTGGTCCCAGAAGCTGGGCAGGGCTGCTTGGATTTGCATTAAACCTCTGGTCACCATCTATGCTGAGGTGAGACACGGGGATCTTCTTCCAAGGCCTTCATGTCATACCGATTGCAGCGACAAACAGCAGTAACGAGCCAGTTCCAGGAGACAAAAGAGGCCTGCAGACTTCATCTGAAGACACACAGCTGTAAAGGAATGCCTGTGGCAGACAGAGCTGGAAGTCCTGAGGCCGCATGGTTTTAAAGGATGCAATCATCCTCCATGAAATGGTGCTCTTAAAAGAGAAATCTGAAATTTTCTAAGATGTGGTATCCTACTACAGAAATGTGCATTAAATAAAATGCATCAGGTATCACCGGATATTATAACTGTTCTGAGTGGCTCCTTTGCAATTCTCTTTGTTCTGGGTGCTTGCTTTGAAGGGTTTCTGTACTGCGTTAGAAGAGTATTATAAATCAGATCGTGTTAGCTCCATCCCAACCTCCGAAGCATGACTAGCCCTCCTGGCAGCATGGAAAATGCACAAAGGATGTATGGACTTTTATCACCTCCTGACATCAGCACAACCTCTCAGCATAATGGAGAAAAATGCTTTCAAGATAATGTAAAAGAAAGGGAAGCCCAGGTGGCTCAGCGGTTTAGCGCCGCCTTCAGCCCAGGGCATGATCCTGGAGACCCGGAATGGAGTCCCACGTCGGGCTCCCTGCATGGAGCCTGCTGCTCCCTCTGCCTGTGTCTTTGCCTCTCTCTCTCTCATTAATAAATAAAATCTAAAAAAAAAAAAAAAACATTAAAAAAAAAATCTATCGTATGTATGCTCCGGGACTGAGGAATACACTTGTCTGAGGGGATGACGCTACGTGACCTCACTGTCCTATGAAGACCTCACTGGAGTTTCAGGGCCTGGGGAGCCCTCCCAGCCCCTTCTTCAGGAAGCTGTGGCTCCTTGGTTAACTGGCGTGGGTCTTGGGTGGCCTTCTCCCTGTCTATGGGTTAGTGTGGGTGGTTTGGGAGGATGCAACAAATGGGGTTGTTAGTTTGCTTCCTGCTTGAGCAAGAAAATATCCAAGAAGGGAAAACAATCCTGTGACTGCAGGCCCTCCTGTACCTGCCTCCAACTTTCTGGGGAGGCGGAGCTTCAGGGGAGCTCGCCTGACCCCACACAGGCAAGACAGCTTCCGAACCCCCGTATTGAGTCCCACTGCCCCGTCCTGGAGTGCCATCCAGAGCCCCCTTTCAAAGTCCAGCTGCTGTCTAAACAGATGCTCAATCTTCTTCCAAAAGCCAGCCTGCCCCCTAATGTGGGCCAGTTGCTGCCAGCTTCTCCCCCTTTCTGATCACTAGAGTCAGTCAGAGATAGTCAGCTCTTCCTTCAGAATCTCTCTTGCATAGATTTTCCTTCCCACTTCCACAATCCAACGCTTGAGGGCTCGTCACCTCGTGCTTCCAAATGCCTTCCTCCTCCAATGCCCCCACATACTGCTATCATCAGGGACCCCCCCCCCTTAGTCAAGAATCAGAAATGCTCCCCATTGCCTCTAGGCTGGTGATCCTCAAAAATGTGGTCCCAAGCCAGCAGCAGCACCTGGGAACCTGTTCAATTCAAGCTCTCAGGCCCACCCAGACAGACTGGATCAAGGACCCCAGAAGGTGGGCCCGGCAACCAGGGTAACGAACCCTGCAGGGAACACTGATGCCAGCTCAAAGCTGAGAATCACTGCTCTAGGAGAAATTCTAAATGCCTTAGGTTGGTACCCGGGGTCCTGCCTCACCTAATCCACATGCTCGTCCATTCAGTTCATCTCCTAAAAAAAACCATCTCCACCCCCACCCCCATCACACAGCCACCTTGTGGGCCCCTGGTACAGGGAAGAACCTGACCTTGGAGGCTCTGCCATCGCTCCTCTTTCTTAGAAGCTGAGGCCTGCCCCTTTCTGCTCCAATCCTCCTTCTCCCTGAAGACCTCACCCCACCCTCAGTCACCCTGCAGGCTCCAGTGTACCCTCCTTCCTGTGTGAATCTGGATTGTTTTCTGAGACAGGGTCCATGTTGTATTACTCCTTGAGGCTTGCTAGGAGCCCACCAGTGTGTCCAAACAGGGCAGGTGTGTGATAATGATCTGTTCACTTAGTCAACAGTGTTGATTGACTGGTTGATTTATAGCTGGAAAAGTCTGGGCCCCGTAGGGCAACAGAAGAAACGTGTTTTTAATGCCTTAATGTGCCAGGCTCGTCCTAAATGATTTCACAGACTTTATCTTACTTGATTCTGTCAACAGCCACACAAGGCTGACGTTCTTTACCCCCCAAGTGGCTGCAGACAGGACCGTTGAAAGGAGGTGGCTCACTCACGATCACAGCCCCCAGGCGACCATGTAGCCTCACTTCCTAAAGAACAAGAAGGTGACCGTGCATCCGTGTGCAGAGGCATGTAAAGGATCAGCAGTGACTGTGCATGGCTCCCTCTGATAAACTGGTTGCAGAACCATCTCCCATTGCATACATCCAAACCCAGGCAGCTGTAGCATTTCAAAGCTCAGGAAATAACCCCCAAGAATGCAATCAGGCGAAGACATCTTCGGTTTAGCATCCCATCTTGCACTTTTTTCCTTTTTTTTTTTTTTTTTTTTACAATGCTGCCAATGACACAAGAGTTCAGATGCAGAAACCTAGTTACAGAGTGTAACTGGGGAGAGCTCCAAGGACACCGTGATGCCCATGAGAGCAGTGGGGGCAGAAAGTCACTGCGCGCCCAAGTGAACATGATTCTAGAGCAAGAGGTGCGATACCTTAGATTTCTCCCATCCAAATTTTTCCCTTCAAATCCTCCACGCCTCCCAATTCCACACTGTCTTTTCCCTATTCTCCTGACTTTCCTTAACATCCACTCAACTCTTTTTTTATGAGGCTTGAAAGATACATGTGCATTTTCCAAGTACATTTACGCTGTACATGATGAGCTCTTCAGCAATATCCAGTGATGAATCACTAAGGACAATGTGCCTTCGCCACACCTATACCAGTATGATGATGTAGGACACTGTAGTTTGGTCTCTGTGCTCCCTTCCAAATGATATCCATGCCATACAATTTTTGCCACAGTGGATTCCTGCTCGGCTGCATGCAATCAAGTGATGCTGTATTAAAAAGCTAGGCAATTTTATAATCAGTCAAAAGAGAGCTTCTAAAGGGAGAGACAGCAACCTCCCAAACCTGCCCCCTTCATCAAAGGAGTCATGAAATGCAGGCTGTCCTCTCAAGAATGGAGTCCTCCAACTCTTCCAAGCTGCCTGCTCGATGACTGTCTGGCCTCAACCCCACTCTGTCCTTATCTGTCTAGCCCATGGAATAGAGAGGAGCATTCTCACAAAGCTCCCGAGTAGACAACAAATGATGTGCTGCCAAACTGGCCCCTTGTGCTTCGATCGAGCTGACTGGCCAGAATCAGGTTGGGCTGGGCCATTAGGTCCACCCTCGGGGCCAACCTGGATGAGAGAGACTCCAAACAAGGATCGCGTGGAGTGTGTCTGAGATTCTAGAGAAAGCATGCCAGGAACGTCCCTGACCTTCTCTCTGTCCTCCCTCTGGGGTGGCCTGGCTTCTGAAATTTCCACAGCCTGGAGCTCCTGGGTGTTCTGTCTGATCTCAATATTTCTCTCACTGCATACACCTGGCAGGCCATGGCCTCAGCCCAGAAGGGAGGGACATTTTCAGTTGGGTGGACTCTCCTGAGCTTACGTTCATCAAAGCAGAATGGCCACTGCTCAGCAGGCAAAACTCTCTGGCAGGGGCCTCCTCTGCTCTCTGTCCTCATGTATCGAGATGGAAGACAGCTCCTTCATTCACTCATTGCAGACTTTTTCAGGGACTGACATTTATTCTGCCCCTTAAAGCTCCATCTCTGCTGCCCGCTCTGGCAGTTTAACCTGATTTCAATTTTGCTCACCTTCCATCAGCTGGTCCAATTCACAGGAGGCAGCTGATCCAAATTCTCTGGGGGTGGAAATACCTGCCTCACATGTCCCAAGTTCATTGCTCTGAAATATACGGTTGTACAAACTCTTCCAAAAACTTACGTAATGTCTAAGGACTCCCCGAAACGTAAACAAAATGAAGAAGCATAAACAGAAAACAATTAACACTTGCACCTTTGGTCTCCAAAGAGCCAAGAAGGGCAGTTTACACAGCTTTTCAAGATAAGAGAGGGAGAACACCATGGGCCCACACCTCTGCCCAGTCAAAAGCAGATGAGGTAAAATGCAACATGATATTTACACTTCATGCCCCACAAACAAGTACCTACTCTAATTATGCATCTCTTTTAAACAGATACCAAACTTCTCTGGAGGCAGCACAGATGCCATGCAACAGGGAACAGGGCCTACATTCCCCTGCACCTAACACTCCCCACTAAGCCATTTGGGAGATGTTTGATGCATCAGGATATAATTGCGACTCAACATTGGAATAAACTTTTGTTGAGTATAGCCATGTCCATCTGTTTATTTACAGTCTATGGGGCCTTTATGCCAAAAAGGACAGTGCAGAGTTAACTGTGACAGAGACCACATGGCCCACGAGACCTAAAACATTTACTATCTGGTTCCAGAAAATTTTGCCGACCCTGGGCTCTACCTGACCTTCAGGTACAAGGCGGCTTTGGAAGACTCCCATCTGTGGACGTCAGAAATCTCCTATTTGCTATCGCTCCTTCCCCACACCTTGTGGTTGAGCCTGTCCTGACAAACACACAACACACAGGCCCCATTCCATCTCCCAGTGCTTCCCCCTCAGTCAACAGTGACTAACACAACATTACCACCCACCTGCACTGTCTCAAGTGAGTCTGAGAACCCAAATCAAAGTGAAGCAAAGTGCCGTGCAAACTCAGTTAGCCTGAGATCCTGTTGCCTTCCTTCTCTTGACAGGCCTCAGAACCACCCTGCAACCAAGAGGTCCACTCCAAGTCACCACGCCGTCTCTTCCTTCCTGCCTCCAGCCCTTCCTCTGCAGAGTGCACTTAGGAAGAAGTGTCCAGCATCCAGCTCACACGAACAGGATGAATGCAGCAGACTAAACACCAGAAGTGTCTGCTCCTGCAGGAATTTAAGAATCTCAAGTCTTAGAGGTCCACCAGCAGCTGGCACACACTGAACGCAAGCTCTTGGCGGGATTCCTTTAACTAAAGCACAGCGCCCTCACATGGCATCGAAGGGAAGGACAGGCTTCTCCAAACACCGGAGGACTGAAGTGAACCCGCTCACGGCTCAGATGCCATCTGTGAGAGGGCCCCGCATTCAACTCGGTGAGGATTTGGAATCAATGTTATCCAGATTTCCACCCTCGGCTCCTTCACAGATAGCTCCTCGCTGGAAACTTTACACCAAGAAGTATAAACTCTGACCTCTAGAGAAACTCACCAAACCGCAGCAAATGGGATTCAGATGTTTCCATGTACAGTACAGTGATGTGACCTAGACTTTAAACACTTTGGCAAAAACAGGAAAAATGATGTGGGCCTTCCAGTCCCTCCCAGAACATGATACAGCCTTGACCCGAGTCTTACAGTGATCTGAGCCTTTCTCACTCCTATTTAAGCCTCCTCACCCGCAGCCCACATTCTCTGCCCCTGTTCCACATTAGCTCCTAACAGGCTGCCTCCACGGTCCATTTTCCTCCTTTAACCAAAGACGCCAATTTCTTCCAGCCTAGCAAAAGTAGATTATATTCTGATCAGGGCTCAGAAAAGTCCTGCAAGGGGAACCAGTGAAAGCCAATCCTAGGAAATTACCCCCAGAATTCCTCTACATAGCTGTGAAGAAAGCAGAGGTCTTCCATAAAGACTTAGACCCCCAGGCTCTCTGGCTCTGCTGCAGAGTCTCTAGGACTTGTCTCAGACTCCGTGGGTAAGGGCTAGAGAATTCTAGATGGTAGAGCAAGATAAGGCGGAGATGGGGGAAACAGTTTCTTCTGCTAGGGAAGAAAAGACATGAAAGAATATCAGAAACTGCTTCCCCAGAGGCCAGTCATGTCGGAAGATACAGAAACAACTCGGGTGTTTCACGCACTGAGCCGATACCAAGCTTTGTTGGGGGCAGCCCATCTGCCAGCCATGTGCGCTCCTAGGGGGCATGGAGAAGCGGAGAGGCTGAGAAGCAATTGGCTGGGCACCAGCGTACAGTGATCAAGGGTGAGCACAAGCAGGGCAGAGGTGCACCAGAACTTCCCCTGCCCTTCCTAGCACTGCCACAAGTGCTTCAAATGTAGCAGGGTGCAGTCGCTACTGCCACAGCAAGGGAGCTTCTGGGGACAGGAACAGGGTCTCATCACCAGTGTAAGCATCCCTCAGGCCGGGCTGAGGCTGGCTGCCAGACAAGTACCTGTTTGTGCTATGAGAGAACAGGCGTATGAACACCCCCTCTCTTGGTTTTCAAGGTTCAACTAAGAAGAGAAGGTTAGTGGCCTGTCAGGGGACCCCTCCAAATTTTCGTTTTCTGGGTACAGAAAGATTCAGGAGGGCAGAAGGGAGGTGAATGCTCACTACCCTACCCCCACATCCCGGAACAGATGAGCGTACACCTGCAGGTGTTGCCCCATGACACGCACACGTACGCACCGGTGCAGATGCAAAGAAACACGGGTGAGGTGCGCCTCTCGGCCTAGGGGCCTGACGGGTTTCATCCCCGCCAGAGCTGCGCTCCCCGGGGCGGGCTGCCCACAGCCCCCCAGGCAAGCCCCGAACAGCTGGTACCTGTGCACTTCGGAGGGCTCAGTACAGCCAGTGGAAGGCACCGGACAACCGGACGCTTCTCCCCTCACCCCTTGGCTCGGAGACCCTCGGAAGGTCGGGGCAGGAGAAGCGGAGGTTCCCTCCGGACGGCGAGACAGCACCCCCGGAGGTTGACCCCCCCCCCCCCAGGCGCCGCCACCCGCATCCCAACCTGCCCCGGGACCACCCCCGCCCGGCGCCGCGACTAAGCGACGGGCAGACCCGGAGGGCGCGGGAGGGCGCGGGCAGTACCAGGCCGCCGCCGGCGCCGCAGGCGCTGAGCGAGACGAGGGAGCCCGGGTGGCCGAGCACGCGGCCCGAGTAGAAGCACAGCTCGGCGGGCCGTCCGCGGCGCCCGGCCGCGCCCGCCTCCTCCACCTCGAAGCCGCGGGACAGGAAGCGCAGGTCGTGGCGAAGCTGCAGGTACAGGTCGCGCCCAAAGGCCGGCAGGTGCAGCAGCAGGGCGCGCTCGCCGGGCCGGGCGCGCGGGGCGCCGAGGGGCGCGCGGGGGCGCCGGCGCTTTCGGGGTCCGGGGGCGCCGGGCAGCGGCGGCAGGTGCACGTCGTCGGGACGCACCCGCCGCGGCAGCACCACCTCCACGTCGGCCGCCGCGTCGCCCACAGCTGCGGGGAGAGAGGAGACGCGTCAGCGCCGCGGGGCCCGCCCGCCCGCCCGCCCGCCCGCAGCGCACGGGGTCCGGCCGGCGCTCCCTCCCCTCCGCTCCCCTCCGCTCCCCCCCGCTCCCCCCCGCTCCCCCCCGCCGCCGCACCTCCGAGCCGGCCAGCGCCTCTGCCCGGGCCCCGCGCCACCCGGGCAGGGGCTCCAGCGCGGCCGCCCCAGCTCCTCCGGGGACCGCGGCGCGGCATCGGCGTCCGGAGACCCGGCGGCTGCACGGCTGCACGGCCGCCCGGGAGCCGCCTGGAGCCGGGCCGCGGCCCGCACCCCTCGGCCGCGAGCGCTGTCAGCGGGCCGCGGGAGCCCGAGCCGGAGCCGGAGCCGGAGCCGGAGCCCGAGCCGGAGCCCGAGCCGGAGCCCGAGCCGGAGCCCGAGCCCGAGCCCGAGCCCGAGCCCGAGCCGGGCCGCGCAGGCAGGCGGGCGGGCGGGCGGCGCCAGGACGCCTCGGGAGGGCAGGAGGAAGGTGGCCGCGAGGCACGGGCGGGCGAGGAAGGGGCGCTACCTGAGCCCGGGTCCAGTCCCCAAACCAGCAGCAGCAGCAAGGGCAGCACGAGAGGAGGCAGCAGGGCGCCGTCACACATGGTACTTGGGAGGAGCAGCCCCCCGGACGGTCGCGGCGGAGCAGGAGCGCGCGAGGCGGCGGCGCCAGCCGGAGTGAAGCCCTCCAGCCTTTGGAAAAAGTAATTAGCGCTGCGGACAAACCCAACGTGGTAAATCACGAGCCCCGCCTTCGCCTCGGAAAGCAGGAGGCGATTGGACTCCCGCGTCCCCCCGCCCCGCCCCCCCCTCTCTCATTGGCCAGGACGGGTCTAAACCAGGGTGCGTAGTTAGGTTGTAAGCACTTTCTTACACGTGGTTTCTGGGCAGTGGCGCGGATGGGACACCAGGTGGCGCCAGGGAGCCTCTTGGAGCTGCGCTACCCCGGACGACCCGGGAGGACACCTGACTGGTCTCCAGAGTTTGTCCTCCTTATCAAAATCCTCTCTGCTCCTGCTGCCCAGCGTCCCAAGAGGACAGTCCAGATATCGTCCTGGACAACCGGTTTCATTCATAAAAGCATATTCTCTCTCCCTCTAGAGTAAAACCAGTTGGGTTGTTTGTGGCTGGGCACTTTCTGGCACGCCTGCGTTTGTACCTGATGCCTACATACAATGCAGCGGTGTTTATCTAAAGCCTCGCACCTGCTGTAGTCCTTATCCTCACAGAAGCCTGTAGTACAGGCCTGTTCTTACAGACTGAGAAACTGAGAGGGAGAGACTTTAAGTTACCCAGTAAGTTTCTACCACAGCAAGAGCTAGAATTCATGGTCCTGATTTTTTTCAAAGATTTTATTTATTCATAAGAGACACAGAGAGAGAGGCAGAGACACAGGCAGAGGGAGAAGCAGGCTTCCTGCGGGAAGCCCAATGCAGGATCCGATCCTAGGACCCCGGGATCACGACCTGAGCCAAAGGCAGATGCTTAACCATTGAACCACCTGGGTGTCCCTGTCATCCTGGCTTCCAGTCTAGTGCTGCTTACAACCAACAGCAAGCCAGAGGCTTCAACGGCAGACAGGAGGCAAGTATGAGCCCGATTTGGGGGCTTAAGAAACTCACACAAAGTGGCAAAGCCTGGACTTCAAATTGAGTTCATTCTTTTCCCACCAGAATATAACTGAGGTTTGTAAGAAAGATGATTCCTTCAGCTTCCTGAGGAGCATCTGGTAGAAAACAAAACAATTAGCTGAAGCATAACAATTCTCAGGTCTCTCCCTGTCCTTCCTTGTCCTGTTTTCTGTTTCTATTTTCTCAAAGCAGAGCAGTTACAGCACTCCTACTGGACCCTGAATCTAAAATTTATCACAGGATTACATGTCACCAGAAGGAATCCAGAGGTGAAGGTTGTCCAGCTTCCATGACATTTAATTAACCTTGGGAGTGGACTGTGTCACGGATTCTCAGTAAAGCCCACCACTGCATGTCCTCCAGGGTGTGGCTGATAGAAACTTGTTCTGCTCTGTCTATCCCTCCCCTCCACAGGGGCTGGTCACTGCTGAGCGCTCAGTAGTCCCTCCACTGCTGGGGCGGGGGGGGGGGGGGCGGCGGGGAGCAGGTGGAGGATGCCACACACGTCCAAAAAAGGCTGGGGGCTTTTCCCCTCCCCTTTGATGGCAGCCTCAGCGAACTGCTGATAGCACAAGAAATCATGGTGAGCTTCATGGTGCAGCTTTGTTAGCAAAAGAGCCACTTCACAGACCTGCCCCTGAAAGCCAAGCTGTTTCACAATTACTTCTGCCATTTGAAGTAGTCCTTGTTAACCTATCAGATGATGCTCAAATGCATGAGTCCATAGGAGCGTGCAAACTAAAGAAAGCAACAGCAAGGTACTGTTTCATCCACCAGACTGTCCAAAACCAAAGAGCTTGGAAATATTAAGATTTGGAGAAGACATTCTCCTGTCCATGGGTGGGAGTATAAATTGGCACATCCCCTTTGAAAAACAATCGGGCAAACTGTAGTAAAATCTCAAATGTACACCCTACAACTCTGTGATTCCACTTCTGCTTAAACTACCATAGTGAAATACTGGCCCATGTGTAAGAATGTTCACCACAATGTGTTATTAAGAGCAAAAATATTGAAAACCTGAATGCCCAACATTAGATAAATGGCTACTAGAACACAAAGCATCAATTAAATGCAATAATCTCATATTTATAACAACGTGGAGAGAACTCCAAGACTGGTTGTTTTTTAAAAATCAAGTTGCAGAAGAATGCATATGAATGTTAATACTTCTGTAAATACACTGTATTAAATCATTTGTATGCTAAAGTCATAGGGAAGAGTCTGGAAGGATACACACCAAACTTTAAAAAAGTTTCTAAAAAGGTGTACTTTTTAGATTAGATTAGATTGCATTAAAGGATGCCACGTCGGGGCCCAGGCAGGATAACTGTTACCATTCTAGGTATTTCAAGCAGGCAGAATTTAACACGGAGAATTGAGTACAGAAGTTAGGGAGAGCTAAAAGGGTAGATTTAGTGATTATATCCTGCCCCTGCCCCTACCCTGTCCCTGTCCCTGTCCCTGCCCCTGCCCTGTGGTACATTCCAGCCCTAGGGACCTCTGCTTCCTGCTGCACCATTAAAGACACTGTTAAGGTTGGTTCTGGATCTACCAGATGCGTGAACTAGACCAAGGCTCTGTGCCTATTACTACATCAGCAACTTCGAACACCTGCTGCACTGGATCTTTATCTCTGTTCCTTGCCATCTGATCTCCTGCCAGGACCTCTTTTTGGCAGAATCTAACAGGAAGCCTAAGAAATATGGGGGAGAAACGCCAGGGAGTGAAAAGCAGCACTTAAAAGTGAGCATGTGGAACTGAGAGACAGACCTTCTAAGGGTCTTAATCTGGTCTAGATGAGTCTGAATTCCCTTTGCCCCTCACCATTGCGTTCATTGGTCACCATTAGAAGTTTAAGCCTCCCTTCCAAAATGATCTACAGTTTCAGCGCAATCCTTATCAAAATTCCATTGGCATTTTTCACAGAAATAGCAAAAACTCAAATTCATATGGAACCACAAAAGACCCCAAATAGCCAAAGCAATCTTGAGAAAGAGCAAGAAAGATGGAGGTATCCCACGGCCTGGTTTCAAACTACATTAAAAAGCTATAGTGATCAGAACAGTAGGATACTGGCATTAAAAACAGGCACATAGGGATCCCTGGGTGGCGCAGTGGTTTGGCGCCTGCCTTTGGCCCAGGGCGCAATCCTGGAGACCCGGGATCAAATCCCACGTAGGGCTCCCGGTGCATGGAGCCTGCTTCTCCCTCTGCCTATGTCTCTCTCTCTCTCTCTCTCTCTGACTATCATAAATAAATAAAAAATAAAAAAAAAAACAGGCACATAGACCAATGGAAGAGAATCAAAAGCCCAGAAATGGGGGTGCCTGGGTAGCTTAGTTGGTTAAGCATCTGTCTTCGGCTCAGGTCATGATCCTGGAGTCCTGGGATCGAGCCCTGCATCGGGCTCCCTGCTCAGTGAGGAGCCTACTTCTCCATCTCCCTTCCCCTGGTCTCTCTGTCTCTGTCTGTCTGTCTGTGTGTCTCTCTCTCACACACACACACACTCTCTATCTCGAGTAAATAAATAAAATATTAAAAAAAATAAAAAGACCAGAAATAAACCCAGGTATATATGGTCAACTAATACTTGACTACCCAGCCAAGAATTCTCAAGGAGAACAGACAGCCTGTTCAATATATGGTGATAGGAAAACTAGATATTCACATGCAAAAGAATGACATTAGACCCTTATCTTACACCACTCACAGAAATGAACTTGAATTAGATTAAAGATGTAAATGTAAAACTTGAAACCATAAAACTCACAGAAGAAAGCACAGGGAACAGCTCCTTGGCATTGTTCTTGGCAATGATGTTTTTGGATGACACCAAAAGTACAAACAACAAAACCAAAAATCAGCAAGTGGGATTACATCAAATATTAAAGCAACCATCAACAAAATGAAAAGGCAACTCTAGAATAAGGAGAAAAAAAATCTGCAAACCATATGCCTAAGAAGGGGTTGATATCCAAAATATATAGGGGAAGCATACAGTGTAATAAAAAATAATAATCTGGGATGCCTGGGTGGCTCAGTAGGTTAAGCATCTGACTCTTGGTTTCAGCTCAGTTCATGATCTCAGGGTCATGAGATCAAGCCCTGAGTCAGGCTCGAGGCTCCATGTTCAGCATGGAATTAGCTTGGGGTTCTCTCCCTTTCTCTCCCCTCTCCCCCTCGCTTGTGTATGCACGTGCTCTCTCTAAAATAAATAAATAAAATATTTAAAAATAATAACAATAATCCACCTTAAAAATGGGCAAAGGAGGGATCCCTGGGTGGCGCAGCGGTTTAGCGCCTGCCTTTGGCCCAGGGCACGATCCTGGAGACCCGGGATCGAATCCCATGTCGGGCTCCCGGTGCATGGAGCCTGCTTCTCCCTCTGCCTGTGTCTCTGCCTCTCCCCCTCTCTCTGTGTGACTATCATAAATAAATGAAAAATTAAAAAAAATGGGCAAAGGACCCACATAGACATTCTTCCAAAGTAGGCATACAAATGGCCAACAGGTACATGAAAAGGTACTCAACATCACTCATCATTAGGGAAAAGCAAAACCACAATAAGATATCACCTCACACATGTTAGGAGAGCTGTTATCAAAAGGACAAGAGATAGCAAGTGTTGTCGAGGATGTGGAGAAAGGGGAACCCTCAATTGTTGTTGGAGGGAGTGTAAACTGGTTCAGCCACAAAGGAAGACAGTATGCAGGTTCCTCAAAAAATTTAAAATAGAACTCCCATATGATCCAGCAATTGCACTTCTGCATGGAATTACATCTGAAAAAAAGACATTACACTAGGTGAAATAAGCCAGTCACAAAAAAAGACAAATGCTATACAATCCTACGTATATGACATACCTAGAATAGTCAAATTCATAGAGACACAAGGTAGAATGGTGATTCCCACAAGCCAGGGAACGGGAAATAAGAGGTTGCTTAATAGGTACAAAGTTTCCATTTGGAAAGATGAAAGAGTTCTGGAGATGGAGGGTCCTGATGGTTGCACAATAGTATGAATGTACTTAATGCCTCTGAACTGTATGCTGAAAATGGCTAAAATGCCATTTAGGTATTGGTATGTGTAATGTGTATTTTCCCACAATTAAAGGAATGCTTAAAAAAGGAGAAATCACTACCACAGGCTATGATCTCAATTTATCTTAACACACACAAATTAACTTGTCTTAATTTTGTGGAAGGGCAGAGCTTAATCCCATTTCACGGATGGAGCAGAGGGCTCAGGGTGAGATAAAACAAGACCAATAAGCAGACAAAAGCCCTACAGGTGGCAGTGGTGATCTGAATCTGATGTAAGGGAAGCTGTCCTCTGGGTCTGGCCGTCAAAACAATTTGTTGTCCTCATGGTTGACAAAACTCAACTTTGCAGCTTGTCCATGCGGTTTGTGTGAACGGCTCTATTCTGGTGGGCAGTGGTCCTTTTCTGATCATATTGTCCAGCAATGGACCCCAGCAGGTCGGGGTCTCTTGTCAGACGCTTCACAGTGGACACCTGGGTTTGGATGCTAGTAGCCATCAGAGACCATCACTGTTATTGTTAGTGAAAGCAAGATAGACTCTGCCAAGGCCCACCATTTCAAAGCCCGTACTTAGAAATAGAGGGCCCAAGACACAGACTGGGCTGAGTATAAAGAGAACTGTAGGCACTTAAGCCAAATATGATCCTCTTGAATTCTCCACCTCAGGGCTTTCTTAAGCTGGTAATCGGTGAGTCCAAGGGCCAAGACTCATGTGTAAACTTGATCTGTTTGTGGGTGGGAGAAGGCACCTGGGCCCTAAAGATCAGTAGGCATTGGTGGGGTCTTGAGAGAGGGTGAGTGAGGGGTTTCCACATCACAGCCTCCTTTTTTTCATTTGTTTTTATTGAAGTTCGATTTGCCAACATATAGTATAACACCCAGTGCTCATCCCATCAAGTGCCGTCCTCAGTGCCCATCACTCAGTTACCCCAACCCCCTGCCGCCTCCCCTTCTGCAACCCTTTGTTCCTTTCCCAGAGTTAGGAGGATGGTTTGTCTCATCTCCCACAGCCTCCTTTTAGAGACTCACTTGGTTCTTGAGGCAAGGAGCCCTCCTTCTCCGCCACCAATGAGATGCCACATCCTCTCCAGCAGGGGGCATCCAGCATCAGTCTTGTCTTCCTAAACCAGAATTGGTGTGAAATGCAGTGTCCCTGCTCCAAAGGCAAGGTTTTTCTGAATTATACTTCACCCCTTCCCCGTTGAACCAGGATCCTGGCCTGAAATGCAGCTACTTGGCCAGCATCCCAATCCTCTGAGTGAATCTTGCTAACCTCTCGCTGTGGGGTCTGTACGCTCTTCCCTGTACCTCCCTGTACCATAGGGTGCTGGCTGCATTTGCTCTACCAGGAATGGGTGCCCTTGCCCCATAAGACCATTCCTGCCTGACTCTGGGAATGGCCTCTGTCTGGAAATTCCTGCCGTATTCCATTCCTGATCACCCTAACAGGCCTTCAGGGCGACAATGCAGAACAAGCCCAAGTTCCTACTCCTTGGAAAAGTCTTTTTTTTTTTTTTTTTTTTTCTTTTACAGTAAAGCTATTATTTGTTCAATCAAGGCTGCTTCTAGCCATACCTAGCCATACCCATTCCCAGTATCCTGGCTCTACCCACCCACCCCCAGGCTGTGCCCGTAAAGTCTCAGCCTGCTCAGAGCTGAGTGTCCACCAAAGCCTTCAAGTGTCCCCATTGTTGCCAAAACGACTCTGTTATCATGTCCTTCTAAAGGTCACCAGAGGCACCCTCTGACCAGGAGGCAGCATTTGCAGCCCTCATGTGTCTGGATTAGCAGGAGGAGAGCCATTAGTGCCACACAGGAGCACAGAGCTTCATCCCAACCACTTCCTCGCCCCAGCAAACAGGTGAGAAAAGCAGTCTATTTTTTGCTGTTCTGTAACACACCTTTCTCTTCTTCGATGACTTCCTCCTCTTTCAGCATCGCTCCTTGAGGGACCAAAGAGATTCTGTCCCAGTTCTTCCTTTGCTCAAGGAAAGCAGCTTGTCTGAAATACTAGGCCAAAAAGTGATGCAAACACTAGCCAAAAAAACAGAACGGACCCATATTTTCAAGTGATTTTAGTAAATGCCAATGATGATGGCTCAGGTGGGTGTGGTAATGATAGAGTATTCAACATGTGGCAGCTGTCTACAAACTCAGACAAAACCTAAGTTAGATTCTGTGATGGTTTTAAAATACACTTGACCCTTGAATGCTTGGGCTTGACCCTTGAACACTTGGGCTTGAACTCTGTTGTTCCACTAAAATGCAGATTTTTTTTTTTTACAAATACAGTACACTACTATGTATTTTTTTCTTCCTTATGAACTTTTTTTAAAATTTTTATTTATTCATGATAGTCACAGAGAGAGAGAGAGAGGCAGAGACACAGGCAGAGGGAGAAGCAGGCTCCATGCACCGGGAGCCTGATGTGGGACTCGATCCCGGGTCTCCAGGATCGCGCCCTGGGCCAAAGGCAGGCGCTAAACCGCTGCGCCACCCAGGGATCCCTTATGAACTTTTTTAAAGAAGATTTAGTTATTTACTTATCCATGAGAGACACAGAGACAGACAGAGACATAGGCAGAGGGAGAGCTCAATGCAGAACTCGCTCCCAGGACCTGGGGATCACGACCTGAGCCAAAGGCAGATGCTCAACCACTGAGCCTCCCAAGTGCCCCCTTCTTTATGACTTTCTAGTAACATTTTCTTTTCTCTAGCTTACTTAGTAAGAATAAATATGACATGCAAAATGTGTGTTAATTGAGAGTTTATGTTATCAGTAAGGCTTCCGGTCCACAGTAGGCTATTAGTATTTAGGTTTTGGGGGCATCAAAAGTTATATGCAGATTTTCAGCTGCACAGGGATCAGTACCTCTAGCCTCCATGTTGTTCAAGGGTCAACTGTATATCTGCTAATTATGATCCTTTCCCTTCCACAGGTGGAACCTAATTCTCCCACTTGGAAAATGTACTATACTCACTGACTTGCTTTTAACAAAGAGAATGTATTGGGAGTGACAGAGTGAGGCTTTGTGATTTCTGCAGCCATGTCAGGAAAAGAATACTCTCTGCCTGTTGTTCTCTCTCTCTCTCTCTCTCCCTCTCTCTCCCTCCCTCCCTCCCTCATTTCTTTCTCTTCTCTCTCAGTCTCTTTTATCACTCACTTTGGTGCAAACCAGTGGCTATGCCATGAGGATACTTCAAGCAGCCCTGTGGAAAAGCCCAATGAAAAGGAAACCAATTTGCCAGGACCAACTAAATAGCCATTGAGTGAGTCACTTTGAAAGTGGATATTCAGGGCATCCGGGTGGCTCAGTAGGTTAAGTATCTGACTCTTGATCTCTGCTCAGGTCTTGATCTTTGGGTCCTGAGTTCAAGCCCCACATTTTTTTAAAGTAGATTTTCAATCATTAGTCAAGGCTTCAGATGATTTCAGGCCCTAGTCTTAGAGTCAGCCCCAAACATTATGAGCAGAGACAAGCCATCCCCACCCTGCTCTGGCTGAACTCATGACCCACAAAAACCAAGAGAAAGTAAATTATAATTATTTTTTTAAGCCACTAAGGTTTTTGGTGGGGGGGGGGGAGTGCATAATTTGTTACATAGCAATAGTTAACTAATACAGATTCATAACACATACTAAAATTAACTCCAAGATAGATCAAAGATTTGTATGAAAACATTCATTCAATGATGGCCTGCAGGAGGAAGTGGTCATTAGGAGTTCCATCTACTTAGAAGCAACCTGCAGGGCAAGAAGGGTGACTACATTCACAAAAAGCAGCTAGACAACTGGTTAGTCCCCAACCTTCACTAAGCCTTGGTCCAGGTCCAGGGATGAGACTGGCTGGCTTGCCTGGAAAGCAATGAGTGTAGATACTTGAATCTGTGCCTACACGTGTTAGGCACCATCAAAAAGAAACTGGGAGTCTCAGTACCCAGAAGATAAGCAGAAACACTAAAAAAAAAAGTCATACAAGAAAGAAGTATAATATGTGCTTGGCTTTGCACAGAACAACTTTTACATAGTCATCAAATATAAACACTGAGATGATTTTCAAGGGTTCAAATCAACCAGAAAGAAATGCCAGAATAAATCATTCTGGCTACAGAACCAACTGTAAAAATTATCACCCTGGAAAATATACAAAGAATAAACACCAAAGGAAGAGAGATAGGAAGTTTAAAAATATATATATGAAGAAAAGTGTAAGGGGAAAGTATCTTTACCTTCCAAACTGCAGAATCAAAAGATATAGCCTATGGTTAATAAAATAAGAAGAAAAAAAAAATAAATAAAATAAAATAAAATAAAATAAGAAGTAGAGTAGTAGTAGAGTTATACATATACATACATATACATATAATTTTTTGAATTACCAAGGCAATCAATAAAAGAAGTAAAAATCCCTTCTATTGGGATAGGAATGTGATAAAAGTGAGGTAAATCCTTATCCATTGTAAATCAACTGATATATCTAACCTTGAGATCTAAATAACTAGTATAAGAATAGTTTTTTTTAATGAAATGAAGGAAGCCAGGGATGCCTGGGTGGCTCAGTGGTTTAGCGCCGCCTTCGGCTCAGGGCATGATCCTGGCGTCCTGGGATCGAGACCCACATCGGGCTCCCTGCACGGAGCCTGCTTCTCCCTCTGCCTATGTCTCTGCCTCTCTCTCTCTCTCTCTCTCTCTGTGTCTCTCATGAATAAATAAAAAGAAAAAGAAATGAAATGAAGGAATCCATCAGAAAACAATTTAAAAAACAAAAAGAAAGAAATGAAGGAAGCCATCAGAAAAACTAACAGAAATAGTTAAAAGGGAATGAGTCTGCAGTTAGAGTTGGGGCAAGTGTTATCGTTTCACACTTCAAGAATTTTATCAGTTGCTTTCTCTGCTGAATGTAGTATTTTGGATTTTTAAAAAAGATTTTATTTAATTTATTTTAAAGAGAGCAGGGGAAAGAGTGGAGGGACAGAGGGAGAGGGAGAGATAATCTCCAACAGACCTTGTTCTGAGCTCAGAGCCCCATGTGAGGCTCAATCCCATAACCCTGAGATGGTGGTCTGCACCAATATCAAGAGTCGGACCCTTAACCCACTGAGTCACCCAGTTGCCCCTGAGAATGTAGCATTTTGAAAATATTCAATCCTTAAAAAAATTCCAATGCATTTCCATCTTTAATATATTTGACAAATTGCTCTTTTGTTTTCAAGTAGGATGCATTTATATAATGTAATATACACAAACTACTTAACCTTAAATTAATCCTGTGAGGGAAAAAATATTATCTCTCCTTATCAGATAGGAAAAGTGAATTTAAAAAAGCTAATGACTTACCCAAGATGACTTGGCAAATTATTTCCTTAAGAGTTATAACTTACTAAAACACTAACCATTTCTGTGTCAATCAGTTGAGCATCAGACTCTTGGTTTCAGCTCAGGCCGTGATCTTGGGTCATGGGATCAAGTCCCATGGTAGGCTCTGCGTCAGCTTGGAGTCTGTTTGGGATTCTCTCACTCTTCTCCCTCTGCCCCTCCACCCTCTCATGCATTCTCTCTCCCTCTCTCTCTCTCTCTCAAATAAATAAAATAATTTTAAAAAATAGTGACCATTTCTTACAAGTGTCCATAAGGCACAGAGTCCCACTTTATGGATGAAAATGTAATAGCAACAAAGATATATAATTGTTTTCCCTGGACCCTAAGGAGATAGTCGATGGCCATGGCTCCTATTTCCGTCCTGCTTTGTTGCTTTCTCTGGGAGAACTGGTGACCATCAACACAGCATGTGAAAAACCTGGAAAAAAAAGGAAGGAAGTGAGGTGCAAAGGTCTCATCATAACCCTTTTTTTGAGTACTAGTAACCACATTCTACAGGTGTGGCCGTAACACTAGAGAGAATTAAGCGTTGTGCTCATTGAGGCCACATAGTGGGTCAGTGGGAGCTTTTGGATTTGAATCAGTGTTGGGGCACTGGAATCATGGTCATTAATGGGGGGAGCTGGGAAGGCACATGGGTTGCTCAGTGATTGAGCATCTGCCTTTGGCTTAAGTTGTGATCCTGGGGTCCTGGGATCGAGTGCCACATTGCGCTCCCTGCAGGGAGGCTGCTTCTCCCTCTGCCTATGTCTCTGCCTCCCTCTGAATCTCTCATGAATAAATAAATAAAATATTTTAAAAAGGGGAGGGGACTGGAAGAGAAAAATGAAGTTCACTTGCTTGTAAGGGAATTATATGGCTGTGTAGTAAATCTGTCTCTGTATAATTTAAGGCAGGGTTTTTCTCTCCTCAGATCTTCCATTTTCTCATCTATAAAAGGGGATGGTGAGCTAGACTATCTTCTTTTTTGAGTTGAACTTGATTTTAGCCTAGCTGATGATATCAGATAAATAAAAATAAAAATTCTACTGGGAAGAAAGAAATGAATTGCCTTTTTCACAGAGAATTTGATCATCTTTGTAGAAAATCTTAAGAAATCTACCTTTTGAAGCTCTTGGTACTAATAAGTAAGTTAACCAAGGATCCAAAATACAAGATCAATGTAAAAATTTCAATTGTATATCTATACATTAGCAATGAACAATTAGAACTTAAAATTTTAAAACACCATTTATAATTGCACAAAAATATGAAATATTTAGGGACATGTCTGGAAAAAAAAGGATGCCAATGACCTGTATGCTTAAACTATAAAACATTACAGCAAAATTTTAAAAGACCTAAATAACTGGGAGATGTACAATATTCATAAGACTCAATATTGCTAAAGTGTCACTTTTCTCCAAATTGTACATTTGATGTGTGATTTGTATGTACATTTGATATATCCTCAAAGTCCCAGCAGACTTTTGGAGAAACTAATAAGCTGAGTCTAAACTTCCTATGGAAATGTAAAAGTCCTAGAAAACAATTCTGAAAAAGAATAATTTGGTGGGCTATCTGATTTCAAGATTTATTGTAAATCTATACTAATCAGGACAGCATGTATTTGTATTAAGTCAGACCAAAGAGATCAATGGGGCAGAAAAAAAAACCCAGTTATAGACCTGCACATATGCGGATAACGGACTTTTGGAAAAGATGCAAAGGTGGGAACGCATAGTCTTTTTAAAAATGTGGCTAGAAAAGTTGTTTATCCACAGGAAAAAAATCAACATGTATGCCTTGCATCGTGTACAAAATTAATTCAAAATGGAACAGAAACCTAAATGTAAAACTTAAAACTTCCAGAAGCATAGGAGAAAACCTTTGGGACTTTCATGTAGGCAAAGATTTCTTAGGATATGACACCAAAAGAATGGCCCATTTAAGAGCATAATAATAAACTGGATTCATTGAAATTTATCACATTTGCTGTACACAAAACACTGTAACAAAATGAAAAGACAAGACACAGGCCAGGAGAACATATTTGCAGAGCATATATCTGATAGGGTACTTATATCCAAAATATATACAGAACTCTCAAAACTCAATAATAACCCTATTCAAAAATGATAAAAGGATTTGAATAAGCATTTCTCCAAAGAAGTTTCACAAATGGGGGTGCCTGGGTGGCTCAGTAGGTAAAGCATCTGCCTTGGGCTCAGGTCATGATCCCAGGGTCCTGGGATCGAGCCCCACATTGGGCTCTTTGCTCATTGGGGAGCCTACTTCTCCCTCTCCCTCTGCCTGCTGCTCCCCCTGCTTGTGCTCTCTCTCTGTCAAATAAATAAATAAAATCTTTAAAAGAAAAAAAGAAGTTTCACAAATGGCCAACAGCACATAAAAAGATACTCAACATCATTAATCATTAGGGAAATGCAAATCAAAACCACAATGAAATACCATCATTAAGATGGCCACTCTCAAAAACAATGGAAAGTATGAAGTGTTGATGTGGAGAAACTGAAACTGTCATATATTGCTGGTGGAAGGGTACAATTGTTGCAGCCTCTGTATAAAAACATGGCAGTTCCTCAAAATGTCAAACATAGAATTACCATATAGCTCAGCATATAGAATAGGGTTATGGGGTTGGAGAGTTGTTGTGTAATGGGTATAGAGTTTCTGTGTAGGATGAATGATTTTCAAAAAGTTTTACAAATAGATAGTGGTAATGGTTGAATGACAGTGTGAATGTACTTAATGCTATAGAAGTGTACACTTAAAAATGGCTAAAATGATCTTATGTTACACATATTTTACCATAATAAAAAACTCAATAATAAGACAAAACACACCCAATCAAAAAAAAATGAGCAGGGGTACTTGTATGACTTATTCGGTTAGGCAGTCAACTCTTGGTTTTGGCTCAGGTCATGATCTCAGGGTCCTGGGACCAAGCCCTGCATAGGGCTCAAGACTCAGCAGGGGGTCTGCTTGTGGATTCTCTCTCCATCTCCCTTTACTTGCATGCTCTCTCTCTCAAATAAATAATCTTTGAAAAAAGAAAAAAATGGGGAAACTTTTACTCAACATAGTACTGGGGATACCTTGCATAGCAATCAGACAAGAAAAAGAATAAGAGGCATCTATATTGGTAAAGAAGAAATTAAATTGCCACTATTGTACATGACATGATATTATACATAGAAAACCCTACAGACTCCACCAACAAACTACTAGAAGTAATAAATGAATTTAGTAAAGTTGTAGGACACAAAGCTGATACCCCAAAATTGGTAGCATTTCTGTATTTCTACATTCTAATAATAAAGTAGTATAAACAGAAGCTAATAAAACAATTCCACTTACAACTGAGCCAAAAATAATAAGCTACCTAGAAATAAACTTAACCAAGGAGGTGAAAGACTTGTACTCTGAAAACTATAAAATATTAATGAAAGAAATTGAAGATGCACAAACAAATGGAGAGATATTCCATGCTCATGAATTGGAAAAATTAATATTGTTAAAATGTCCATACTACCTGAAGCAATCTACAGATTCAGTGCATCCCCTATCAAAACACCAACAGCATTTTTCACAGAACTAGGAGAAACAATGCTAAATCTGTATGGAAGATCCTAAATAGCCAAAGCAATTCTGAGTAAGAAGATCAAAGTAGGAGACATCACAATTTCAGATTTCAAGATACACAGTATGGCACTGACACAAAAATGAACACATGGATCAATAAAACATAATAGAAAACCCAGAAATAAACCAATGCTTATATGGTCAATTAATCTATGACAAAGGACGCAATAATATATAATGGAGAAAAAACAATTTCTTCAATAAATGGTGCTGGGAAAACTGGGCAGCTACATGCAAAAAAAAATCAAACTAGACCACTTTCTTACACCACACAACACACACACACACACACACACACACACACACAATGGACTAAAGACCTAAATGTGATGCCTAAAACCATAAGCATCCTAAAAGAGAACATAGGCAGTAATTTCTCTGACCTTGCCATAGCAACATTTGACTAGATATGTCTCCTAAGACAAAGGAAACAAAAGCAAAAATAAACTATTGGAACTACATCAAAATAAAAAGCTTTTGCCCAGCAAAGAAAAGGATCAACAAAACAAACAAAAAACAAAACCCCACAACCTACTAAATGGAAGATATTTGAAAATAATATCTCTAATAAGGGGTTAATATTGAATATATAAAAAAAAACTCATGCAACTCAACACCAAAACAAACAATCCAATTAAAAAATGGGCAGACAGGGATGGGGGGCCACCTGGGTGGCTTAGTCAGGTAACATCTAACTCTTGATTTCGACTCAGGTCATGACCTAGAGATTGTGAGATCCAGTCCCAGTATGGAATCTGCTTGATATTCTTTCTCTCTCCCTCTGTTCTTCCTCTCCCCCATCTCTCTCTAAAAAGTAAAAATAAAATAAAATAAAATAAAATAAAATAAAATTAAATTAAATTAAATTAAATTAAATTAAATTAAAAATGGGCAGAGGACTGAATAGACATTTTTCCGAAGAAGACATACAGATGGTCAACAGGCACATGAACACATGAAACATGAAAACATCATTAATCATTGGGGAAATGCAAATCAAAACCACAATGAGCTATCACCTCACACCTATCAGAATGGTTAAAATAAAAAAGATAAGAAACAACAAGTATTGGTGAAGATATGGAGGAAAAAGAACCCTCATGCATTGCTGGTAGGAATGTAAATGGTACGGCCACTATGGAAAGCAGTATGGAGCTTCCCCCAAAATTAAAAATAGAAATACCATATGATCCAGTAATTCCACCACTGGGTATTTATACTCCAAAATGAAAACACTAATTTGAAAAGATATATACACCCCTATGTTTATTGAAGCATTATTAACAATAGCCAAGATATGGAAGCAACCCAAGTGTCCACTGATAGTGATGAATGGATAAAGAAGAACAATGGAATATTATACAGCCATAGAAAAGATGATATTGTGCTATTTGAGACAACATGCATGGACCTTGAAGGTATTATGCTAAGTGAAATAAGTCAGACTGAGAAAGACAAATACCACATTAATTCACCTACACGTAGAATCTAAAAGAACAAATGGATAAATGCACAAAAAGCAGAATCAAACCCACAAATGCAGAGAACAAACTGATGGTTGTCAGAAGGAAAGGGAGTGGTGGGGTGCACAAAATGAGTGAAGGGGAGTGGGAGATACAGACTTCCAGTTATGGAATGATTAAATCATATAAATAAAAGGCACAGTATAGAAAATACAGTCACCAATATTATAATAGCATTGTCTGGTGACGGAGGATAGCTATGCTTGTACGCACAGCCTCACTTGCAGAGAAGTTGAATCACTCTGTGGTATACCTGAAACTAATATACTCCAATAAAAAAATCTTTTTAAATGTGCAAAAGATTTGAGTAGACATGATGCCAGAGAAGAGATACAGATGAATGAGAAGATTTGAAATGTCCAATTTCATTAGTCTTAGGGAAATGCAAATTAAAGACCACCACAAAATAACAGCAATATATCTATTAGAATGGCTTTAATAAATGATACCAAGCATTGGTAGATTATGGAGGAACTGGAATTTTCATGCCCTACTATGAGTATGTAAAATGGTACAACCACTTTGGAAAACATTTTGGCAATTCCTTTAAAGGTTAAACATATGCCTACCCAGCCATTCCACTCTTTGGTATGAAAGCGTAGCTCCATACAAAGACTTGTAAATGAATGGTCGTGACAGTTTTATTGTAACAGCCCCAAACTAGAAACAACCCAAATGCCCATCAATAGGTGAATGGATAAATAAATTGTAGAATACGCAGTATGCAGTGGTATGTACATACAATATACAATGAAACACTACCTGGCAAAAAGAGGAATGAACTATTGATACAGGTGACAAGACCAGTGAATCTCAAAATAATTGAGTGGAGGAAGCCACACACACACACACAACCAGAGTGTAGCATCCAGGATCCCATTTATTAAAATTCTAGAAAATGCAAACTAATCTGTGCTGACAGATCAGTTGTTGTCTGGAGAAGGAGCAGGTACAGGGAGCTACAGATAGAAGAAAACGTAAGGGGAGGGGAGGAGTCTTTGGGGAGTGCTGACTGTATTCACTCTATTGGTTGCAGTGATGGTTCAGCGGAGGCGCACCTATGTCAGAGCCTATCAAAGGTCTGGGTGAGGGGCACCTGGGTGGCTCAGAGTGTGAAGTGTCAGACTCTTGATTTGCTCAGGTCATGATCTCAGGGTCTTGAGACCCAGCCCCTCTGGGCTCCCTGCTCAGCAAGAAGTCTTCTTGGCATTCTCTCTCTCTCTCCCTCTGCCTCCCCACTAAAATAAATAAATAAACAAACAAATACATATATTTTTTTAAAAACCAGTACCTGTGAAATACAGGCAGTCTGTTGTATGTCAACTATATCTCACTAAAGCCATTTCAATGTTGAATTTAAAGTGTAAATAATGGTATAAAATTTTGACAATACTTTCATGTAATTAAAGCTCAAAACAGGGGCACCTGGGTGGGTCAGCGGTTGAGGGTCTGCCTTTGGCTCAAGGCACGCTCCGCGGGGTTCTGGGGAGCCTTGGGGGGATCCTGGGATTGAGTCCCGCATCAGGCTCCCTGCAAGGAGCCCGCTTCTCCATCTGCCTACGTCGATGCCTTTCTGTGTCTCTCATGAATAAATAAATAAAATCTTAAAAAAAAAAAAAAAACGCTCAAAACAACTATGTATTGAAGACAGAAAGTGGACTGTAAAGACATACATTAAATATGCAGACTGGACATCTCTACTGGGGAGTGGGAGAGGAAGGAGTAAGAAGAAAATAACAGAGAAGCAAAGAGGGGCTTTGGGTGGCCCTATGACCACAGCGTGCACAGTGTGATTAGGCCCAATGAGTCCTGGGGGCGCGGAGGGGAGGGGAGGGACGGGGTGATAGTGAAGGGGGGCGGGGGTGGAGGGCGGGAGGGGCGGCAGTTCGAGGCTCAGAGCTTGAAAGACCATCGGAGTTTGGAGCAACGCCTCCCTCTGCTGCGCTCCGCAAACCCGCGGCGGCGGAGGGCCAGGCCAGGCCTGGGCTGCTTCCGGGGGCGAACCCACGCGGTCCTCAAATGCCCCTGCCCTGGAGCCTCTGGGAGGTGCTGCCAAGAACAGAAGGGGGGAAATCCATCCCTTTGTCTCTCTTTCTCCCCCTTGGACCCGATTTCGTGGTATCCCCCTTATTTTCCCCCAGCTGTAGAGGTTGCGGGTGGGGGTTGCACAGGGTGGACCCGGGCGGGCTCGGCGCGCGGGGCTCCCCAACGCTGCGGAAGGCACCCCCCACCCCAAGGCGGTGATGCGCCCCCAGCCTCGGCCCAAACCGCTTCCCGAGTTGCCCGGGCAGGTGCCCTCGGCGTCCCCACCCGCCGGCGCCCGCCTACACCCTCGCGCCCGCCCGCCCTCTCGCCTTCCCGGGCCGCCGAGCACCAAGCTCGCGGGCGCCAGGAGCCGCCTCTCCAGAAGCTTCTGCACAGCTTTCGCCGCCGGGCGCGGAGGGGTGTGTGCGCGCGAGGGCGGGCGCCGCGCCTTGCTGTCCAGGACGCCTGGGCGGCTCCCAGACTTTTCAGGCTGGAAGTATTTTCATTGTGATAATACACAGTCCCCAGAGCGAAATCAAACGGGCGGCCAAGCGCCCCCCAACGGGGGGCTCTTCCAGGTGGACAGACGGACTGCGACACCAGGGCACAGAGCAGCGGACGGATCACCGCGCGGTGGAGAGGGAGGGGGCGGGGGCTAACGGGGAGAGAGGCTGGGACCGAGCGGGAGGTCTGGGGTTCGGGGGCAGAGGAGGAGGCCGGGCTGCGGGGAGTTGGGAGGAGCCAGGAAGCCGGAAGGGGACCTCCTGCCCACTCCACCTAGACCTGCTGGACCTCCAGCCCCTCCCCTCCTGCTAGCTCCTCCTCTCCACCACCCCCTCCCACCCCTTTCTCTTCCCGGCTCCCTGGCTTTCTCCTTTGCTCCCCCCCAACCCCCCCCCCCCCCCCGCCACCCCTTGCCCCCACCTCCCACCCCAATGCCTCTCTCTTGTCCACCCCTCCCTTCTGTCTCTCGTTCACTCTTTAGGTTTGCTAGGTTCTCTCTCCCTCTAGGACTCCAGACTCTTCCCCACTGCCAGCCCTGCCACCCCACACCCCCAGCCCCAGTCAGGCATTTTCTCCAATGGCTTTAATCAGAGTGACACCACATTGACCGCTGTGTTCCTGGATGTCCGTCCTGGACTCGAAGCCCATGGTTTGACTTGGGTTATTAAATTGCTGCAGATTTTTTTTCCTTTTAGAAATGGGTCTAAGGGGGTCATTGTCATGGCCCATTTAATAGAATGGAGGGTCAGAAACACCCATCATTTGCCCCCCCCCCCCATATTCTTTGTCACCCTAAGCTAGGTTCCATTGCTGGGAGGAGAAGGAGACAGCCTTCTCTGTCGTTATTTACACTGCCAAAGTCCCAATGTCTGTTTAGACTTGACATCTCTGCTGCATTTATAGTTATTCCCAATTTATTATTAAACAGCTGAGCTCCAAGGGATTAAGGGGAATTCACCAAGGCCCAAGATAGTGGAGAATAGAGCTTGGAGTTTTTTGTTTTTTGTTTTGTTTTGTTTTGTTTTTTACTCCAAACACTTACGTACTCCTTTTTGCCTACTTTATTTTTAAAATGTAGAAAGTATCCCAATACAGAAGTGTATAGAGAAGCTATATGTATGTTTAACAAAAAATAAAATGAATACCCTTGAACCTATCACTCACGCTAAGGACTAGAACACCACCATTACCTTAGGAGCCCCTGCCCTCATGCTCCCTAGATTTCTGCACCTGCTTCCGCACCGATAGACAATAGCTGTCTGGACTTCTGCATTCATTTTGTATGCCTTCTACCTAAGTAGGTATCCCCACATAATATGTTGTTGAATTTTAGAAAACCAAATAGCAGAATAGCCCCTATTAGGGACAGGCTATCTGGAGAAAAATTGTTGAACAGGGTCTCTCCAGGTCATAGTTCGGTCTGGCTCCCCTAAGAGTTTTCCAAGGGCCTATTTTCAGAAAGTATCATGGCAAGATCATGAGCAAGTCCTGGAAACACAGGTTTTAGCACACTAAGCTTACAGGGAATGACTGGGTATGGCTCTTTCCTCAGTAGCATGTAGAGGAAGGAATGAGATGCTTAATAATTTTGGCTTCTAGGCCAGCCATGGCTGCTGGAAGACAATACTCACAGGCCTTTGGCATCTCTGTAAATGTTAAAACATTGATCCCTTTTGTTCCAGACTGTCTTTTCAAGGACATTTGTACAAAACAAAAACAAAAACACATCACATTTTGGAAGATAGAGATAATGTCTCTAGCAAACAGACTTGTTGGCTGTCCTGGATAATATAGATAATATTTCCCTGGGGCTAAGACCAAGCAGGTTTGCTAGCAGCTCCTTTGCAATGGTTAATTTAATGTGTCATCTTGATTGGCCATGGGGTCACCGGATTAAACATTATTTCTGGGTGTGTCTGTGAAGATGTTTCAGGATGGATTCACATTTAAATTGGTGGACTCAGTGAAATAGGTTGCCCTCCCTGGTGTGGGTGGGCATCACCCAATCCATTGAAGGCCTGAGTAGAACAAAAGGTGGAGGAAAGGGGAATTTGCCAGCCTTGGTCCTGCCTCACAGCTTGAACTAGAAATGGCAGTGCTCTCAGCAATAGTCATCCAAATTATCCGGATTTTAGAATAAGACCTAAAATAAGACTTCCTCATTTTCCCCTCCAAAGAGTGCCACTTTTTGTGATAATTGATTCCAGTATCCTACCCAATGACCTAGCCAATCGCATGGGGGTATGTGGTTTATTTTTGGAAGAAAAGATAGGTGGTAGAGAGAAAGGGGAATCAGGTTGATGCATTGGATCCTTTCTGGAAATTTTGCAGATACATTGAATTCTTGCTTTAATTAATTTAATTTAATTATTATGCTTTAAGTGCAGGGGAACTATGGCCATGGCATTTCAAGGAAAAAGTTTTCACAGAGTGAAGTTTGGAGGTTGTCCTGATTTTCCCCTACAGAACTCACCTATTTACTGAGAATAAATAAATTTGAAAATTCATTTTCAAGTAAAATTGTATAGTGATATGGGTTATTTTGGTGCTACAGATTTTACAGGATAAAACAGAAGAACATCCTGCTTGGGCTCTGACATAACAAACTGGGTCACTTTTGACTGTGAACTCTTATTTCCATGTTTTGGCTTCTTTTTCTTAAAAACAAGAGAGTTATGTAGTTAAGGTAATGGCAGCTGTATAAATTCAAATCTCCCAACACATCCTCAAAAAAGTAATACAGAACAACATGAACAACTGTACCTTCACAAAACCCACATCCTCCCAAAATCTGGAAGACAGCAAATGTTCAAGTGTCATGTAAGTAGAAAAATTCATACTACATCCCAGTGAGCAAGCATGCTCTCACCAGAAGCCTCTGAGGACAGCAAGTATTGTACTTTACAAAACAAAAAATAAACACACAAACAGAACAGGAAAAACCAACCACATAAGGGGAAAAAAGGGAGCTAGCACAGGCCCAAAATTGATCTCAAATTTTTTCCAGAAAGAGAATGTCTACTCAGTGTGAAGATCCTGAAGCCAGTCTGGCAGACCAGAGTCTTGGAAGAACATCACTTCTGGAGACACTTTGCATACATTTTCATGAGAATCCAAATTTCTAGGGTGCCAGGCCCTAGAGAGTCTCTGTGTAGCTATCACAGTGGGTCCCCTGTGTTCCTGGTTTCTGACTGCACCGGATCCCTGGGAACAAAATGGAAGAAGTGACCCTCCTGAGAACAGGCTGACCCTGGGTTCCATAAAATCTCAAGTTTCTCAATGAATGAGAGGGGGTTTTGGCAAAATGCAAGTGAAATCTAGCCAGGTTCCTCTGGTCTAAGATAGAATTGGGGGCATTTGCCAACTCAAAAACATTTGGGCTTATCACAGCCTTTTCTTTTTCAAAAACCCCCAAGGCTGGGGCCGCCCAGGTTGCTCAATGGTTTAGCGCCGCCTTCAGCCCAGGGCATGATCCTGGAGACCTGGGATCGAGTCCCACGTCGGGCTCCCTGCATGAAGCCTGCTTCTCCCCTGGCCTGTGTCTCTGCCTGTGTGTGTGTGTGTGTGTGTGTCTCATGAATAAATAAATAAAATATTAAAAAAAAAAAACCAAGGCTGCTTGTAGTTGAGCACTTCCTTTGTCCAGCTATGCTTGCTGGCACAGCCAGGTCCTCAGTAGCGGAGGGTATTCTCTGCTGTAGCCCATCCCAGGACAAGCAGGCTGGCTGGAGACTTTTCACCAGGGTGACCAGTTAACTATGTCCTACAGACAGATGTCAAGTGAAGGTCTGCCTGTCCCAGAGATAGGACGGCTGCCTGGAAGATGTGACTCTGGAGTCAGGGCACATTGGTTGCTCTTCCTTAATGTGGCTGCCCTGTTGCTAGCTTCTTATCATGTTCCTGAGAGTGTGAAATAGTGACAGAATCTACTGGCCAACTGGTCGTTTCCTCAAGAACACTGGCTTCTCCTGTTCTTTAAAAAATCTTCACTAGGGCAGCCCAGTGGCTCAGTGGTTCAGCGCCGTCTTTGGCTCAGGGCGTGATCCTGGAGACCCAGGATCAAGTCCCATGTTGGGCTCGTGTGTGGAGCCTGCTTCTCCCTCTGCCTGTGTCTCTGCCTCTCTCTCCCTCTGTGTCTCATGAATGGATAAATAAAATCTTAAAAAAATAAAAAATAAATAAAAATCTTCACTAAAGTATAAAGCACATAGAAAAAATGGGCCAAACATAAATGGAAGGTGCAAGGAACCATGACAAAGGGAAAGCCCACATAATCAACCTATAGAATAACAACAAGAACATTGTCATCATAAGAGAAGCCCCATTGGCACCTGCCATCACTGCTCTTTTAACTTTTGACCCTATCATTTAATTTTGCTGGTTCTTAATATTTTTTGATTCTTGAATTTTATAGAGATGGAATCAAACGCAATTTGTACCTACCCTCTTTGACTTAAATCATGATAAAGTCGTTCATGCACACGTCAGATTATGTACTGTGATAGTTCATTTCCATTGCTATGGATTCTTTCATTGTCTAAAATTACAATTTTTTTAACAGCTTTATTGAGATCTCATTCACATGCCACAAAATGGACTCTTTTAACATGTATATTTCAATCTTCTTAGTAGTTCACAGGGCTGTGTAGTGATCACCACAGTCTAAGATTAGAACATAGTTATCCTGTCACCATGAGCTGTCACTTTTTTAAAAAAAGATTTTATTTATTTATTCATGAGAGAGGCAGAGATAGGCAGAGGGAGAAGTAGGCTCCCTGTGGCACTCGATCCCAGGACCCTGGGATTACCACCTGACCCAAAGGCAGATGCTCAACCACTGAGCCACTCAGGCGCCCCCATGAGCTGTCACTTTCTATTCCTCTCATGACATGCCCACCTTGAGGAACTACTTTTTGTCTCCCTGGATTCATCTATTCTGGGCATTTTGTGTAAATGGAATGCGTCTTTTGTTGTGACAAGCTTCTTTAACATAGCATAAGGTTCTCCCATGCTGTAGAATGCATCAATACTTTATTTTTATTGCCAAATACTACTCTCTTCTGTGACCATACACGTTTTATTTCACTTTTTGGGATTCATACATAATGCTGCTATCAACATTTGTATACAAGTTTTTGTGTGTCCATGGACTGGGAAACAATATATTTAACATGTCAATTGTTTATATAAAGGAGTTGATTGATCTACAGATTCAGTATAATGTCTATCAAAATCTTCGTCGTCTTTTCACAGAAATCAGCAAGATGATCCTAAAAGTCATATGGAGATATAAGGGATTCAAATAGCAAAACAATTTTGAAAAGAAATAAGGTTGGAGGAATCACATTCCTGGTTTCAAAACTTACTGCAAATCTATAGTAATCAAGACTATGAAGTACTGGTGTAAGGAGAGATAGCTAGACCAATGGAGTAGAATTGAGAGTCCAGAAATAAATTCAGAAAAAACCCTCATTTTAGCCAGTATAGTGCATGTATAATTGTACATCAATAGTGGTTTTAGTGTCCCCTTCCCTAGTAACTAAAAAATTTACAACATTTTAGATTTTCTTGGCCAGTATGACATTTTCTTTTGTAAAGTGCCAATTCAAGTCTTTTGCCCATTTTGACTTGTCTTTTGCTGATTGAGTTTTATTTATTTATTTATTTATTTATTTATTTATTTATTTATTTATTTTTTCGCTGGTTGAGTTTTAGACTCTCATCATATATTCTGTCTACAAATTTTGGGCCGAATATATATATTACAAATATGTTCTCCCACTTTGTCAGTTTTCTTTTCACTTGCTTAACGGTGTTCTTTGAAGAACAGATATTATAAAACTTAATATAGTCCAACTTCCCAATTTTTGCCTTTGTTGTTAGTGTTTTCATGTCCCACTTAAGAAACATTTGCCTATTGCCAAATATTGAAAATATTCAACTATGTTTCCTTCCAAAAATTTAGAACACATTCTAAAAAGCTAGAAGCTATTCCAAAATCTAGAAGTTTTTCCAAAACCTATGTTTTCTTCTTTTTATTTATTTATTTATTTTAAAGATTTTATTTATTTACTCATGAGAGACACAGAGAGAGAGAGAGAGAGAGAGAGGCAGAGACACAGGCAGAGGGAGAAGCAGGCTCCATGCAGGGAGCTCGACGTGGGACTCGATCCCGGATCTCCAGGATCACGACACAGGCTTGCTAAACTGCTGAGCCACCGGGGCTGCCCCCTATGTTTTCTTCTGAAGTTATCTTTCACATTTAGATTCATTATCTGTGGGGTTAATGTTGCACCTAGTGCAGAAATGGGAACTAGATACATTTTCTATATGTGTTTCTAATTGAACTAGTATTATTTATTGAAAATAACTATGCCAGTTATTCATTTGTTTATTGCCTCTCAGCTCATTTCACCTTTCAATGCCTTCTCTGCACAGAGCTCCTTAAACAGTTCTCCATTACGTGAGCAACATGTTACCCTTTCCCAGCAGAGAGCGCTGGAGGGACACTGCAAGGGGAGGAGCTTCTCCTTGTTTCCACAGCTGCACACTCCGTCAGCCTTGTGAGTGTCAGGACATACAGTGGTGTTTGCCTAAGCCACATGCCCAGTATGTGTGCTCCCTTAGCAACTTGGCAACACCAGCCCAGCCTGATGCCCATCTTTCCATGGCATCTTGGACACAGACACTGTGCACTCTTAACCTCTCACTTTGGCCACTGTCTCTACTCCGTCTGCATACTTAAATGCTTGGCCTCCAGTTGTGGCTTACCTGCAGCACAAGGGTTGCTTCCTGCTTGCCCCCACAAGTCTGGTCCGGCTCTGTTTGGGGCAAACCAGAGAATTCTGGCTTCCAGGGGTCTCCCACCATGATGTCTCTGAAGAAATCTGAACCCTAGACTGAGAAATGGGACCCCTCTCCCAAGTGTGATCCTCTTTGGGTACTCTTGTTTAGCTCTGGGGTCCCCTTATATCTTACATTTTCTCTTGTATCATAGCTTCATAATCTATAAAGAATTAAACTTCCCCGCTCTAAGTCACTGTGTAGTTTCTGTGTCCTGATTGAACACAAACTGATACAATAAGCATCATCTCCCATTGCAGTCTGGGGCAGCTTCCTAGACACATATGAATATGGCTAGACTCTATTCTGTTTCATGTGTCTTTGTCTGACCTTGAGTCCGTAAGCACAAGAATGTTATGAAGGTTTCAGTACTGAGGTCTCAGAATTTTTTTGTTATATTTATGCTCAGGTGGTTGAGTTTTTATGCCATAATAAATGGATTAAATTTTTAAATTTTGATTTTCTATCTTTTCATCCCTGGTGTATAAATACAGATAGTCCTCAATTTACAATGGTTCAACTTAAATTTTTAAATACTCAGTAGAAATAGTACTCCTCATTTTGAATTTTGATCTCCTCCTGAGGAGGAGGTACAATACTCTTGTGATGTTGGCCAGCAGCAGTGGGCCCAGCTCCCAGCCAGCCACACCATCACAAGGGTAAACAATCCATATACTCACCACCATTCTGGCCCTAACGAGCCATTCTGTTTTTCACTTTCAGTGTGGCATTCAATAAATTACATGACATATCCAACAATTTATTATAAAATAGGCTGTGCTGAATAATTTTTTAAAATCGTTTATTTAAATTCACTTTAATTAACATAGACTGTATTATTAGTTTCAGAGGTAGACTTTAGTGATTCATCGGTTGTATATAACAGCCAGTACTCATCACATCACATGCCCTCTTTAATGCTCATTCTCCAGTTACCCTATCTCCCACCCATCTCCCCTCCAGCACCCCTCAGTTTGTTTCCTATAGTTAACAGTCTCCCATAGGATGCCAGGGCGGCTCAGCAGTTGAGCTTCTGCCTTTGGCCCAGGGCATGATCCTGGAGTCCCAGGATCAAGTCCCACATCAGGCTTCCTGCATAGAGCCTGCTTCTCCCTCTGCCTGTGGCTCTGCCTCTCTCTGTGTGTGTCTCTCATGAATAAATAAAATCTTTTTTAAAAAAGAGTCTCTTATGGTTTGTCTCTCTCTCTGTTTTCATCTTATTTTATTTTCCCTCCCTTCCCCTATGTTTATCTGTTTTGTTTCTTAAATTTCACGTATGAGTGAAATTATATCTGTCTTCCTCTGTTTTATTTTGCGTAACATAATACCTCTAGTTCCATCTACATCATTGCAAATGGCAAGATTTCATTCTTTTTGATGGCTGAGTAATATTCTATATATATGTATATATATATATCTCACATCTTCTTTATCCATTCTTCTGATGATGGACATCTGGGCTCTTTCCATAGTTTGGCTATTGTGGACATTGCTGCTATGAACATTGGGGTGCATGTGCCCCTTCAAATCACTCTGTTTGTATCATTTAGATAAATACCTAGTAGTGCAATTGCTGGGTCATAGGGTAGCTCTATTTTTCACTTTTTGAGGAACCTCCGTACTGTTTTCCAGAGTGGCTGCACCAGCTTGCATTCCCACCAACAGTGTAAGAGGGCTCCCCTTCCTCCACATCCTCACCAACATCTGTTGTTTCCTGACATGTTAATTTTTTGTGCTGGATGATTTTGCACAACTGTAAGTGTTCTGAGCACATTTAAGGTGAGCCAGGCTAAGCTATGATGTTAGGTGTATTGAATGCATTTTCAACTTCTTTCCTTTTTCTTACTGAAGTTTGATTTCTTTGTTTATAGCTCTTTTTTTTGTTTTGTTTTTTTTGTTTTTCCTTTTGCCTTTTGGCCTCTCATCTATATGCATATAAGGCCAAAATTTCCTCCTGGCACTGCTCTAGGTTCTGCCCACATGTTTTGATCTGTTATTTCTTCTTTATCATTCATTCTCAAATAGTTTCACGTTTTTGTTTGTAACTTTGACACATGGATTATTTATGAGCAGGGTCTTTAATTTCCAGGCAGTTGAGAATTTTCAAACTATCCCATAGTTCTGGTTTCTGGCTTACTCCCCTGTGGACAGAATCATACTCTGTCCTGTTAAAAAGTAATATATTGAGGCTTTCTTTCTGGCCCACCTATAGTCCATTTTAATATATGTTCCATCCATGTTTGACAAAAATGTGAATTCTGTTGTGGCTTGGTCAAGTGTTCTCTGTGTATTAATTAGGTCAAGTTTGTAGATTGTCTTATTCAGGTCCTCTATATCTCTATCCTTTCTTTTCTCTTATTTAACGCTCTGGTATTAAGAGAGGTGCATTAGAGTCTTAGTTTTTAGTGAATATGCCTGTTGTCATTTTAATTCTGTCAGTATCTGCCTTACTACTTTTGGATAGTTATGTAGAACTTAAACCACATGGTTTTGAATTGCACAGGTCCACTCACATGTGGATTTTTTTATATATAACTACGGCACAGGACTGCAAATATCTTTTCTCTTCCTTATGATTTTCTTGATGACATCTTCTTTTCTCTAGCTGACTTTATTGTAAGAATATAGGACATAATGAATATAATGTACCAAATATGTGTTAATTGACTGTTTATGCTATCTGTAAGGCCTCCTGTCAACAGTAGGCTACTAGTAGTTAAGTTTCAGGGAGTCAAAAGTTCAAGGGTCAAGTATAAATTATGTCCTGTGCTTTTAGTTCTTTCTACATTTTTGGTATTTATTTCTTTTTTCTCTTATTTGTTCTTTTTTAATGTATATTCACTTAATTAACAAATAGCGTATTATTAGTTTCAGAGGTAGAGTGCAGTGATTCATCGGTTGCCTAGAACACCCAGGGCTCATCACATCACGTGCCCTCCCTAATGCCCATCACACAGTTACTCCATTTTCATCTGTGTCTTTGTGTTTAAAGTGTATCCCTATAAACAGCTCATAGCTGGCAGATAGTCTGCATTTGGGTCACCTCTCTTTCTGGGCTTTCCTTTGAGAACTTAGGGGATTTTCTTTTTATCCTCAACAGTTGGTGCCACAGGAATGTCCTTAGCATTTTCTCCTGCTGTGAAGCTTCAGAAGTTGACAAATGTCTCAAGGGTCCAACTGGGTGTCCACACCTTCCCAGTTCCCAGTAGGATTACTCCAACCCCCACCAACCAAAAGTTTGTGCTGAGTTCTTTGTCCCACAGAAGCAGCCCTCTTCTGGAAGCTACCTGTGGATTCTCAGATTCTCAGACTCTCACTCAGCCAGAATTAGGAAGTCTCCCCATGGAAAGATTCATCTCAGCAAGCCTGAATCAACTCACTCTTCCCTGGGGGACATTCGGTTCTGTCTCCGCCTACTGGATTTTTTCTCTCCCAAGCACTGGTTAATCAATCCTTTTGCTTTTCTAAAGTTTTGGCTTCACTCTGTAGCTTCTAGCCCACATGCCGTCAGAATTCAGCAGATGTCTACAGGAAACAAGAGCACGTGCTTGGGCCCTCAGCTTTATAGTACATGGCTTCCTGGTGCTGCCAAAAGCCCCAGTTGGCTTCTCTGGTGACAACCAACCCCCTACTCCCCAGCACCAGCAAATGCCCTCAGGCAAAGCGGGGGATTCCCAGCTGCCTTCTGAAAGGTTATCTTCCCCAAATTTCCAAATCTCTCTAATCCTCATCGTTTCTACAGCTCTCCAGTGCTTCTATACACAGGATTAAAAAATGTGTTCACCTTTTCCAGTTGGTTCTCAGCAGGAACATTAGCTAGCTGAGGCCTACTTCACCTACCTAGAGGTAGAGGGAGAACTATATTGATGTTTTCTTTTTTAAAAAGATTTTGTTTATTCCTGAGAGACACACAGAGAGAGGAGGCAGAGACACAGGTAGAGAGAGAAGCAGGCTCCCTGAGGGAAGCCCGATATGGGACTCATCCTAGGACACCAGGATCACGACACCTGAGCCAAAGGCAGATGCTCAACCACTGAGCCATCCCGGCACCCCAATTTTTTTTTTTTTTTGACTTGCAATGTTCATAAAATTTTAAAAACTTTATTCGGGTAAAACTGACACATAATAAACGTCACATATTAAGGTGTATACAATTTTATAAACAAGTATATGTATATTTGTGTATATAATTGTATATATGTATAAATGTGTGTATATATATTTCAGATATAGATTCATCTGAAAACAAGACAGTAATTAAGATAATAAATGCATTTATCACCCACAAAGTTTTCCTCAGACTCTTGTGTGACCTCACTGACCCACCCCTGTTCACCTCTCCCCTCACTTCAGGCAACCATTAATTGGTTTTCTGTCACTATGGATTAGTTTGCACTTTCTAGAGTTTTCTATAAATGGAATATCATAGAATTTGTGCTCTTTCTTGTCTGCTCTTGTGACTCAGGATTCACTGTTCTACATTGTTGTGTATATCAACAGTTCATTGCTTTTTCTCACTGAGTAGTAGTTTATTTATAATATAATAATATAATATAACATAATATAATAATATAATCCCAGTTTATTTATCCATTCATTTGCTTGTTGACATTTGGGTTGTGTCCAGTTTTTGACTATTATAAATAAAGCCTTTATGAACAGTCTTATAAAAATATTTATATGGACATATGCCTTTATTTCTTTTGGTCAAGTACCTAGGAGTAGAATGACTGGCTCATACAGTAAATGAGTGTTTAACTTTTTAAGAAATGCCAAATGATTTTCCAGAGTGGCTGTACCATTTTACAGTCCTACTGGCAGCAGATGAGATTTCCACTTGCTCACATCCTTGCCAACACTTACAATGGTCAGTCTTTTCAATTTGAGAAATTCTAATACATGCATGGTGGTGTGGTTTTAGTTTGCATTTCCTTAATGACTGATGAGGTTGAGTTTTTGTTTTTGTTTTTTAATGTGCTTGTTTGCCATTCACCTATCGTATTTGGTTGAGGATCTGCTCAAATCTTTTGCCCATTTAAAAATTTTGGTTGTTTGTTTTCTTAATATTTAGGCTTGAGAGTTCTTTATGTATTCTGGACACAAGCCCTTTATTAGATATGTGATTGGAAAATATTTTTCTCCCATTTTGTAGCTTGTCTTTTCATTTTCTTAACAATGTCTTTGGCAAAGTAAACATTCCTAATTGTAATGAAATCCAGCTTATCATTTTTTTCTTGTATCAACTCTGTGTTTGGTGTTGTATCAAAAACTGTCTGTCTGATCCAAATGTCCCAAGATTTTCTCCTACGTTTTCTTCTAGAAATTTTTGTTTTGTTTCAGATTTTATGTTTAGATTTATGATTACGTTGAGTTAATTTTTGTATATGGTATGAGATATGGATCCAAGTTCTTTTTTTTGTTTGTTTTTTGCATGTGGCTAGCCAATTATTTCATCACCATGTGCTGAACATTAGTTTTTTTTTTTAAGTTAAACCAGTCTTGCTTCTCTCTTAAGAATAAACTTAGTGTGGTATGATGTATTTTAAAATAACTCTTTGAATTCTATTTGCTTATAATTTGTTCAGGATTTTCAAATTCATGTTCATCATGAGTGAAATCGGCATGTAACTTTCTTTTCTCATAATGCTTTTGTGAAATAATCAAAACTATCATAGTCTCACAAATAAAATTGGGACATGGTTCCTCTTTTTTATTTTCTGTAAAAGTATATATTGACTGGCATTATTTATCATTTAAATATTTGGCAGAATTCACTAATGAAACCATTGGATCTGCAGTGAGCCTTATGAGGTAGTTTAATGTTTACAGTTATGGGATTATCTCATGCAGACCTCAATCCTGATCCTGACTAATAGAGTGTAATCTCTGATCACAGTGCAATTCAGCTAGAAATTGACAATAAAAATAGTACTAGAAAATATACAGGTATTTATTTATTTTTTTTAAAGATTTTCTTTATTTATTCATGAGAGACACACAGAAAGAAAGAGAGAGAGAGAGAGAGGCAGAGACACAGGCAGAGGGAGAAGCAGGCTCCATATAGGGAGCCCGACGTGGGACTCAGTTCCAGGACCCGGGATCACACCTTGAGCTGAAGGCAGACTCAATATACAGGTCCCAATATACAGGTATTTATAAGTTAAGAGATACACTTCTTTTTTTTAAGTGATACACTTACAAATAACCTATGGGTCAAATTGCAGTCGTAATAGAAATTTTAAAATATTTTTAAAAATGGGATGCCTGGGTGGCTCAGCAGTGGAGAATCTGCCTCTGGCTCAGGGCGTGATCCTGGAGTCCTGGGACCCAGTCCCATATTGGGCTCCCTGCATGGAGCCTGCTTCTCCTCCCACTGCCTATGTCTCTCTGCCTCTCTCTGTGTCTCTCATGAATAAATAAAATCTTTAAAAATTTTTTTTAAATCTTTTTCTTGGAAATTTTCAAAATATTTTGAATTAAATGACAATGAAATGACTACATATTAAAATTTCTCTGATTTATCTAAAGCCACACCTAGTGGGAGACTTTGTAATAAAACAGAAGAAGGGCTGAAAAATGTATAAATACTCTTATCAAAAAGTTTTCTAACTTTCAAAGTCTAGAACCCAAACAACGAGAGGGTATTATAAAGATAATAGTAGAAATTAATGAAATAGAATCAAATATATAGTAAAGATGATCAAGAAAGCCATCTTTCAAAGGACTAGCAGCATCAATAAACCCTTGCAAGACTGTTTTTAAAAAAGACACAAACAACGAATGTTAAATTATTTATCAAGTTATCAGAAGAAATATTGCTGCACTCCTACAGATTTCAAAAGAATCCTAAAATGAGAGTAAGAACTGTTCATGCAAATAAATTTGAAATTTTAATAGATTAAATGGACAAATTACCAGTAAAATAATAATTAGCAATTAATTACACCTAAAAATTTGGTGAGTTTTCTAATTATTAAAGAAATGGAACCCATTACTTAAAACTTTCTTAAAACCATAGGCCAAGCCTAGGTGACTTTACCAAAGGATTCCAACAAACATCTAAGAAAGGTTCAGTGACAATCTTCCTCGCATTCTTCTGGAATAGAAAGAGATAATATCCTAATTTGTTAAGGAAATTATAACTTATGAATAATGGTTCGTGACCATAATGAGGATTTTAGCTCTGTGTATATGTCTTCTTTGCTTGCTCTGTGTATGTGTGTGTACCAATTTGTATCTCTTCTTTTCTAGTTGCATCTTGTTACACAGAAGTATGACATTATTATTGCTGTACGGAATTCTAAATATGTGTCAGGGCCTGTGTGAGTGCTGAGTTGTCATAGACTGTGCTAATTATTTATTACCTCTTAGCTCCAAATCCCTCTTCTAAACTCTGCTCCGTGGTGCTGATGCTGGTTCTCTACAAACTGCATGTCCCAGACCCCCTTGCCAATTGGCTTCTTGTTAGGTTTGCTGGCAGGAACAGTTAGGAAGGCACTCATTGGAACTAGTTAACTAATTAACTGGTATGCAGGGAGATGGGAGAAGGGAGGTCTTTCCTACTTTCCAGCTTCCATTGGCAGCAGCTGATAGCCTGGCCCTAATGCTCAGAACCAGCTTCAACTGAATCCCTCAGAAATGCCAGCAAGAACCAGCTGGTGCTTCTTTGAGAAACACGGCACCAGCCCTCTGCCTCTTTTACCTCTTTAAACCCTTGGACTGGGGGCACCTGGTGGCTTAGGGTTGAGTGTCTGCCTTTGGCTCAGGTCATGATCCTGGCTTCCCAGGATCAGGATCGAGTCCCACATCAGGCTCCCCGCAGGGAGCCTGCTTCTCCCTCTGCCTATGTCTCCACCTCACTCTCTTTGTGTCTCATGAATAAGTGAATAAAACCTTTAAAAAAAAGAAAGAAGAAAAGAAGAAGAACCCTTGGGCTGACCCATTGCGCCTCAATAAATATGCTTTAATCACATCAACACAAAGAGCATCGTGCCTGGAGATGAGTCAAGCTGCAGATTTAAATCTAAGCTCTGCCATTTATAAGATGGGCGACTTTGGCCTATATTTTGGAAACAAAGCTAGGACTCTTTCTGTGCCGAGTGCTTCAAAATAGATCTTATTAATCCTGATAACATACCTCAGAGGAAGGCCTTATTCTTACAACTAAGACAGTGGTGGCTCAGAGGGACAAAGAAGTTTCCCCAGGCTGCACATCTCATAGGTGTTGTGCTATGACTTCAACATGGGGCCACTGGACTCCAGAAACCATGCTCTGTGCAGTTCATCTCGCTCCCCACAAGCCCCTGTCCCCTTGTCCACACACTGATGAAATGGAATTCATCATTTGGATGAAATTATATGAAACAGCACAGATGAAATTAGGTAATTTTGAATCTTCTTTTTTTTTTTCCTTTTTTAAATAAACAATCTGTGGCTCCATACTTAGTGGTAAATCCCAAGCCCCCTGATTGGGGGCCTGGCCTTCCCATGCCTTTACTCACTGGCCACTCTGCACAATCCACTGAGTTGCCCTGTCCCATGTGCCATCTAACCTGTTGCCCTCCAATCTCCTGCTGGACCCTAGGGTGGCTGTCCTTCAATGCCTAAGGGCTCAGATTCTTCTGCTTCTGAAAACCGATGATTTGGTTGGGTCCAGGTCAAAGGCTCCTACTCCAGACTGTGTTGGATATGAAGCCCAACAGCATCCAGACCCTTCCTTACATGGTATTTACAGCCTTCAGTGAGAAGCATTGATTTCTGTCTTCTAAGATGAAGTTCACATCCTAGGACCTCAGTGTAAATGTTACAAAGCCCTTTGTTTTCCCCTCCCTTGGAACAGCGGCATCAGAAAGCCTGGGGCAAAGAGACTTGGAGCCACAACCCAGCAGCCTGTGTGAAGGGCAGGGTGTGCATTAGTCTGTGCCACATTTGGCACACGAGGTCTCCACCATATCTGCTTCAACCCATGGGGCAGGTGCAGAAGAAGCCTGGGGGTGCAGCCCAGGGGGTCCTGTCTACGTATGGCTAGGTTTGTTCGCTGATGTCATTGTTAGAAAAAGAAAAGGGTGCCCATGGAAGACCTAGTATTCTACATGGTAAAGCAGACCTGTTAGTAGAGAGTTCCAGGGAACCTTCTCACCACCTACGGAAACCAACAAGAATGGTACGTGTGAGGTGATGCCCAGCGCCCAAGAATGGCTGGCCAAGGATCTCAAGTGCTTTTGTCCCAAATCCCAGATGAACAGCTTGGGCACCCACGGCATCTGCCGGGGGACAGATGGCTTCCCAGAACAGCCCTGGTAGGGGCTCTTTCATCTCTTTCTCTCTGTGGCCTACTCTCTCCCTTGGAAAGCCTATGGATTTTGGTCCCTCCTCTGCCCACCCCCCTCCCCAACCCCCCCCCCCCCCCCACACACACACCTTCTCTTTGACAGGAGCTTGAGGGCCACCTGGTGGAAAGTTTTATTTGTAAGGACAAATGAGAGTGACAGCTTGGCAAGGGTTTATTTAAAGCAACAGGTTTTAAGTGGGGAAGCTGCCAGACAAGTCGCCCTGGGTGTATAGGCAGCTCTCTGCTTCCCTCGGACAGAGGATAGATTTTCAGCAATTGCTTGACATTCTGTGCACAGGAAATGCAAAATAATCCCTATAGAAAATATAGAAATGAGGGGAGAATTAAACTCTGAAAATAAGAGAGAACTTAGAACAAATAAAAGTGTTAAATCACAATAAATATGAATGGAAAACCTTACTTATTATGAGAGAAGACTTCCAGACAAGATGGAGTCAATGCACTTCTCCCCATTCTATCCACTAAGTACAGTTTAAAACCCCAGATATTGTACCTCAAGCAAGCATGAGAAGATACCAAAAGGTGGAGAAAAGAAGGCAGACTGGCTAAGGACCTCAGAATCCAAGGAACAACACAGTGGTGACTTTGTTGGGTATTCCTTCTGCCTCATAAATCCAGGGCTGGAGAAGCTGGCAAACCATAAATGTCAATAGGCACAGACAGCCTCCAAGAACCCTGTTCTCTCAGCCAAGAACTAGGAAAGAAAGCTCAGCAAGACAGAACATTGACAGTAACTCCTCTACCCTAACACTGTGGGGAAGACAATGGCTTCACCCCTACTGCCATCAGCAAAGATTGGTGAAGTCGAAACTTCTGTACCAAGGCATACTGGCCCCCTCCCTTGCACTGGGCTGGTGTCAGAGAAGGCAGAGTGAAGAGCTGGGACTTTCACCACCTTCCAATGATAATGAGAACACACCCAGCTCTGCAGCATCAGTGGAAGCCACTTGGGGAAGCCAGGAGGTGTCCTACTAGCCAAGATAGTGCCAATGAATCAGCCTCTGTCTGGTGGGGAGCCTGAGAAAATAGAGTGAAATAACAACAACAACAAAAAAGATGAATGTAGCCTCAGGGACCTGTGGAGTTATAATAAAAGAGTAAACGTGTGTTATTGGATTCCCAGATGAAAAGGAAAAAAGAAAGGGGCTAGAAAAGTATTCAAATAAATAATGATGGAAATTTTTCTTAATTCAGTTAAAGACATAAGCCTGTAGATTTAAGATGCTGAGCAAACACAATATAGGAGAAACCCAAAGAAATTCATATCAACATGATTTGTAACCCAACTGTTAAAAACCTGAGACAAAACTTAAAGACTCAAGAGACCAATGACACCTACCAATAGGGGATAGGCGATTCAAATAATGGCAGATTTCTTATCAGAGACCATAAAAAGCAAAAGGAAGCGATGCAACATTTTTCAAATGCTGAAAGAAAATAGCTATAATTATATAACTTACTTAGTTATATAGTTATTTATTCTACAATTCTATATCTGGCAAAAATATCCTGGAATAAAGGGAAAGTCAGAACATCTTTAGCTGAGGGAAACAAGAAAATATGAGTATCTACCCTAAAAAATGTCTGAAGAGAAGTTTCAAGGCAGAAAGACATGATCAAAGAATTAGGCTTAGAATACTGAGAAGGAAGAGAAAACAAACCAGATTGAGTAACAATATGGGGGAATATGACAGGGTCCTCCTCTGTTCAACTTTTCTAAATTCTAAATTGGAGCCTAAATTCTCACATTACCTGGTATGGTTCTCAAAGCACATAGAGAGAATCATGAAGGCAATTAATATTATAAGTGAGGGTGGTAAAGGGACGTGGAGGCAAGTAAGATTTTCATGCCTAACTGGAATTTGGAAAATGTCAACACTAGTGATAAATTATGCATATATAATGTCATACCCAGAGCAAATAAAATACACAATAAGTGAAACAGTAAAATTAAAAAAAAAACACAAGAATAAAATCCTCCAAATTTTTCTTTACAAATTCAGCACAATATTTATATTTTAAAAAACATTAAGGAGAACACAAAATGGAAAACTGCATAATAGCATTTTTATGAAAATATCCATTAAAATCTTAAAATACTGGCAAAAAAAAGTCAGTAAATTTAAAAATGACACAGCATGACCAGAAGGAATTGACCCCCTCAATGCCAGGCTAGTCTAATGGTTAGAAACTAGCATTATTACGTTAACAAACTAAAAGCAATGACTAGATCAGCACTCCAAGAAATGAATTTCAACAACACTGATTCCTGATTTTTAAAAATTGAAGGGAAAAAAACATAGGAGGAGCCGAAAACCTATCAGATAGGATGCCTGGCTGGCTCAACTGGTGGCAAATGCCACTCTTGATCTTGGGGTTGTGAGCTTGAACCTGACGTTGGGTGTGTAGCCAGCCATAAATAAAGGGGAACCAGGGTGGCTCAATCAGTTAAGTGTCTGCTTTCAGACCCAGTCATGATCCCAAGGTCCTGGGATGGAGCCCTGCATTCAGCTCCCTGCTCAGTGGGGAGCCTGCTTCTCCCTCTCCCTCTGCGCTCTCCCCTTCCCCATGCTTGTGCTCTATCTCTCTCAAAATAAATGAATAAAATCTTTTTTTAAATGCTATTTAAAAATAAATAAATAAAATATTAAAAAAGAAAACTTATCAGAAATATGATTGGAGTGTCAGACTACACAACTAGCATTAAAAGGTCAGTAGCTTTTCTCAATGTTAATAGAAAATATAAAATTTTTTTTACAATAGTAATCAAAAAGATACATCATTCAGTATAAACTTTAAAGGAAATGTTCAGTCTATATGAATAATGTCTCCCAATTCTACTGAGAGACACGAAAGAGGATTTAACTGAATAAGCACACACATATTACTCTTGCATAGGAAAACTCAAAATGATAATTTGTCAACTCCTCTAGGGACACCTGGGTGGCTCAGCAGTTTGGCGCCTGCCTTCGGCCCAGGGTGTGATCCTGGAGACCTGGATCGAGTCCCACGTCGGGTTCCCTGCATGGAACCTGCTTCTGTGTCTCTGCCTCTCTCTCTGTATCTCTCATTAACAAATAAATAAAATCTTTTTAAAAAAAATCCCTGTCAACACCTCTAAATGAGTTGTAAATTCAAAGAAATCTCAAAATAGCATAACCATCAGGATTGGTGGTGCGGGGGGGTGGACCTACCAAAAAAAAACCTGTTGAATTCATCTAGTTTACAATGAAATAAATGTTGGAAGTAAAATTAAATAAAACTGTGAGATGAGCCAATGAAATTTGGAAATACGAGAGTAAAGATGGGTCACTGACCCAAACATTTTATTTATTTATTTTCTTTTTTTTAAAGGCTTTACTTATTTGAGACAGAAAGAGAGCACAAGCAGGCTGGAGGGGAGAGAGACAAGCAGATTCCCGCTGAAGGAGACAGATCCCAGGACCCTGAGATCAGGACCTGAGCCAAAGGCAGAGGCTTAATTGAGCCACCCAGGAGCCCCTGACCCAACCATTTTAAAACCAATTATAAAGTTTTACTAATTAAAGCAATTTGGTATAGGATGAGTACTTTGGTGAAATAGAATGGAAAGTCCAGATGGGAATCTAAGGGTGGTGTCTCAAACACAAGAAAAAAAAAAAAGAAAAAAGAAATAGTATTTAGCAAATGTCTTGAGGAACAAACAGCAAATTACTTAAAAAGAGAAAAGAATCCTTCCCTACCTTACCTCTTATACCAAAATAAATGCCAAAGAATCAATGAATCCCGGGATCCCTGGGTGGTGCAGCGGTTTGGCGCCTGCCTTTGGCCCAGGGCGCGATCCTGGAGACCGGGGATCGAATCCCACATCGGGCTCTCGGTGCGTGGAGCCTGCTTCTCCCTCTGCCTATGTCTCTGACACTCTCTCTCTCTCTGTGACTATCATAAATAAATAAAACATTAAAAAAAAAACAAAGAATCAATGAATCCCTGTAAGTTATAAAAAGAAGCATGAATGATTTGATGTATAAATTTGTTTAGAGAAGACTTTTTATTATAATATTTTCTTTCTTTTTTTTAAGATTTATTTACTTGAAAGAGAGAGCAAGGGGGAGAAAGAGAGAGCACAGGTTGGAGGAGGAGCAGAAGTAGAGGGAGAAGCAGGCTCCCTGCTGATCAGGGACTGGGGGCTTGACTGGGGGCTTGATCCTAGGACCCTGGGATCATTTATTGAGTGATTGTATATACCAAGGTAGGGTACAAAATACATTATGTGGATCAACTAATTTATTTCTTAAAACGACGCAATGAGGGGCACCTGGGTGGCTCGGTTGGTTAAGCATCTCCCTTTGGCGGGGGTCATGATCCAAGGCTCCTGGGATGGAGTCCCACACCCAGCTTCCCGAAGGGAGACTGCTTCTTCCTCTCCCTCTGCCTCTCCTCCTCTTCATGCTCTCTCTTTCTCTCTCAAATAAATAATAAATAAAATCTTTAAAAATATAAAAATAAAATGGCACAATGAAGAAAGTTCTGTGCCCATCTTACAGATCAGTAAACTGAAGGCTAAGAGATCAAAGACACTCGCCCAAGGTAACACAGTAAATAATGGAGTAGGGATTTTAACCCAGGCAGCTTGGGTTAAATACTTCCTCCCAAGAATGTTCATGGAAATATTATAAGAGCTAAAAACAAGACACAACGCAAGTGTTTGGCAATCTAAGACAACTTGAACACTTGATGATAAATTCCTGAGGATTACCTGGCAGCTCTTACAGAAATGAAGCGGATCTACGCATGCTGATATGGAAAGATCCCTATAGTGCATCACTGAGGACAAAGCAAGGAACAGAACAATGTGTAGACTTAGTCTGCCCATCTTTTGTGTTTAAAAAGTGATTGTATAACACTGCCAATAGCCTATATGGAACCTTAGTGCAAATTGGTTGAAGGCATCTTGTCTGGGTGTTCACAGTCCCAAGGGGGATACACAGAAGATGCCTCTGTGCCTTTATTTTCCCTTCACTTGGGCACATTAGAGTTTATATGGATAAAGGTAATGGAGGTATACACATGGATAATAACGTAAGTATATACTGAGAACCCAAACACCTGCCTCCACTCATCTCACCATCTCCATTAACGTGACTATTCCACTGTCTTCATTAGCATGACTTTACTGTTCCCAAAGACTTCTGCTAGGCGCATACTGTACTGTTCATTTCAGGACCTTCTCACAAGACCCATCAACTCTTCAGTAGGAAGCATCAACAGATAGCTTACTGCATAAGAAACTTACAACTTTTTGAAAGCTTCACCTCCAAATCTTTACCTTGTTGCTTTCAACAGTCCTCAGCTGTTATATCCTGATCCTTAACTTATCCTTAACTAGATCCTAATTAAGTCTTGGCGCTTGAAATTACCATAAACCAAATTTCAAATTCTCAATGCAATCTGACTTTGCCCTTCCTCCTTGAGTGTGGCCAAGCCTCTTCGGGTGCTCTGTCTTAGCAACAGGTGTGTGAGGATGTTTGGGGATCTAGCGTTCCACAAAAGAATCATGCTAAAATGGGCATATGGATGTTTCTGGAAAGAATCACAAGGAACTTTATGAGTGCTTCCTTTTTGAAGAGAGACTGTATAGTTTTTCACTTTTACATTATTTTTGTATTGTATGAATGCTGTAACTGAGTACATGTATTACTTTTATTACTATTATTTTCAATGCCAATTGGGATTATCTGGTAGTGAGATTATGGACTTTTATGTATAAGATACTTTCGGTATCAAAAGTTTTTTTTAAAAAGATTTTATTTATTTGAGAGAATGAGAGAATGAGTAGGGATAGGGGCAGAGGGAGAAGCAGACTCCCTGCTGAGCAGGGAGCCCAACTCATAGCTCCATCCCAGGACCCCAGGATCAGGACTTGAGCCAAAGGCAGATGCTTAACCAACTGAGCCATCCAGGTGCCTGGTATCAAAAGTTCTTATAAAAACGAAAAGCCTGTGGTCAGCAACATCAGCTGTCTCATAAAGGTAAGAACTTAAAAGTAGCTAGCTTTTTCATTTTAACAACTTATAAAAAATTATAATATACCTACAGAAAAGCATATAAATCATAAGTGTATAGTTAGGTGATTTATCACAAATTGAACACACTCATGTAAGCACTATCCAGGTCAAGAGGCAGAAAGCTACTGGCACCCTGAAGCCTACTCTGGCCCAGTGTAGGCATGGGGTCTTCCTTCTCCCCAAAGGTAACCAGCAGCCTGACTTTTATTATCACATATTGGTTTTGTGTTCTTTGAATTGTATAAAAAACAGAAACACAAATTATATATTCATTTTCCACTAGATTTCTTCTGCAAAACAATAAGATGGTAAGCAGAAGCTATATTGTTGCAAATACCAGTTCACTTTCACTGCTGTATACTATCCCATAACATAAATATGCTGCAATTTATTTAACCATTCTACTCTTGAGGAGTATTTGGGAAATGCCCTGTGTGGGCTATTATGAATATTGCTGATAGGAATGCTCATGTGTATTCTTCTGAGCCATGTGCTCATGTGGACTGGATTCTCACCTAGAAGTAAAATTGCTGGATTATAATATGTGCAGGTATCCAATGGTAGGAAATGATGCCGAACATTTTCAAAGTTGCTCTAACTGCACTCCTCCAGCAGCCTGTGAGTTCTCTTTGTTCCACATGATCATCACTTAGTACTAGCCATCTTCCTAATGATTAATGAATTGGGCACCTTTTCATATGTTTATTGGACCTTGAAGCATTGTGTAAAGCATCTGGTCAAGTGCCTTGCTGATTTTTTTTTTTTAATTGGGATGTCAGATTTTTTTTTTTTTGGTAGTTCTTTATATGTTTTGGATATGAGCCCTCTGTCAGTTTCAAGTGCTGCAGATATATTATTTTTATGGCTTGCCTTTTCCCTCTCTTCATGGAGTCTGTTGAGAAATAGAACTTCTTCATTATCATTTAATCTGATTTGTTAAAATTTCATTATGCATAATGCTTTACATTTTAAGAACTCTTTGCCTATCTTAAGGGCATGAATATAGATGTCCTCTTTTATTTTCTTCTGGGAATTTATTATTTTACCTTTCACATTTAGATCTACAAAAAAAAAATAAAAAACCCTGAAGTTTATTTTGTGTATGATATTAAGTAGAGATCAAGTTTAATTTTAATCCCTTACAACCAATTGCCCATATAAGCATAAGGTTGTTCCTGGACTTTATATAATTTTATTTTTCTGTTTGTCTATCTTTGTACCAATTTCACAGTATTTTACTATCTTTTTGTAATAAGTCCTGGTTTTAGTAAAATGAGTTCTGGTTTGTTCTTTTAAAGATTGTCTTGGCCAGTCTCATTCCTTGATATTTGTGTATGAACTCACACATTCACACACACACACACACACACACACACAACCACACAATGTGTGGGGATTTTTGCATTTGTGATAAGAGTTTTTATTTCTTTTTTTCAAGTCTTGTAATTTTTATTTCTTGAAATATTACTTTGGGCAGGAAGAAAACAATGTTGAATATATTCAGGGTGATGGGCATCATTAAAAATAATGGCCATCTCTGTCTCAGTGATAGTCCCTATGGAAGAGATTTCAGCATTTGGCCATTATAGCGTTATATGATACTGGCTTTATGCTTCCTGAAGATGCTATTTGTCAGATTAAAGAAGTTCCTTCCTACTTGTCTGTGTTTTGTTTTGTTTTGTTTGGATTTTGGGGTTTGTTGTTTTCAGGTTTTTTTATTAACAGATGTTGAACTTTATCTAAAGCTTTTAAAGACATGGCTTTTTCCTTTATTCTTTTTAAGTGATGAATGCCATTGATGTTTAAATAGTAAATCAATCGCAAGTTCCTGAAATAAACCTAACTTGTTTGTCATACACTTTTCTTTACATATTGCTGAGTTCAGTTTGCTCATGTTGAGGAATTTTGAGCCTATGTTCACAAATGACTTAGCGAATAATTGTTGGGTTTTTGCCTCCTAATATTCCTGTCAGATTTTAGTATCGAGATTATACAGACCTTCTAAAACAAGTGTGGAAGTGTTCCTTTTGCCTCTGCAAAAGTTTTTGTCATACTTGTGTTTATTCTTCCTTAAGTATTGGGAGAATTCACTGGATGAGTCACGTGGGCCTAAAGGTCTTTTGTGTGTGTAGGGTGGTGGTGGAAAACATTTTTAAAATTTCAGATTTTTTAGTCTTTTATATAGAAGACTATTTAAATTCTACTCTCTTTTTATGTCTGTTGTGAGAAGTTGCATTTTCCTAAGAACTTACACATTTTATCCACACCTTTAAACTTATTGATGTAAAGTTGCTCATAATATTCTCTTCTCTCTTGAATGTCTACTCACAGTGAAAATGGGGTGAAGAAAGAACGTTTAGAATAAGTCCCCTTCATTAGCACTTCCACACACTGCCTGGTGCCACAGGACTCAGACGCCATGACCCCGGCTAGACCCCAGCCCACAGCGGTCTGTCTGTCCACACTGGGCAGAGCCAAGAGGCTCCCCCAGGTCAGGCCTGACAGCAGCCTTAATGTGCTAACTTGGCTCTGTCCCTCTCACTTACTTTTCCCTCCAATTCCCAGCAGGGTATTTCTAGAGGCCTGGAAAATCTTTTCTTCCACTTCCTAGTGAGACCAGTAATGAACTCTGAGAAGCCAAGCAATGTGTGTGCCAAATCCACTCTGCCACCATGCACACTGGATTCTGTCTTTGTTTTATTGTTAAGTCATTATCATTACAATAACATTGATGGCACAGTGGACTGCATTTTTATAAAGTCATCTGAAATAGTAGGAGCCCTTGCTTCTGGTAAGAAGAAAGGTTACCTTTAAAATTGACCGCAGAGGCCCTAAAAGATGTTACAAAAATGTGTATGTACCTTTTTAGAGATAGTTGAGTGCTTCCAATTATATCAGTGAGCTGAAGTTGGCATAGCAATTTACCTTCCACATTTAAATACGAAAAGAGAACTGGAGGAGAGAGCAGCCAATATGCATTTTTTTTTTAACCTTAAGTGAGAAGATATTTGGTACAGAGACAAGTCCAAAATAAATCAAGGGAAAAACAGTCTGTTAACTGGAAACAAAAAATAATGCCTCAATGGGATTTTCTTCCACCAAAAATAATTATAATAATATAATAATAATAATAATTCAACAGCTATGTCCTAAAGTAAGTGGAGGCATTTTAGATTTAAACATTATACATATAATGCATATGTTATTGTACTCATAAAAGCAAATAACCTGCAGAGAAAACTTGACATATGTTTTTCTGTTGCTCTAGTGATTCCTCAAAAAGAGATTTTGACGAGGAAAGAATTCAGAAGGGTTTTTGGGTTTTGATTTTTTTTACCCTGAAGGTTTTAAAAACATCTTTTTTGTTAAAAAAAAAAAAAAACCACCCCCCACCCCCCACAGACACCTTTGCTGTGCAGTGGCCTCCGGCTCCAGCAGCTGTAGCTCCCCTTCAAGCGGAGTCCATGTGGATGCTTTTACTGATCTCCACAGCCCTGGCTCCCACTGGGCTTTATAATATGGCCTGGCCCAGAGCAAAACAGGATAAAGGTACAAAATGTGGCCCACAAATATGAGAGACTGGGGGGGATGGTGAAGGGGGTAGGTGGGTAGGGGTGGGGGTGGGGGGTGTTTGCATATTCTGCTCAGGCTCTTCCCCTACAAGGCTCTGCCTCTTCTCAGTCAGCAGGACCAGAAGTCTCTGAGATCTGCCCTGCACTCTGGGCTCAGATGTGCCCTCTGAGGCACCCCTAGAGGCTGGTGGCCCCTCTATCTGAATCTGTCTTCCCAGAGAGTCAGTAGCCCCAGCAGCTGTCATGACTAACATTTGTTATGGAAGCTTCTCAGGGATGTTTTCCAGTCTTTTGTTCAGTTCTGTTTTACAAGGTCTGATTGGGTTGGGTAGCAGAGATGAAATAGGGTAGCATCCTCTTTCTGTTTGCAAGATTTCCCTTTGGTCAAGAGCTCACATGCATGTTGTACCCCAAAGATTCAGGCTTTCTGGGAAATAATGGCTTGGTGAACGAACAGGCCTTGGGTTTGACTCCCAGATGGGCCCCAGATGGATTGTACTGCTGGCTGGGCAGCTCTGGTGGCCCTAGGAGTGGCTCAGGACAGTGGCAGAAAAGCTTCCATCTTAGGGAGCCAGGGAGAGGCCAGCAAAAGACCAGAAGGAATGGGGCCCAGGCTCCCTCCCCTTGGCCAAAGGGTCTAGGGGTGGAGAATTTGGGGAAATTTGAGCATCACCCTTGGGGAGCTAACAACAAACAAACAAAGTTACCAAATAAAATGGAACCAGCCTTCTGGATATCTGCATTTCTGGATAACTTCAGATATACTTAAGAGGAATTTTTAAAGATTGTGCCTTTTGTTCAGGCCCTTTCAGTGCCAAGTTTAACCAGGGTTCTCCCAAACAGAGCTGGAATCATAGTGAGAAGAGGGTCAGGTCCCTGTCACATCACAGTGGAGAGTATACACTTGCACTTCTAACATCTCATTTGATCTTTACTCCAATTCTGGGAGGTAGGCAAGGCAAATATTATCATTCCTGTTGGAGAGATGAAGCACCAAGGCTTGAAAGGTTTAAAGAACTACCCATGGCAGAAAGTGGCCAATGAGTCCCGGAAGCCTGGTGCCCTGGGTTGGTCCTTCCATCACTGCTGCATTGCCTCCTCAAACTCATTTTTTTTTGGGGGGGGGAGGGGAAACGAGCTGCTCTCTGTGACTGAACACACCTGAAAAAGTGGGTTACTTAGCACTTCTCAAGCCATCCTGAGGGTAAGTTGGCAAGGTCAAAAGGCCTACAACCAAGGGAGCTCCTGGGAAAACCACATGTCTCACATATATGAATGAACACAATTGAACTAAAACGGTTCTCTAGAGAAATATTTGAAATCTTCGACCAGTCTGAGTCCTAACTGCAGTAAAATCCATAGAGATGCTATATTTAACATTTCAACACAAGTTAACAACATTTTGTTAAATACATCTTAGGAGGGGAGAAGGTGGTAGTTAAAAAGAGGGAAGGGCAGAATCTGGGGTCTCTGTGGCTCCTGTAGGCCACAGTTATGGAGGGGGAAGCAACTCTGGCTTCTGGTAGCCCTCATAGCACACTGTGCCCTGGGAGCTGCATGGGATTCAAGCTAATGGCCCTGTTGACCATTGGGAATGAGGTGCCTGTTGGGCCCGAGGCCATTCTTCAAACAGTCTCTCTCTTTGCCTTTGATGACTTCTTCCTCCTCCTCCTCCTCCTCCTCCTCTTCCTCTTCCTCTTCCTCTTCATCCTCATCATCACTCCTCACATCCTGGATGTTCTAGAGAAAGGAAAGAATGGACTGTAAGTGACAACCTTCCAGAAAGAGTCTTGAGTGAATACAAAAACTCGAATCCCAAACACAGAAAGAAAACCCAATAATCAAAAACCAAATATTCTAAAATAAATAAATAAATAAATAAATAATAAAAAATATAAAAAATAAAAAATAAAATAATAAAATAATAAAATAAAATAATAATAATAATAAAAAAACAAATATTCACCAAGGTAGACTATATCACAGGTCACAAAAGAAATCTCAACAAACTTAAAGAATTGAAATTATGCAAAGTATATTTCAAATCATAATGGAATTAATCTAGAAATCAATATAAAAAATAGAAAAATCTCAAAACAGTTGGAAATTAAACAACATACATTTGAAAATGGATCAAAGTAAGTCACATGGGATATTGGAAATATTTTTTACTAAAATGAAAATATAGTATATCAAAATTTGTCAAATGTAGCTAAAATGGTGCTTATAAGGAAGTTTATAGCATCATATGCTTATATTAGAAAAGAAGAAAAGTCTCAAATAATTTGAGCTTCTATGTTAAGAAACTAGAAAAAAGAAAAGCAAAGTAAACCCAAAGCAAGTAAAAGGGTAGAAGGAAATAGTAAAGAAATCAATGACATTGAAACAGAAAAAACAACAGAGAAAAGTAATAAAACCAAAAGCTGATTCTTTGAGAGATCCGTAAAATTGATAAATCACTAGTAAAATTGACAAAGAAAAGGAGAGAGAAGGCACAACTTTCCAGGAAATAAAGAGGAGATTTGACTATCAAAACTATAGATATTACAAAAATAATAAAATACAATGAACAATATTATGCATATGTATTTGGAGACTTAGATAAAATGTATCAATTCCTCAAAAACTACAGCCTACAAAATTCACCCAAGATGGCATAGATAACCCAAATAGTCATATAACCATGAAAGAAATTAAACTAGTTAAAAATCTGGAAAAACATCAACAGGCTCAGAACTTCTCACTGGCAAATTCTATGAAACATATAAAGAAGAGATAAGACCAAATTTCCACAATTTCTTCCATTAGATAGGAAGCGGAATATGTCCCAGTTTATTTTATGAGGCCAGAATTATCTTGATACCAAGATCAGAAAAAGACAATAGAAAAAAAAAACAAAACAACTACTACAGGCCAATATTTCTAATAAATATACACATAAAAATACCTCAACAAAATAGCCCCAAATGGCCCAAATCAAAACCAGTAATAAAAATAATAATATATCACAATGAAGTGGGATTAGTCCCAATAATGCCAGGCTGGTTGAATATTTAAAAATCAATGAAATATAATCCATCCTCTCAATAACCTAAAGAAAGGAAAAATATACCATTATATTAGTTGAGGCTGAAAAATCATGAAAAATTCTACATCCACTCATGATTAAAAAAAATCAGCAAAGAAGAAATAGAAGCTAATATCATACTTACAGATGAATGACTGAATGCTATTCCCCTAAGATTAGGAACAAAGCAATAATATCTACTTTCACCACTCCTATGCAACATTATATTGGAAGTTCTAGTCAAGGTAATAAGATGAGAAAAAGAAATAGAAGTCATACAGATTGGAATGAAAGAAATAAAAGTATCCCTATTTGAAGATGACATGATTATCTATGTAGAAAACCCCAAAGAATCTCCTGAAAGCATAAATAAATAAATAATAAAGAATCTCCTGAAAGCTCCTAACATTCATAAGTGAGGTCACTACAAAGTTGCAAGATACAAGGTCAATACACAAAATCACACACACACACATACACACAATCTTGATTTCTAAACACTAATGTAGTTGGCTGAAAAAATGTCCTCAAGGATACTAGGTCCTAATCCCTAAAACTTGTGAATGTCATCAGATATACTTTTCTCTGTTGTTTTTTCTGATAGGTAGGATTAAGTTAAGGATCTTGAGAAGATTATCCTGGATAATACAAGTATGCCCTATGGCCATCCCAAGCATCTTTATAAGAGGTACAATGGGAAATTCAACACAGAGAAGAGGCAATTTGAAGATGGATGTAGAGTGGTTATGGGTAAGGAATGCTGGCAGCCACTCAAAGTTGGAAAAGGCAAAGAACATATTTCCCCTACAGCTTCTGGAGGGAGCACAGACTTGCCATATCTTGGCTTCAGCTCAAATCTGATTATAGACTTCTGACCTCTAGAACTGTAAGAGAATAAATTTGTTGTTCTAAACTACCAAGTTTGTGGTATTTTGTTACAGTAGCGACAGGAAACTAACATGACTAGTAATGCCTAACTAAAAACTGAAATTAAGAAATCTGTAATATTTACAATAGTTTTAAAAAATAAAATATTTAGGTATAAATCTAACAAAGCATGTATAAGATCTGTATGTTAAACTTACAAAACTGATGAAAGAAAACAAAGATCTAAATAATTAGGGTGACATACTATGTTCATAGATTAGAAGGTTAAGCACAGTAAAAAATGTTAATTATCCCCAAATTGATCTATAGATTCCACATAATACCAATTAAAATATCAGCAAGATTTCTTGTGCATAGAGACAAGCTGATTCCAAAAATTATTTGGAAAGGCAAAAAACAAAAACAAAAACAAAAAACAACACAAACCAAATCAACCAACCAAACAAAAAAACCCAACCAAACAAACCAGAATAGCTAAATCAATCTTGACAAAGAAGAATAAAATTGGAGGACTCCAACTACCCCAATTTAAAACTTACTATAAAGTTATAGTAATAAAAACTGGGTGATATTAGCAAAAGGATAAGAACATAGATCAATGGAACTGCATAGGGAATCTAGAAATAGACCCACATAAATAAAGCCAATTGAGTTTTGACAAAGATGCAAAAGTGATTCAATGGAGAGAGAATACTGTTTTCAACAAATGGTGTTGGAACAGTTAGAAATCCAGAGGCAAAAAAATAAACTTCAAACTAAATGTCATACCTTATACAAAAGCCAACTCAAAATGGGTTATAGATCTAACATACAATATGAGAACTATAAAACTTTGAGAAAAACCCATAACTTGGGTTGGGTGAGGAATACCTAGATGTGGCACAAAAAAAAAAAAAAAAAAAAAAAAAAAAACTCCATTAAAAGAAAATGAATAAACTGGATTTCACCTAAATAACCTTAATATTATAAAAGATACTATTCAGCAGCACCTGGGTGGCTCAGTGGTTGAGCATCTGCCTTTGGCTCAGGTCATGATCCTGGGGTCATGGGATCAAATTCTGCATCGGGCTCCCTGCAAAAAGCCTGCTTCTTCCTCTGCCTATGTCTCTGCCTCTCTCTCTCTGTGTCTCTCATAAATCAATCAATCAATCAATCAATAAAATCTTTTTCTTAAAAAAGATACTATTCAGAGAATAAAAGGACAAGGTGTAAACAAGGGGATAGTATTCGGCAACTGCATAGCTGACATGTATGCATAATAAAGAACTCTCAAAACTCAACAATAAGAAATAAGCCAATTGAAAAATGGGCAAAATATATAAAAATAAACACTTCCTCAAAGAGGACACAGGATATCAAATAAGCATATGAAAAGACGTTCAACACCATCAGCCATTAGGAAAATGCAAATTAAAGCCATCATGAAATACATCTATAAACCCATTAGAATAGCTGAAATTAAAAAATACTGACAATAGCAAGTGCCGACAAGGACGTGGAGTGGCTGAAAGGAAATCTTACACATTGCTGATGGAAATGCAAAATGGTACAGACAACTCTGGAAAATAGTTTGATAGTTGCTTATAAAGTAAAACATACATTTACGCATATGTCAGCAATCCCGCTTCTGACTATCTATCCTAGAAAAATGAACACTATGTTCATTTTACATTGTGTTCATTTAAACATAAAACAAATGTTTATAACGTCTCTATTCATAATTGTCAAATCTGGAAGCAACCCAAATGTTTTTCAATCAGCAAATGGATAAACGGTGATACATGTGGACAATAAGATACTACTACCTACCAATAAAAAAGAACAAAATATTGACATTTACAAGCTGGGCGAATCTCAAAGGTATCATGCTGAGTGAAAAAAAAATTGGTTTCCAGAGGATACCTACCATATGACATGCTAATGTCATTTACATGCTCTTCTTGAAAAGACAACCTACAGGGATGGAGAGGGATCCCAGGAACGAGGGTGGAGGAAGGAGTGGTTTGGGGTGCAGGACTCATCCCGTATACTAATTATGGTGATGGCTACATAAATCTATCCCTGTGTTAAATTTCATAGAACTTTATGCAATGGGAAAAAAGTCAATTCTAATGATGATGTTTAAAAATCAAACTTAAAAGTATTACTTTTCAGAAAGCAAATAGTGTGGTTTTTCTCAATGAACATTTGCTAAGTAAAGTACCATTCATGTAGGCCTTTTGGCTGTCCAGAAGTCTTTACTGTTGGTAATTAGGATGTTTCCTGTTTTCTTTATGCAGGAACTCCTTCCAGGACAGTTCATGAAGAGGTATGGGTTCCTCTTCTTCCCTCATGGTATTCTCAAAGAAATTCTGTGAGGGGAAACTCCCAGAAGAATGACATGGCCCCTGAGGAAGGGAGGTGAAATTGCTACAGATCAAGCTTCATTAAAAAAGATAAAAGGTGATGTGGATTACTAGAACAATACTGAGTACTCAGGCTCTGGGCAAGGCCAGTGTCAGACATGACCCCACACCCTTAAAACTGGCTCACAAACATCTTTATCAAACCCAGACAAGAAAAGAAAATTCTGATTATAGACTTCTGACCTCCAGAACTGTAAGAGAATAAATTTGTTGTTCTAAACTACCAAGTTTGTGGTATTTTGTTATAGTAGTAGTAGGAAACTAACATGACTAGTAATGCCTGACTAAAAACCGGAATTTAGAAATCTGTAATATTTACAATAGTTTTAAAAAATAAAATACTTAGGTATAAATCTAACAAAGCATGTATAAGATCTGTATACATGGAGGATGGAGACTGGTTCTTGACAACCCATCTTTTAAGATGCCAGCCAAAGCCAGATGAGTTACTTTCTCCTTCTGTGACCAGAACCTGACCACCTCCGGGTATATGTAACCAAACACCTCCTCTGTGTACAATCTTGATGCCAAACATGGCTCTTGAAAAACCCAACATACACACGCACTGCTGCCTTAACCCCAGAAATGTAATGTCACAGGCTTGTCTCTGTACGATTTGCTCTTCTCCACAACAACACAGAAAGGGTCTCAAAATCAACAAAGCTCACTGTAAACGTTGAGGAATCAACTTGGTGTCTCAACAGCTAACATGTAATGGAGAAAGTCAGATGGGGTCCTTCAGGGAGCGGCCATGGTTGGCTGATGACTGCTTTCATGGACCATGCCCTTTGGGTCTCTTTTTTCTTCTTCCAAAGATTTTTGTTAGGGAACAAGGGGGTAATTTGAGTCAGAACAAAGAAAGTAATTCATCTCCAGAAAAACAGACTAGTATCTATTGGCCTGTCTCTCCAGAACTTAAGGAGCTTCTTCAACTGAGACATAAACTGGCCCTCAAGGATGCTCCCCATCATGCCAAGCCACATCTCCACACCTTCACCTCTAGGAAAGGGTCCTGGACCATATGCAGCCTTCCATTAATTAATGGCATCTAATGGTCATAAAAGTTGGGGAGCATTACTAACTTTCAGGAATCAGTGGCTAGGGATGTTGGCCATGCCATAGCATGCATGACATCCCAGTGTCCTGCTGGACCTCTGTGTAAGTGAAACCTTGTTTATGACTATCCAAGCCTGGAACCTAATGCTATTTTACATTCAAGCACAGTAATTCTTGCCTGGTTTTAATATAGTCTCAATTTTCCAGGAATGCAGCTACGTAAACAATTCAAAGGAAGGCTACCCCTTGTTTTGTTCGCAGCTTCACAATTTCAGGAAATCATCACAGATGACAGACAATAATACCAGTGGCAATTGCATCCCCAGTACAAAATAGCTGTGTCGGTCTGTGCTTACAGCTGGCCCGGTTATGTTGAGTCTCCACACAAGCAAGCACAGCATCTGTCAACCTCAGTATGTTCCCGAGTGTGATCTTGCACACGTATTAACATGTGAAATGGAGATCTTATCAGAAATGCCTTTCATTATATTCCTTGTCTACTACAATTGTGGCATTCTATTGCTTTTTGAAATTGTGATGATAGGTCGGTTATACCACCCAGGAATTTAATTTCAGGCTAGTGAAGGCGGCATGGGTCTGACAGGATTGAGAACCACGGCCTTAGATGATGCATCCAGCTCAGAAAGGATTTTCAGATAGTAAGACTTTGTTAGATGGACATGTAGGTGGTTACACATCACGCAAGCTTACATAATGTAAATTGGAAATTGTGTGGTATTCAAATATTGATAAAACCTCATATTATATTCACTTTTATCCTGTATGTGCCATCTATAATAAAACCATAACAGCAATGAAAACTTTAAAGGGATTTTTTTTCATTGCTTTAAAAATTCTCAGTGCTCTACCTATTCACCCTTCCCTCTCTCCCAGCCCCTGGTGACCACTGATCTTTTTACTGTCTCATAGCTTTGTCTTCTCCAGAATGTCATATGGTTGCAATTGTAGAGAATCCGAGTATATGGTCTTCTAAGTCTCTCACTTAGTTATATGTATTAAGTTTCCTCCATGTCTTTTCATGGCTTATGAGTTCATTTCTTTTTATTGATAAAGAATATTCCATTGTCTGGAGGCAACACAGTTTATGTGTATATTCACCTATTGGAGGACATCTTGGTTGCTTCCAAGTTTGGGCAATTGTGGATAAAGCTGCTGTAGACACTCATATTATACATATCCACATGCTGGGTGCTAGCCTAAGGAGTTAGTATGAATAATAACATTCCCTCCTCGCAGTAACCCTAGGACACAGGAGCCACTCTCTTTATTTTAAAAGAGAGGAAATGGAAGCTCAGAGCTCAGCCTTACAAGTCCACCCAGCTAAGAAAGGCAGACAGGAGGAGAATCCTACTCTAAGCTTAGAAACTGAACCACAGTGCTCTACAGACCCCTACTGGAGTCATTTGCACAAACACTTGAGACAGGGCACCCAGGAGGCAAACACTCAGTTCTGTTTGAGGTCAGTTCTCCATATAAGAAAGCTCCCTCTCCCTTCCTGTTGAGCAGAGCACCAGCACCTCACCCTGTTCTGACTCTGCCCTTGGAAATAGCAGGACTGACTTTGAAGCATACAATCTGAAATAATGAAAATCATCCCTAATTACTTATTTTTACTATGTGAAACAAATACCAACATATTTTATTTTGTTCTGTGTCATTGCAACAATGATGGTTGGAAACTGACTGGTGACCTACTGATCTACCACCCACAGTTTGAAAAATGTTGCCTTTGGGTATGCCAGAAAAAAATGAGGCTTTTCTGCATAGCCCAAATCAGACAAGTTTATGATATGAGCCATAATCCACATCCTGCAAAGCACCTTTTCACAACTCCAAGCCTTTCCCAGTAATGACAACACTTAACAGAAATCAAAAACAAGTCAAGCTTGCTCTAGTGGAACAACGAATTAAATACTTGCTAAAGGTCAAGCCACCGTGTTTTCCGGAACACTACCTGTCTGCTTTGATGGAGTGCCAAGACTTTGCTTCCACAGCAGCAGTGAGTCCCTCTCTTGGAATCAGCCAGTTTCTTTTCTTGCAATGCCCTTCCCTCAGACTGTTCTCTGAACACCAGCCCTGCTCCTTCCCCACTTTTAATTGTCAATGGGCTGCTAGAACTTGTCTACCAAATGTTGACCTAGAACCTTCCTACAAATTGTTAAAGGCCAAAGAAAATGCAGGCATAAAGAAGGATCCAGAACCTTCTTTGAAGAGTGAATTGGATCTGGGCTTCAGCAGCCAGAGGGCTGTAGCTATTTGGCTCAGTTCTCACACTTGTCAAAGCAAATCAAAGCTCACCTGTTTACCATGATCTGCCCAACTGAGCTTCCCCTCAGTGAAGATTTCAGCAGCTGCCATTACAGAGAACACATTACTATTTGACAAGTAATAACATTCTTCTAGATAACGTTCTTCTAGAATTAGCAAAGATATCTAGCGTGCAAGTGAACTTTTCCCAGATATGATTGGGCCCTCTAGAACATATTATTCGTGATATTATTCATTCCACAATTGCAGTGGATGAATATAATGTTTTTGCAAAGTCTTTTAAGAGGCCCCTTCTCACCTGGCAACAACCTTTGGTGAAAAGAATGAAGAACAAGTTATTCAGGTAGGAGAGACCTCGTCACAAGTTGTAACGGGGCTTTGGAGCCCCCACATCACTAAAAGCATCAATATTGGCAAATGTTATCTGTCTGGCACTCCAAGAGGGCAGAGAAGATATGTGTTCAGAGGATCGGTTGGAATCACAGTCACTGTGGCAATCAGAAAGCCTCCCCTACATGGGGAGAAATAGGAAACCTTGAAATGGGGATCAAAACAGCCTTCTTTAATTAAAGTTATGCTGAAGTCAAAACACCCCTTTGAAGGGCAGGTTCTAGGAGAGAAGGCATACAGCTGAACTGACCCACATTCAAAGACTCAAGCCTCCAAGACCTGGAATACTGCGAAAGCAATGCACACACTTCCAGCTTCTGCTAGTTCTCCTTTTCTTTTGGGGAACTCATAAAAAAATGCTTGAACCTATAATATCACATGACAATTGGCTTTGGTTGGTGTCAAATTCTTGGACACAGAAGACCAGGACCAAGACCACAGCCCCTGCTCCTATAATCCTGAGTATGAGTCAAAGGAGTACCTAGTCTTTTAGGCTCTGTGGAGTTGGATCCAAGGTGCTGAAAACATGACCTAAGATTGGCTTATTCACGATTTCCAATTTTTGTGACTGGGCTGTATACGCAGAAAGTTTCCTTTTGAATTTCAGAGCCAGACTCAAAAGGTGCTTTTTGAAACTGCCCCAATTCACCAGTGTAAACTAGAATACAGATGATCCTTGAACAACATGGGGCTTAGGGGCGCTGACCCCTGCACAGTTAAAAATCCACATATAACTTTTGACTCACCAAAAATTTAACTACTAATAGCCTATTGACTGGAAACATTATCAGTAACATGGACATTTGACTAACATGTATTTTATTTGTTATATGTATTATATACCGTATTCTTACAATAAAGTAAGCTTGAGAAAAGAAATATTAAGAAAATTATAAGCAAGATAAAATACACTTACAAAACTGCACTGCTCAAACCCATATTGCATAAGTATCAACTGTATATTCTGTTTTCCACTGATGATTTTTTTTCATTTTATCAATCTGCTATCAATCTACCTAATTTCCTTAAGAAATGGATTCATTTTGCTAAGGCTTACAGGTTTTTAAAATTGAGCTTCTAAGAGAAAAAGCCAATTTCAGAGCTAGGTGGATTCCAGAGAGTTTCTTGTTAAACATGTTCATTTTGCAGGTGAAATAAAAGCTATAGGACTGTGTCCCATCCAGCTGATTCACAGAGCTTAGTGGCAGCATAGCTCAGATCACCCTGCATGCTCTTGATAAAAATGCAGTTTTCTTTCATATTCTCTGTATTACCTAAAAATTAATTAAAATGTACCAGACTCTGTGGTAATCATCAAATTGTGATGGATGTAGAAAATGATTGGATTTCATAAATGTAATTTGCTTTGGGGATTAAAACCATTAAAATTAGTGCATTCTCCAAATTGCCACATATTGTGTCCTTTGGAAATGGCTTTAAATACTACATGCTTGGAAATGTTATTAACAACACTAACAAGGCAAAGATGCAAAATGATTTTGAAAAAAAAAAAAAGAAACCACTAGGATTTAGGTAAGCAATGCTTAAGAAATAACCAAGGCAAGGCAGAGGATTAAATATATAGCCTAGGGGCACCTGCGTGGTTTAGTCTGTTAAAGGTACAACTCTTGATTTTAGCTCAGGTCATGATCTCAGGGTTGTGAGATCAAGCCCCGTCAGGCTCCTCACTGGACCTGGAGTCTACTTAAGATTCTCTCTCTCCCTCTCCCTCGGCCTTTCCCACTCATTCCCCCCCCCCCACTTTCTCTCTCTCTCTCTCAAAAAAAAGTATATAGCCCAGAAAACGTATATTAAAGTTGAAATGTTAAAGTTTGTTTCAATATTAGCATTCAACAAAGAACTCATATACTCCAGTAAGAAGGGGAAAAGTCCAATGTCACAGAAAAGCAGGCAAGGATATGAAGAGGCAATTCACAGAGGAGGCAACATTACTGACTAATAAACTATACAAAATGCTCAATCTCAGTAACCAGGAAAGCGCAAACTAACATGAGATAAAATCTCACATTCATCAAATATTGAATTTTGTAAATATTCAAAAATATTTGAATATGAAATATTTCAATATGTAAATATTGAAAAGTCTGATAAAACCAAAAGTTAGTGAGGATGTGGGGAAAGAGGAACTTTCATACACTTGGCTCGAAGAATCATTTGGCAGTATCCAGTAAACTTAACTTGGGAATCCTATCGAGAAACTCTCACATATGTTCCCAAGGAGACAGATATAAGAATGCTTATGGTAGAATTTCCTGAAAATGGGAGGATAAACACAGAGTGTGGAATATCTGATTGGCGGAATACTATACAGGAGTTAAATGAATTGGTCTACAAAGTTACATACACGGGTGTGAATGTTATGAATGAAGAAAACAAGTCACACAATTATATACACTAGATCATAGTATTCATGTAAAGTTTAAAAATAAAGCAATACTCTAATGTTTGTGGTTAAACCCAAGCATAATAAGTATATAAAAGCATGAGTGGAAGGATGTAGCTTCTGTGGTTCTCTTGGCAGATAGAGAGAGGGAGAGAGGGGAATGGGTTGGGGTGGGATGTGCCGAGATATACTAGCTTTCTTCCTCGTTTCTCTTAGGTGATTTCATCTAGCGCACGGTAGGCACTTTTGTCTATTTGATGAGACAATGAATGAATGAATCTACCTCCACAACATTAAATCCCACCTAAATGAAAGTGACTCCCACATTTTTTTTAGATTTACTTATGAGACAGAGAGAGAAAGAGAGAGAGAGAGAGAGAGAGAGAAAGAAAGAAGAAAGAAAGAAAGAAAGAAAGAAAGAAAGAAAGAAAGAAAGAAAGAAAGAAAGAAGAAAGAAAGAACTGGGGGAAGGGCAGAGAGAAGGAGAGAAAGAATCCCAGGCAGACTGTATGCTGAGCAAGGAACCTGATGCAGGGCTTGATCTTACGACCCTGAAGTCATGACCTGAGCTGAAACCAAGAGTTGGATGCTCAACCAATTGAGCCATCCAGGTGCCCCATGACTCCCAAATTTATACTCCAGTGTGGACCTCTCCCTGACTTCAAATGATAATAACTAGACAATCTCCTCTCAGCTGCCTAACTGTCCCATCAAATGCTAGTCTCCTCTTCACCACTTTTCTCCAGTCTTCAATATTTCAGCAAATGGCACTTCCATTCATTGAGCTACTCCAGGTGAAAACCTCGAGATAATCCTCAGCTCTGCCCTGTATGGGAGACCTTGCTTCCCAGCCCAACACACTCAGTGGGGCTCCTTGATACAGACTTCTGCTTTTGTCTGCAACAACTTCCAAACTGCATCAAATCTCTGTGGCCAGGATCTAGATTGTGCGCTGGCTTGGCCCACCGGCCAGCCACCACCTATGACCTCAGAGCACTGAAACACAGAAGTCAGCCAGGCTATGCTGCACAGGCTCACCTCCTGAGACACAGCGCACAGGTGTGGGTCCCCAGAGCTCCTTGCTGACCTGGAGTGCTCTGTAGCAGGACTCTTCATAGTTCTTGTGGGACAGTGCCATCTTCTTGGCTCAGAAGAACCACAATGCCATTGTTGGCGAGATTTCTGAATAAGGAAAATGCACAAAAAGTTCTCCCCTGCGCTTTTCTAGTGGGAGACAAAATATGATTTGTTCTTAGACAACCTCAGTTCATCAGCCCACATCCAAAAGGGAATACAGAACATTATCATGGCCCCTTGCTGGGCAGCTAGTGTACAGTGGCAGCTACCCTACCCTGGAGTTTCCCAACTGGCATGCCAGGGAAAGATGAAAATATGCAGAGACATTGATTCCTTCAACTCTTGGAGCAGCTACCAGAGCCCTAGGCTCCTCCTTCTTTGGACAGTTGCATCGGTTTTCCCCAGCGTGCTGTCCTAGCATCGGTATCTCTATGCCCTGAGGGGAAGAAGGTGTGGAAGGGCTGAAAGGAGCTGAAAGAAATGTTTCAATATCTAGCAACCTGGGAAGATTTCCTCCTCAGTGTGGTGCCTTGAGCTAGAGATGGGAAGTTGTGTGGCTCAAACTTGGATTCTCTGATTCTAGGGGAGAGGAAGGTGTGTGTGTGAAGGGTAGGAGGTGAGAATTAGCTGCCTCCAGGACATGAATGGTTCTGTTGCTTAGACCCAACACTCAATGAGGTTTAGAGGTGAAGAAATGATGAAAGAAAAAGGGTCACTAAGTGAATGAGAACAAACCAAGAATGACTGTTTGGCACAGTCAACCCTCCCTCATCCACTGTGCTCTGTACATGACCACAAAGGAATTGGAAAGTCGTAGTGTTCTAAACATTGTCTTCTCCCAGTTTCAACTGAACAACAAGCCACAATCTCATTCTCAATTCATCAGAACTTTTCAAATGCAGTTGCCTGATTTCAAAAGGAAATGGCTGGCAACCACTTGCAATCATCACTTGAGTAATTTTAAGCTGCCAATATTTACATCTGAAGAAATGCTACCCAGCTAATTATGCAGAGCTTGGCTTCTCAAGAAATGGTGTGTTTGGCTCTTCCTACATAACCCAACTTCCCTCTGTATAGAATGACACTGGCAGGTGAGAAAGCAAGTAATAATTTGAGAGCAACACCAGCCACAAAGTGGAATCAACCAAAAGAGAAAGAAGTTCATTCATCCATTCCAGGAGCCTCAGCCTGGGCACTCTTGACATGGTGGACCAGGCAATTTTTGTGTGGGGACTGTTCTACTTACTTAGGAGGGTTAACAGTACATATCCTTAGTCTCTATCCACTAGATGCAATTGTGACATCAGAAGCATCTCTGGAGATTGCCAAATGTCCCTGGAGGGCAAAATCACCCCACTGGAGAACCACTGGTTCAAAAAAATATTTCTTGAGTCCCCATGCATTGTGCAAAATCATGAGGGACATAATAGTGTTTATCTTCAGATAGCTTATAGTCTACTGTGAGAGCCAAACCCTAAGAGCTCAAACACATAACAATAAATATATAACTACACATTTATAAATGTTATGAAATAGAGAATACTGTGATGTGTAAATTGGGGATCTCACTTAGATGGGGTGACATTAGAAAGCCGTGCTAAGGAAATGGAACTCAAAGGTTGTAACCTGAAGGGGTGGTGAGGGAAGAGTAGAATAAAGAACATTTCAAGAAGAAACAGTATCAAGAAGAAGAAACAGTAGGTGCAAAGGGCCTGAGATGGGGGAAAGTCTTGGCATGCTTAGGGATCAGAAAGGCCAATGCAGGTGAAGCGTAGTAAGAAAGATACAGCATGTCCTAAGATGAAGTCAGGGAGTTAGCATGGACCAGATTAGTGATTTCACAGGTCAAGGGAGTTCTGTTTTACCTTAAAGTCCAACCAGAAACTAGTGCAACACTGTTTGAGATATGGGGAGCATATCAGTGTCCAAAACAGACAAGGTTTCTATACTCAGAAAACATCTCTTCTCATGGAGGAGCTGGTGTGTATATATAACAGCATCTGCTATTGCTGTGTGTAAGTGGTGGGAGGGAATTCAGAGTGGCCAGAGGTGGAGCCTCTGGAGGCTGTGGTCATAGCACAGGGGAGAAGTGCCAGTGGCATGGATTGGAGAGGGGAGCATTGGTAGTACATAAGAAAGAACAATGCCTTAAGCCCTCCAGGTTTGGAAGGGACATTTAAGCTCCTCTGATCTAGTTTCTTTTGATGCTGATATATATATATATATATACCTTCCTTGATAACCTAAGCAAAAGACAGGCACATTCCTGTCTGTACATCTCCAGTAATTATATAATTGTTCAAGAGGAGTCTGTGTACTTCCTTCAAACATTGGTCAGTTTTCTGAACATTTAAAGACAGTTAAATACTCTTCAAGCTAAATATTCCCATTTCCTTCCACTGATCCTCATATGATACAGTATCAGAACCCCTCTCTGTGCTGTGTATTTCAGAGAACATCCTGCCAACCACAGCTATCGGCCTGCATTGTACTATGTGTGTAACACAATCAGCACCACTCAATTCATACATGACTTAACTACTTTCATCTCCACCAAAAAGGCAGGGAGTGCTAACAATAAACTTAAGGTCAAACCCTAATATCTACACTTTGGGCTTTATTTTTTTGTGTACTTTTTTTCTTATGTTTTAAGATTCCAGAATATGTAAATCTTTATCAATTAATCATGATTTCCCTGTTAATGAGGGCCAATATATCTGGCCCTGGTCTGTATTCCTAAAAACTGATTGCAAGGATTACCAAACAAAACAAATGTTGACAATGAAGAAAAAGCATAGTAATGCTAATAAGATAAAATGCTCATTTCAAATAAAGGAATAATCCCTGCCACAGCACTTCCGTACACCTCTGGGGAAGACATAAGCAGTTACGGTTTCAAAAAAATTATAGAGCTGTGTTTTTGAAATGCCTTAAGGAAATTCTGTGCTTGGGATTCTGTGGTTCTACATTAATGTCAAAAGCCCAGGAGGTCATGAATGACTCATAATGTCCCACTGCTTTCTGAATGGCTCCACATCTAAATCCACAGTTGGCAATGAAACAAAGGACAATATAATAAGCATTTTATGCTGTTTTGAAAGCAAACTTTTAGCTTTCACTGTATGAAAAGAAAAAGAAGTGCATTCAGTCAGAGTTCAATTTTCTGAACTACTACCAACATACATTCCTTTTTGTTATATTAGTTCTTTTTTTTATATATTAGTTCTTATTATCCAAGCTGACAAGGTCACAGAAAAAAACAATTGAGTTTTTCCTTTTATCAAAGAGGTTACATTAAATTTAAATTGAATTCTATCAAACTTGGCTACATATGGACATTTCCCTTTAGTCACCCGGCTCTGAATTTTCTAGACCAGTGCTTCTCAAACTTTAATATGCATATAAATCACTTAGAGTTCTTGATGAAAATACAGACTCTCATTCAGAAGGTCTCTGGTGGGACCTGAGCTGCTGCATTTCTAACCAGCTCTAGGTGATGCCTGGGCTGACTGTCTGGGACCACTGTGGTTAGCAAGCTGTTTCTTAGGCTACAGCCCCTCCCTAGATTGCTTCTCTCTATAAAAAGAAGTTGAAGCAAAGGGTTGCCTAAGGATCTTTCCAGTTTTAAAATTCCATGATTTCAACTATTTTTTATTTCTTTAATATCTATATGTCATGAGTCCTTTTAGTCCAGAAAGGCAATAGAAAATTAGCAGCATGTCTCACTTCCTATAACAGATGGTTGTTTAAAAATAATTAGTAAATCATACTATAAAATGAGTCATGCCTTTACATCTCCAGAGAAATGTACTATTTAAAGAATTCTGGTTTTCTACAAAGGAAATGATCTCTAAGTGTTTATTTCAACAGTCTGAATTTTCTTTTGTAAGGACTTTATAGCATTAACACCTATGTCACATGAAAATCTATTGTTCTTGTTAAAATTTGCAAGATGGGAGTATTAGTTGAGGTCAGGTCTACAAACTCCACACATGTGGGAAAGAATGCAGCTACTTCTGCTTTTTAGAAAGCAAACCCAAGAAATGGAGAGCCATCCATGGACGCTGGTCCAGTAGTGGAGAACACACACACACACACACACACACACAAACACATGGTCTTCTCTATTTCTAGTGGGTCTCAAGCTGAAAGGCAGATCGGAATGACACACTTCAGGGGAAGTGCCCTATCAAAAATTCCAATGTCTGGGTCCTGTCTCCATAAATTCTGATTAACTGATCTGAGTTAGGACCTGGCCATGAGTATCTTTCTTTAAGGCTCCACAGGCCATTCTAGTCAGGTGTAATCAACATAGCTAATGTGTAACCAGTTGATTTTAAATAAAAAGTGGGAATCCTGGGAGATCCTCTGGTTGGTGTGAGAGTATAACTCATTCTATATTTGCTTTACATGTGATCACAATCCTTACCTGATGAAAATGTATGTCAGGCAAAATAATAATGACTTTTTTCATGAGCTGGCTTATATAGAATACTTCTGAATTCCGTTTAGACAAAAGGTCCCCAAGAATGTTTATGCATCTTTCAGCAAATGTCATGATTTCCCATTGGTAAAGCAAAAGGTTCAAATGATTGGTTGATTAAGTGAAGTTTAACAGGAAGGAATGTAACTTCCAACACAAATCACCACCATCCCCAAATGGAGGAAATGTGTCTTGGATCATGTGAAAAAGACCTAAAAGTTGTTATCAATTTTTTTTTGTTATCAATTTTAAGCTCAGTATGAGTTAAGAGTATAATGTGACTACCAGCCACTCAAAACAAAACTAGGCTGAGTCAACAGAAGTAGAGTTTTCACAAAAAGAGACATCAGACCTGCTTTTGTATTAGACCATATCTAGAAACTACTGCTTATTTAAAGGAAAATCTGGGTAAAATGAAATGAAAGAGGTAGGTGAAAAGACTCAACAGTATACCTTAGGACAAGGTATGGTTGAAAGAGTTGGAGATGTTTAGCCCACAGAGCCATGGGGGTGGTGGCAGGGCATACAGTTGGTATCTAAGGGCTACCATGTGGTGCTGTACTGTTGTATGCAGCTTCCATAGTGAGACAGGATTACTTACGAGAATTAGGAAGAAGTCTATTATTTTTAAAAATATTTTATTTATTTATTTGAGAGACAGAGAGACAGAGACAGAGACAGCAGAGGGAGAGAGAGAGCATGAGCTGGGAGGGGAGTGTCAGAGGGAGAGCGAGAAGCAGGCTCCCCACTGGCAAGGGAGCCCAATGTAGGGCTCTATCCTAGCACCCTGATATCATGACCCAAGCCAAAGGCAGATGCCTAATGGACTGAGCCACCCAGGTGCCACAAAGAAATCTACTATTAAAAATATTTTAAACCCTTAAGTTTGCAAATGATTTACTTGAAGACTTCTGGGTTTGAAGAAAAATGGTAGCCTGAATCCACATTCTTCCTTCAGTCTCTAAAAACAAACACAGAATCAAACGCCCTCAATTTTCCTGAGGAACAGAGATCACTGTTCAGATTATCTATAAGAAGAAGAAAATATATATACAGATTCTAATGAGCTCCACAGCCCTCTATCTTGTGACTGGGAAAGCAAAGAAGGCAATGTTGGGAAAACAAGCAGGGTGAGTGTGTTGACTTAGAAGAAGCACAGACAAAATCACCTCCATAAAGAGAGAAGGAAAACATAAATGCACAGGTTGGGACCTGGTAGTTTTTAGCCTTTGCTAAAGAAAAGAGGCCCCAAAGTGTGCCAGACAGGAAGCTGCATTTTTTGGGAAGAGTCAGGTATTTAAAGATGTGGTACTTTGATATAAGCAATGAAGGGAAAGAAGAAAAGTAAGGATGTTGCAGAAGAGAAATAAGACAATAGGTTGGCTATCATCCTCCCTTGCTCAAAAACTGGAAGCCTTTCTTGAGTGGAAAAGGAAGGGTAGTGGGAAGAGCCAGCATGTTACAATTGAGTACAACATCAGGAACTCCATGAGAACAGATCCCATGTGAGAACAGATCCTACCACCCGACCCACATGTGGGGGAAGAGAAGTACACTTGCTATTCTAGCATCAGGAGCTACAACATGCAATGTGGTAGCTACTCACCACATGTGGCATTTAGCATTTGAAATGTAGTCAGTCCAAACTGAGATGTGCTGTAAGTGTAAAATCCACACTGGATTTCAAAGACTTAGCATGAAAAAAAAGGAATGAATGAATCTCATTAATAATGTTTTGTACTGATTGCTGAATCATCATATTAACCTTAAATAGGATTATAATCCTCCCCTGATTAAAATACATATCGGGCAAAATAGGCAAAATTGAAATGATAATATTTTGCTTCTATTGTGTTAAATATATTACTAAAATTAATCACCCATTTCTTACAAGTTTTTAAGTGACATTACTAGATAACCTAAAATTATATATGTGGCTCACATTATATTTTTATTGGGTAGCATTGACCTAGAGGGAAAGATCAGGAAAAAAGAAAGAAAAATCTAACAGTTATACTTGTGTGAAAATTAAACCGGCTCTCTCAGGAAGTATATAAACTATTGCTACTTAGAAAATAAAATACTGCTTCTGGCAGTGACAACTGCTTCTGGCCAGGATGGAAAAACAGGGATTAGATTATCCTAGCATGTTAAAGAACTAGGAAGTGGGATAAAATATGTATATATATATAAACCCAACCAAACAATAGTTTTTAGACACTGTTCAATCTCAGGATCGTGATTCCTGAGAAAAGGAAAATGAAGGAGGGGAGCCCTGCAACTGTCCTAGCAAACCATCTCACCATTTCTAAACTGAACCCCAGTGAAGAACCCACACAGAGCCCAGTGGTACCACTGAGTTGAGGGAACAGAAGTTGGAGTTCACCAAAATGAAGCTGGTATTCGTGGGACAGAACGCTGGAGAGAAGGGAGACATGCAGAAAGAGAGCTCCAGAGATCTTCATGGAATTCCCTTCAGTCTTTGACTGAGTCCTGACCCGGGCATGTGTGTCAGGAAACTACCAAAGGCCAGGGAAGGAATCACCAGAAAAAGTTGGCAAAACAACCCCAGGAGCTCATACTGTGTTGGCAGCTTGCTGTCTTCTCACCAGCCGGAGTGACAGGAGCTCTGAGTATACGGACATCAGGGAGAATGCTAAGAAGGACTTCACTTAATTGCCATTGACCAAAGGCTATTCCGGGCTCACCCTAACAAAGCTTGAAAACAAGCCTTTGAAAGGATCAAACTCATTGCAAGCACCTTGATTGTGTACAAAAATAAAATACACTAGTTGTACCACATTAAAAAAAAACACTATTCACAACAACAACAAACAAAAACCACTATCTAAAAGGACTACAACAAAATCCAGCATGCAACAATATAAAATTCAAAATATCTGGCATCTAATAAAAAATTACCAGATTTGCAAAGAAGTTGGAAAATATGGCATATAGCCAAGACAAAATTCAATGAAGAGAGAAATAGACCCAAGATTATGAGAGATGATGGGATTAGCAAACAAAGATGTTAAAATAGCTATTATAAATATCCTCCATATATTCAAGGACGTAGAGAAAAACACAAACATACTAAGAAAAAAGGAAGATACCAAGAAAAGACTAATATGCAATTTATAGAGATAAAAAATACAATATCTGAAATTTTAAAAAACACACTAACTAGATGGGATTAATTCTGATCAGACATCACAAAAGAAAAAAATCAAAGATTGTGAAGACATAACAATAGTAATTAATCAAAATGAAGCATAGAAAGGGGATGCCTGGGTGGCTCAGTCGGTTATGTTTGACTGTTGACTTCATCTCAGGTGGTGATCTCAGGGTCCGGAGATTGAGCCCTGTGTTGGGCTCTGTCCTCAGTGGGGAGTCTGCTGGAGATTCTATCCCTCTCCCCTGGTCCTTCCCCTGCTCATGCATGCACTCACTCTCTCAAATAAATAAATAAATATTTTAAAAAATGAAGCACAGAAGGGAAATAAAAAGACTGAAAATGAGTAAAATATCATTGACTTGTGGTCCAACGAAATGGTAATTGAGGTCTCAGAAGAAGAAGACAGAAAAGGAATGAGAGAAGAAATTATGAAAAATTTGTTGAAATCTGAATTTTATCTTATCTAGAAACCTACAGGCTCAAGAAGCTCAACAAACTCTAAGCAGAATGGACATAAAAAAAAATCTTATCAAGATACATCATGGTCAAATTGCTGAAAACCAGTGCTAACGAGAACAATTTTAAAGGGGCCAAAATACAAAAACATATTCATTTAGAGTAACATAGATAAAACAGACATCTCGCCAGAAAGCCAGAAGAAAATGGAGCAGGGAGAAAAACAAACAAAAAAAACAGAAAAACAAACAAAAAACCCCCCCTAATCATCCTAAACCCAGTAAAAATATATTTATTAAGTAAAGGAGAAAAAAAGGAAAAAAAAAAAAAAAAAGAAACCCTGAGAGAATTAATCACCAGCATACCTGCACTAAAAGAAATGAGGGTCTTTGTGAAGGGAAAAGAAAAGAGAGAGAGCAAGAGATACCAGACAAATAATATTTACACAGAGGGATATAGAGAGCAAGAAATGATAAAAATAAAGGGAAATATATAAAACACCAACATGTTTTATCGCTTTAGAAAATAATTGAATGTTTAAAGCAAAATAAAATAGCAATTATATATGGCTTTTAGAATACATATAATTAATATTTGTATACAGATGTATATTTTTATATCTAAATTTATGATATATATTATCATATTTTATTAAAATGCGCAACAATAGCACAAAGGACAGGAGTAAATAAATCTTGCAACAAAATGAAGCTTTTGCAAAACACCTATAAGCAATTCTGTGTCTGTGCTGGACACAAAAAGACACAAATTATCTCTACAGAGAGGGAAATGGAGGTAGGTAGTGATAGGTGGTGAGTCTCAACCCGGGGGCCCTGCTTTTCCCCAGGGAACATCTCCAGATGTTTCCAGTTGTCACCACGAGGGACGGGATGGCTACTAGCCTCTGGGATTGCGGAGAGCCAGGGACGCTGCCACACTTCTGCAGCACACAGGACAGCTCCCATAGCAGTCACTTGGCTCCAAAGGTCACCAGTGCTGCTGCCGGAGGACCCTGAGACAGAGCCAGGCCTGCTGGTGGCATAGATGCCTCCAGAATACATGCAGCTCACCCGTGGGGAAGGAAGGTAGGTCTGTGGGCTGGGGCCACCTGGAGACACTGGGAGCCAGGGGAGCCACCTTCTCCACGGGTGACTCAGAGCAAGCAGGGGAGGTACCCAGCGTTCCAGATGTGTCACCTCCAGTGTCTGGCCCCCAGTGACTTTCTGAAACCTCTCTGGAAGGCCCGGCCTGACCTGGAACCCCTGGGGCCAGAGTAGAGGCTGGGGGCTCAGGCTACAGCAGCCTCCTCACCTGCCCTCTCCAGGAACCAGAAGGTGGCCGACTTCTCCCCAGACACCTCAGCAACCTGTTTCAGTGCCTCCTGGCAGTGCTGTGGCTCAGTGACCCATTTCCTACAGCTCAAAACTTGTGGCATAAGAGAAACCGTGTCTTGGGCGTGAGGGGGGAGCAGAAAATAACTGGAACAGAGACCAACTAGGGAGACTGCGGAATATTGCGGAATATTTAGTTCGATGGTTAGAGAACCATCCTGTTCATATTAGCATGTTATCCTTCCCCCAACCCTGTAAGGGAGTAGGGCAGCTATTGACCCCAATGAGAAAACCAAGGGTAAAGAATAAATAAATGATTTCCCCAAGGCCTCATGGCTAAGCACTTGGAGTCTGTGCCCTCTGTTGCCTGGTCTGCTCCCTACACAGGGACACGCAGACTCCTTGTGGGGACAGGTGTCAGGTCCCGGATCAGGCAGGCAGAGATGGGAGGCCCTTCAGGACTACGGCTCAGATCCCCCAGCCCTGGGTGGCCTTCTCTGGTCCTATCCTTGGTTGAAGGGAGCTGCCTCACTCAGAGTTACATCCCCTTCCCAGAGGGCAGCTGCATCCGGTGACACGCTCATGTCAGGGTACAGAGGTCCAGCCCCTTTGCCACAGCTGGAAACCCCTGAAGGGCCACCCAGCTCTAGGGCTCTGTTGGGCTGGCTGAGGACTTTGTTATAAATGCACCACAGTTTCACTTCTCCCTCTGCCCCAGCTTCCTTCACCCCCTCACAAATGTGGACCTCTAGGGTACCCCTGAAATCCTCTTGTGTGCATGCACACACACTCACAATTGATAAGGGGTGGGATGCCTGGGCGGCTCAGTGGTTGAGCATCTGCCTTTGGCTCAGGGCATTATCCCGGGGTCCTGGGATCGAGTCCCACATCAGGCTCCTTGTGGGGAGCCTGCTTCTCCCTCTGCCTGTGTCTCTGCCTCTCTTTGTGTGTCTCTCACAGAGTAAATGAATAAAATCTTTAAAAAAGAGAGACACCTGTGTGTGCTGTGCACATGGGTTAATGTGCCTGTGCATGCATCTGTTTCACTACTAATAAAATGGAGAATATCTGTTCCTTTCAGGAACATATAAAATTCAATTCTATTTTTGTGAAATGATATTTATTTGTTTGTTTGTTTATTTATTTATTTATTTACTTGAGAGAGAGAGAGCATGTGCATGTGAGGGGGAGAGGGGCAGAGGGAAGGGGAGAGAGACAATCTTAAGCAAGCTTCAGGGCGGCCCCAGTGGCGCAGTGGTTTAGTGCTGCTTACAGCCCAGGGTGTGATCCTGGGGACCAGGGATTGAGTCCCACATCGGGCTCCCTGAGTGGAGCCTGCTTCTCCCTCTGCCTGTGTCTCTGCCTCTCTCTCTGTGTGTCTCTCATGAATAAATAAATAAAATCTATTTAAAAAAAAAAAGCAAGCTTCACTCCCAGCGAGGAGCCCGATGTGGGGCTCGATCTCACAACCCTGAGATCATGATCTGAGCTGAAATCAAGAGTCTAAGGCTTCGACTGAACCACCCAGGCACCCCCAAGGTTTTTGTGCAATGATTTTAAAAATCAAGTACGAGAGATGTCAGTATGAGAGATCTTTTACCTCTTTTTACTTGGATCTTCGCCCAACCCTCACCTCCTTTTCAACTTCAGCAAGATATAACCAGTGGCTCAAGGCAACATCAGGGTGAACACTTGAGACCGCGGAAAAAAAGGACAGGATTTGAGTGCTCACTGCTATCCTCAAAGATGCCTTTATTCGACAACTCTCCTTTGAAAAAAATCCCTTCCTTTCACAACAGCTTCAGCTGCCTTCCTGCCCATCAAAAGACCTGACTTAGTCTGATACCTCCAATGAACTAGTATTTTCAAAACCAGTGTTAGGAAACACATAAGACAAGAAATTTAGAAGTATCCATAAAAGGAGCTAATACATGATAAAGTAAGTATAGAAAATCATTCAGATAATTAAAAATTCACAGGCAATTGCAGGGAAGTGAGATTTGCCACTTTTGAACAGACACCCAGCAGCTGAAAGCTAGAGATAACAGTCCTCCCTCGGCTGCTGGCATTCAGCCCCTGCCTATGCCTGGTTCCAAAGGAACAGAGGATGGATTGAAGAGAACTGAAATAAAACCTTGTTTGACTTATTTAAAAACACAAATATTATTATTTTTTTTCAGAGGCCCAAGTGCCTGGAATGAAGAGGTGAAAAGTCATGCTCTTTTTCATCAGCAGCAAGAAGAGGTGTCACAGCACCTGGGCACAGGCAACCTCAGTAACCATCTTAATAGAAAGAAGACACAATTTGGAACAAAATACTAGAAGAATTTCCAAATAGCTTGGGAAAGCCTACTGAACAACCTCATATGTCAAAAAAAAAAAAAAAAAAAAAAAAAAAAAAAAAAAAGCCTGGATAATGCTATACTATCCTGTTGTAGAGAAACAGATATTCACTAAAAAGCTCACAGCAAAAAAATAAATAAATAAATAAATAAATAAATAAATAAATAAATAAATAAAATAAAATAAAATAAAATAAAATAAAATAAAATAAAAAGCTCACAGCATGGGTTCGGGTCTGGATTCACACAACCGGAGGAAGCTCTTCTGTCCCCATTGAGCTTCTTCCACTTCCCCATTGGGCAGGTGAACCCCTCTTTCCATTCTGAGTTAATTCCATCTCATGATGTGAGTGTGGGGTTGGGTCTTCTCCCGCTCATTTATCTAAGAGCCCTGGTTGTGCCTGGAGGTCTGTTGCCTGGGGGTCTGTTGCCTGGTCCAGGGCAAAGTAACAGGAATTCTGCTGGAGGCTGGCAGCTGGAAAGAGGCCAGTTTGCTCACAGGCCTTTTGCTGACGATACATTTTCCTTCTGTTATTATCTCAGAGCCATGCAGATGGTTGCTGGTTCTACTTTGACTTCTTGAAATAGCCTCATACCTTCACGTTTATAAAAACTCAGATATATGACTGTTTCAAGGCACAGAATCCCCTAATGGGGATAGCCCTAGGGAGATTTTCTAGAGTGCTTTCACCGAAGAGCTGGAATTCATGAATGACTGGTAAGGTAACGGTGACAAAGGTAACTGGGCAAAGTCATGATAAGGTTATGAAGTTTATAGTGAAAGAACACATACTGTGTGATCCCAGGTATATAAGGTTTAAGAAAGTCGAGGTGTGCCTGGGCACAGTCAGTTAAGCATTTGGCTCCGGCTGTGCTCTCAGGGCCGTGAGATCGAACCCCATGTTGGGCTCCCTGCTCAGCGTGGAGTCTACTTAATACTCTTTCCCTCTCCCTCTGCTCCTCCAACTGCACCCCCTGCCTGCTCTCACTCTCTCACTAAAATAAATGAAGAAATATAAAAAAAAAAAAGAAAGTTGAAATTAATCTATGGGGATAATAATAATAAGTAATAAGTAATAAGAACAGTGATTGCCCATGTGGGAATGGGGGATGATCAGAAGTGGCACAAAGAATTGTATAGGGTCATGGAAATGTTCTATGTTTTATTTATTTTAAGACTTTATTGATTTATTTGAGAAAGGAAGAGAGCATGAAGGGGAGAGGGGCAGCGGGGCAGCAGGAGAGGGACAAACAGATTCCCTGCTGAACAGGGAGCCCAACATGGGGCTTGATCCCAGGACCGTAAGTAAGTTTATGATCTGAGCCAAAGGCAGGCGCTTAACCAACTGAGCCATCCAGGCAGTCCTGTTCTACATTTTAATAGAGTAATGGCTGCATGGTTTATACATTTATTAAAATTCACTGAACAGGGAACAAAAAGATGATGTTCATGAAAGCTGAGCCTACATCAGGCTAAAGGCACACACACAGAAACACATATAAACACACATTAAATACGTATCACTCATGTTTGAAGGACATATGTTCACAAACACAGAGCTACTAGGGAGGCAGATGAGCAGAGCATTAGCAACATAGGCTGTGAAGCCTTGGGCTTTGTGTGCATGACTCTGTATGACCTTGAGTAAGTCATGTAACTTCTTTTCTCACCCGGCCTCTCTTCCCCTAGAAAAATAGCACAGTTTTCTGTACAAGTGAGTGGTACACTGTGGTAGGAAGGCCTTGGCGGGAGCATGCTGTCCTGGTGGATATTTAGTGGTCTCTCCTAGTTCTGAAAGTCTGTTCTGTGGCACAGCTAAATGTACAATATAGAAGAATAGTCAAACCTGAAATTCTTTAAGCCAAGCAACTTTGCACAGTTACTTTCTACAAGTTTATAAACTCCACTGTCCTTTCTTCAATAGATTGTTAAAGCAATTAACCTACATAAACATTCATAAATATGGAAATATAAACTGATAGCATTTTTTAAAAGATTTTATTTATTTATTTTAGAGAGAGAGAAAGTGAGAGCAAACGTGTGTAAGTGAGTGAGGGGGAGGAGCGGAAGGGGAGGGAGAGAGACAATCAGACTCCCTGCTGAGTGCAAGCCCTGCATAGAGCTCCATCTCAAGACCCTGAGATCAGACCTGAAGCTGAAACCAAGGTCATATGCTTAACCGACTGAGCCATCCAGGTGCCCTAAACCAATAGCATTTTTGTAATACTCTATTTTAACCACCAGCCTTTGTGATATCTTTATCTCCTGTTTAGCAAAGGGCAGTTTTTAAATCCACTATTAACTACTGACAAGAGAGGTGGAGATTTGCTGGATGTTACAGATTTTGTATTTTTTCCCTAACACACAGATATCTGAGAGATCGTGTCAAAACGGATCGTCAGCATGAGTCACAAAAAGTCAACTGCCTGAAGACAACTTAGCAAACGGTCAAGGGTGCCCTTTGACTGACACCTGACTCAGCTGCAGCATATCAAAGCAGAAGGGAGGGAGGGCTTGATCAATTGCCAGGCCACTGGGAAGTCACAGCCTCTCTGTGACTTGCCACAAAGAACCTGAATCAATAGGAATAATGGTAATGGCAGCTAACCTTCTCATGTGCTTGCTATGTGCTTGCTATGTGCCAGGCACTGTTCTGAGGGCTTTATCCTAGAAGGCAGGTGTTAAGATCATCATCCCCATTTCACAAGTGGAGAAACTGAGGCAATAAATGGAACTAATATGCGCCTCAGATCACACAGCCAGCAAACAGGAAAGCCCGTACTCAGCTATTCCTGACTTGCTTTACTAGGAAGTGATTTGAAACACACACACACAAAAAAATTACAAAATGTTTTCTTACGTTTTTAGAAAGCTCGGAAACAAGTTTTAGGATTTATGCTGTGTTTTATTCCATTTTCTTGATTATTCAGGTTGTTTATGTACTTTTTCTTACTCTGTGCCAGCTATTTCAATTAATTTTCTGGTTATTTCAAATCCACAGTAATTAGAAAGGCAAAGTATTAGCAGTAAAGAGACTCACGTTCTAGTCTTGGCTTTGCCACAAACTTACTGTGCAAGTTTGGTCGAGGCCTCAGATTTCTCCTATTTATGAGAAGGGCCCTTGCTTTAACTAAAAGAGTTCAGCATATGTAAAGTGTCACCTATGAACTTAAGAGACACTGCCTATTGGGAGCAGATGGCTGGGGCAGGTTGCCAGGGGCTAGTTGCTCTATCCTCGCCATAATAGCTGCACGCTCAGTTCCGCCCTCTGTGTCTTGGCTGTGTACCAGCCTAAGATGTCAAAGAGACATGCTTGAGTTGGCCGGCACCCAGTGTGATATTTAGAAAGAAGAAAATAAAAGTGTAGGGATGATCAAATTCTCTTGAGTAATATTGAATGAGAGCATGCCACCCTCCTTCTAATTTCTTCTAAAAGCACTTCTCATGTTTGCAAAGAGAATGACAAGACCACTATATGGGCCTGTCATACTTCCTGATGTGATGTGTGGGCTGGTAGTTCCTCAAAAAACCCCTATTTTTATAGGAACCAGCTCAGTTTCAGTGCCAAGTCTTGTTCTCCAGCAGCACCATGCCTACTAACCATGGTCTGTATATGTCAGAGTCCTGAAATTACAGTGATATGGTTATGTGAAGGTATTAGACAGCAGAAGCAAGTGGTAGAAGGCCATATGCATGCAGTGCCTCCACTGTTTAGGGAAAATAAGGTGTGGATATTTCAAAAATCGCTATTTTTAAGATGCATAATTACTTTTGTCTTTTTAAAAAATATTTTATTTATTCATGAGAGACACAGAGAGAGAGAGGCAGAGACACAGGCAGAGGGAGAAGTAGGCTCCCTGTGGGGAGCTCGATGCGGGATTGGATCCCAGGACCCGGGGATCACTCCCTGAGCCAAAGGTAGACACTCAACCACTAAGCTACCCAGGTGCCCTTCACTTTTGTCTTTCCAGTCTACCATGCAAATCCAAGGAGACCAGAAAAAAGATTAATAAACAACTTTGTAACTTTCTACCCCAGTGTGATTTGTTTCCTGGAATTATGTATTCATTTGCATATTCAAAACTACTTAAGTAGTTTTGGGCCTACCAGGCATAAGGAACTTAAGCAAATTCCCAATCTCTTTTATAAGATTTAAAAGACATTTGAAGAGCTTCTGCAATTCCATTTTTTAAATATCCAAGAATTGGGCAGCCCGAGTGGCTCCGGTTTAGCGCTGCCTTCATCCTAGGGTATGATCTTGGAGACCCAGGATGGAGTCCCCACGTCAGGTTCCCTGCAGGGAGCCTGCTTCTCCCTCTGCCTGTGTCTCTGCCTCTCTCTCTCTCTCTCTCTCTCATGAATAAACAAAATCTTTAAAAAATTAATAAATAAATATCCAAGAATTAGTCCCCTTTGTAACAATTGAGGTATATCTATTAAATGCTAAGTAGTTATTAAATATAGTTGAAAATTCACTTGTTAGTTGTTCCTCTAAGAATGTCCACTCCTGCCTTTATCTGTCTCCTCCCCTTTGCAATGCAACTGTGCCTTCAAATAGCATTCTTTAAAAGGCAGCTTTACGGCTTTGGAGGAGTAAGCTGATTTCACAGCCAGTTTTGCCACTGCTATGGAAAACAGAGTGCACATGCAAGCCAGCTGAAGTCATACGAACTGCAGGGATTAGAGCTCTGGGGGCCTCCACTACTGCTGTCAAATTGCAATTGGAAACAGCTTTTCCAAAGCACAGCATGAGAAATCGGGAATTCCTGTCCACAGCTCCCCAACCCACTGGGTTTTTAATCAGGCCTAGTACAACCCATTAGAGATCAGAAATATGAACATCATGATGAAACCAAACAAGAGTATATCTTCTGGTCTCTAAGTTTTGTCTGGCCTGGCTCCCTTCCAGCCTGTAATTATTGTCACTAACCAGTGATTAAGGGAACGGTTTCTGCCTAGGGATGGGCGCTCCAGGAAGGCTTGACGCACAGGTGAAACAGGCTCAGTTCAGGGCCCTTTCTTCCCTCCAAGCCCTGGCTGTGCAAATGGTCTCACTGCTCAACTTTTTCACTTTATCTTGGTCACTTCAACTTTATGAGTCACTCAGAGGTAAAGTAACTTATGCAGAGGTCACAGAAAACTATTTAGAACCTTAATAAACTAGAACCATTTGATGAAAGTTGGTTTTTTTTCTTAGCACTCCAACTTTAAGGGAGAGAGTTTGTTCCCAAGAAAACAAGCTTGAGTCAGTCATTTAGTAAAACAAACAAAAACTAATTTCAGAATTTGATTTGAGGTTAATCCAGATGTAGCCTACTATCTATACTTCTATCTCTAGAAGCTAGGAGACAGTAGAAAACCCAGAGGTCGTTATCGCTGTCCATTTCACTTGTCAACTCTTAAACAGTCTTTCTTTTATTTTATGATTCTATTTATTTATTCACAAGAGACACAGAAAGAGGAAGAGACACAAGCAGAGGGAGAAGCAGGCTCCCCACGGGGAACCCGATGTGGGATTCGACCCTCGGACCTCCAGACCACAACCTGAGTCAAAGGCAAACGCTCAACCACTGACCCACCCAGGAGTCCCTCTTGAACAGTCTTTGAGACACATTTACTTACAGGATGAAAATGAATTAACCCGACAGTTGATCAGAACATGAACTTATCAGATAAATTACCAGCATACCTGTTAAATATAAGTCATTCCCCCTGATGAAGAGTGTGGTGTCAGACAGGGATAGTAGCACTTGAAAATGAGCCCACTGTAACTTCCACCTTGAAAGATCCTTAATTAAAACTCTCCTACAAGTATGATTTTCTGACAAAGAAGGATCTGTGATTTTATTTTTTATCTGAAAGTCTCAAATCAAATTCCATCCATTGTATAATATTCCCTGGCCCACCCTTGAGTCACCTGGTTTCTGCCTTCCACAGCAAGTTTACAGGATGTCTCTTTAGCACAACATAGGTAGTTGCTATTAGGTGAATATTCCTGCTGCCGCCCACCCCCAAGATGCTGGGTTATTTGCCCAAAGGCGGTGATTGTGTCTTATTTCTAAAGCCTTCCCCTTTACTTCTTCTGGAAGTAAAACCCAGAGCTGAATTCAAAACAAACCTACAAAAAAACTTCTATTGTCTAAAAAGTATTATCAATTTGTTATTATTTAGAGAAGAAGCAGTTTTCAGGGGGAAAAAAAGCATAGCCAAATGATGGACAACATTTCCGATAGTAGAAGGCTCAGGGGGAGAGCATTTAGGGCAAATTGGGTGCTCAGTGAAGGTAAACAGAAGGCTCTGTATACTATGAGACCATTACTGTAAAGCTTGTCCCAAACCAGAGTAGATTTAGAGTCATTAGGACATTCTTTAAAAAGCAACAATCAATTTTTGGATAAAAGTTGTATAAAAATTACTTGTCTTCTAATAAAAGCAATTTCTTAAAAGTACCTTAGAGACCTACCTAAAGAAAACACAGCTATATTTTGGATACATTTTTATCAATCATGATCAAATCAAGGGGAAAAAAAGGAATTCTGGTTAACTCCAAATTAACTAGAGCATTCCATTGTCTGGGCATCACCTTCAATCTGGCAATGAAATCCACTTGTGAAGAGCAGTAAGACTCGGCCAGCACTTACCTTCATGAATATACATCTTCGGAGCATCTTCAGGATAAAGTAGCACCAATAGAGGTGAAGGACTTGCAGGACCAAGAGCTGGAGGTTGAGGAAGATGTATGAAAAGAAAGGCTCAAGATAGTGCAGAGGCAGAATCAGGGTGCAATATAAAATCCTACAAAAAAACAAACATTGGAGAGTATTTCATTACCAGGTACTCATGAATTTTCAGTGGGAAAACAAATACTTTTTCTCCCAAGACATATTACACTTATTTCATTTCTAATCATGCCCAGGAAATTCTCAAGGGAAAACAATATGATAATTTTACCTTTTATATCATTATTGGCCAGCCACAAAAAAATACAGTCTCTGGGGAGAAAAGTTAAAGCAAATGGAATTTTTATTGTCATGCTGCCTACACTCCAGTCTCTGTACCCGAGTTTCCACTTTGCAAACAGAAGAGCATACACAACCCTCGGGGCTAGTAGAACAAATAGAATAATGCATGTTTACACGGGGTTATAATTGCCCTTATGACACAACCTTGTGTAGTGGGCAGCAAATGGGGAATTTCACAAAAGTAAATTTGCCAATAAAAGTAAAGAAGCAAAAATTCTATTATTACTTCCACTTTCCAAAGTGAACTGCGTGCTTTATTGATTTCATGAACAAACTCATGGACATCATTTGAGCTGCCTTGATTACCCAGAATGCACAGTGCCTTCAGATAATACTGCAGTATGAAGGGTGTATCTGTTGCCCTTCCCAAACTTCATATACTACCATGATCTTGGAGTTCCTGGATTGGTTTGCTTGTAACTATATTATTCTACTTATAAAAAATAATGTATTCACACAAAATAGAAAAAATAAGAAAAAGAAATAGCATCGCCCAGAATACCACCAGTCTACACAAATTATATTGGGATTTTGTGTATTATCTTCCAGTTTTTTTTTATGAGTATTTAATTTTATTTTTTACATGAACATGTAGTAAAACTCTTTTTTGGTGTTCTATGAACTATAATACATGCAGAGGTCTGTGTAACCACCACCATAGTTGGGATCCATCCAGGATATATGGATGGATGATATTCCATCATCTCAAAGACAAAAACAAAAACAAAACTCCTTGCTCTTCCTTTAGAGTTCTACTCTTTCCCCCATGCCTAGAACTTGGCAAACCCTCATCTGCTATTTTATTTTGTGTTTTCAAGAAGGTCATATAAATGGGGTCATACAGTGTGTCAGCTTCGGAGACTGCCTTCTTTCATGCAACACAGTGCCTTTAAGAGTCCTCCAAGTTATTGCGGAAACCAATAGACTTGTCCTCTTTATTACTGAGTAGTAGCTCACTCTATGGATGTATTCACCCTTTGGAGAGCATTCCCATTGTCTTCCGTTTTTCACAATTACAATCATGAACAGGATTGCTATAAATATTCACATACAGGTTTTCTGTTACCATAATTTTTTATTTCTCAAGGGCAAATACACAGGGGTGGAATGGTTGGGTCTCATACCGTAAAGATACATTTAGCTTTAAGAAACTGACAAGCTGCACTCCAGAGTGGCTGCTTTGTATTCCCACCAGCAACATGTAAGGATGGTGGCTCTTCCCCATCCTCACCTGTACTTGCAGTTGACCTGCCAAGATGTCTGCCACTGTAGGCAAAATAGCACTTGTGGGATTTTTATGTTCAGCTCCACTTAGCTTGGAATCTAAAACATATTAAACTGCTTGAACACCTCAGTGTATGTAGTCTTGCCCAAATGGAAGGCTATTTCTTTCTTTATTTTTTTTCAAACATATTTATTTTATTTTATTTATTTAATAACTTTATTTTTTATTGGTGTTCAATTTACCAACATACAGAATAACACCCAGTGCTCATCCCGTCAAGTGCCCCCCTCAGTGCCCGTCACCCATTCACCCCCACCCCCCGCCCTCCTCCCCTTCCACCACCCCTAGTTCGTTTCCCAGAGTTAGGAGTCTTTATGTTCTGTCTCCCTTTCTGATATTTCCACACGTTTCTTCTCCCTTCCCTTATATTCCCTTTCACTATTATTTATATTCCCCAAATGAATGAGAACATATAATGTTTGTCCTTCTCCGACTGACTTACTTCACTCAGCATAATACCCTCCAGTTCCATCCACGTTGAAGCAAATGGTGGGTATTTGTCGTTTCTAATGGCTGAGGAATATTCCATTGTATACATAAACCACATCTTCTTTATCCATTCATCTTTCGATGGACACCGAGGCTCCTTCCACAGTTTGGCTATTGTGGATATTGCTGCTATAAACATCGGGGTGCAGGTGTCCCAGCGTTTCATTGCATCTGTATCTTTGGGGTAAATCACCAACAGTGCAATTGCTGGGTCGTAGGGCAGGTCTATTTTTAACTCTTTGAGGAACCTCCACACAGTTTTCCAGAGTGGCTGCACCAGTTCACATTCCCACCAACAGTGTAATAGGGTTCCCTTTTCTCCGCATCCTCTCCAACATTTGTGGTTTCCTGCCTTGTTAATTTTCCCCATTCTCACTGGTGTGAGGTGGTATCTCATTGCGGTTTTGATTTGTATTTCCCTGATGGCAAGTGATGCGGAGCATTTTCTCATGTGCATGTTGGCCATGTCTATGTCTTCCTCTGTGAGATTTCTCTTCATGTCTTTTGCCCATTTCATGATTGGATTGTTTGTTTCTTTGGTGTTGAGTTTAGAAGTTTTTTAATAGATCTTGGAAACTAGCCCTTTATCTGATATGTCATTTGCAAATATCTTCTCCCATTCTGTAGGTTGTCTTTTAGTTTTGTTGACTGTATTCTTTGCTGTGCAAAAGCTTCTTATCTTGATGAAGTCCCAATAGTTCATTTTTGCTTTTGTTTCTTTTGCCTTCGTGGATATATCTTGCAAGAAGTTACTGTGGCTGAGTTCAAAAAGGGTGTTGCCTGTGTTCTCTAGGATTTTGATGGAATCTTATCTCACATTTAGATCTTTCATCCATTTTGAGTTTATCTTTGTGTATGGTGCAAGAGAGTGGTCTAGTGTCATTCTTCTGCATGTGGATGTCCAATTTTCCCAGCACCATTTATTGAAGAGACTGTCTTTCTTCCAATGGATAGTCTTTCCTCCTTTATCGAATATTAGTTGACCATAAAGTTCAGGGTCCACTTCTGGGTTCTCTATTCTGTTCCATTGATCTATGTGTCTGTTTTTGTGCCAGTACCACACTGTCTTGATGACCACAGCTTTGTAGTACAACCTGAAATCTGGCATTGTGATGCCCCCAGATATGGTTTTCTTTTTTAAAATTCCCCTGGCTATTCGGGGTCTTTTCTGATTCCACACAAATCTTAAAATAATTTGTTCTCTCTGAAGAGAGTCCATGGTATTTTGATAGGGATTGCATTAAACGTGTAAATTGCCTTGGGTAACATTGACATTTTCACAATATTAATTCTGCCAATCCATGAGCATGGAATATTTTTCCATCTCTTCATGTCTTCCTCAATTTCTTTCAGAAGTGTTCTGTAATTTTTAGGGTATAGATCCTTTACCTCTTTGGCTAGGTTTATTCCTAGGTATCTTATGCTTTTGGGTGCAATTGTAAATGGGATTGACTCCTTAATTTCTCTTTCTTCAGTCTCATTGTTAGTGTATAGAAATGCCACTGATTTCTGGGCATTGGTTTTGTATCCTGTCACGCTACCAAACTGCTTTATGAATTCTAGCAATCTTGGGGTGGAGGTTTTTGGGTTTTCTATGTAGAGTATCATGTCATCAGCGAAGAGGGAGAGTTTGACTTCTTCTTTGCCAATTTGAATGCCTTTAATGTCTTTTTGTTGTCTGATTGCTGAGGCTAGGACTTCCAATACTATGTTGAATAGCAGTGGTGAGAGTGGACATCCCTGTCTTGTTCCTGATCTTAGGGGAAAGGCTCCCAGTGCTTCCCCATTGAGAATTATATTTGCTGTGGGCTTTTCGTAGATGGCTTTAGAGATGCTGAGGAATGTTCCCTCTGTCCCTACACTCTGAAGAGTTTTGACCAGGAATGGATGCTGTATTTTGTCAAATGCTTTCTCTGCATCTAATGAGAGGATCATATGGTTCTTGGTTTTTCTCTTGCTGATATGATGAATCACATTGCTTGTTTTACGAGTGTTGAACCAGTCTTGTGTCCCGGGGATAAATCCTACTTGGTCATGGTGAATAATTTTCTTAATGTACTGTTGGATCCTACTGGCTAGTATCTTGTTGAGAATTTTTGCATCCATGTTCATCAGGGATATTAGTCTGTAATTCTCCTTTTTGGTGGGGTCTTTGTCTGGTTTTGGAATTAAGGTGATGCTGGCCTCATAGAATGAATTTGGAAGTACTCCATCTCTTTCTATCTTTCCAAACAGCTTTAGTAGAATAGGTATGGTTTCTTCTTTACAAGTTTGATAGAATTCCCCTGGGAAGCCATCTGGCCCTGGACTTTTGTGTCTTGGGAGGTTTTTGATGACTGCTTCAATTTCCTTCCTGGTTATTGGCCTGTTCAGGTTTTCTATTTCTTCCTGTTCCAGTTTTGGTAGTTTGTGGCTTTCCAGGAATGCATCCATTTCTTCTAGATTGCCTAATTTATTTGCGTATAGCTGTTCATAATATGTTTTTAAAATTGTTTGTATTTCCTTGGTGTTGGTAGTGATCTCTCCTTTTTCATTCATGATTTTATTAATTTGAGTCTTCTCTCTCTTCTTTTTAATAAGGCTGGCTAACGGTTTATCTATCTTATTAATTCTTTCAAAGAACAAACTCCTGGTTCTGTTGATCTGTTCCACAGTTCTTCTGGTCTCGATTTCATTGAGTTCTGCTTGAATCTTTATTAACTCTCTTCTTCTCCTGGGTGTAGGATCTATTTGCTGTTTTTTCTCTAGCTCCTTTATGTGTAAGGTTAGCTTTTGTATTTGAGTTCTTTCCAGTTTTTGAATGGATGCTTGTATTGCGATGTATTTCCCCCTTAGGACTGCTTTTGCTGCATCCCAAAGATTTTGAACGGTTGTATCTTCATTCTCATTAGTTTCCATGAATCTTTTTAATTCTTCCTTAATTTCCTGGTTGACCCTTTCATCTTTTAGCAGGATGGTCCTTAACCTCCACGTGTTTGAAGTCCTTCCAAACTTCTTGTTGTGATTTAGTTCTAATTTCAAGGCATTATGGTCTGAGAATATGCAGGGGATGATCCCAATCTTTTGGTATCGGTTCAGACCCGATTTGTGACCCAGTATGTGGTCTATTCTGGAGGAAGTTCCATGTGCACTTGAGAAGAATGTGTATTCAGTTGAGTTTGGATGTAAAGTCCTATAGATATCTGTGAAATCCTTCTGGTCCAGTGTATCATTTAAAGCTCTCATTTCTTTGGAGATGTTGTACTTAGAAGACCTATCAAGTATAGAAAGAGCTAGATTGAAGTCACCAAGTATAAGTGTATTATTACCTAAGTATTTCTTCACTTTGGTTATTAATTGGTTTATATATTTGGCAGCTCCCACATTCGGGGCATATATATTGAGGATTGTTAAGTCCTCTTGTTGGATAGATCCTTTAAGTATGATATATTGTCCCTCTTCATCTCTCACTACAGTCTTCGGGGTAAATTTTAGTTTATCTGATATAAGGATGACTGCCCCTGCTTTCTTTTGAGGACCATTTGAATGGCAAATGGTTCTCCAACCTTTTATTTTCAGGCTGTAGGTGTCCTTTTGTCTAAAATGTGTCTCTTGTAGACAGCGATGGGTCCTGCTTTTTTATCCAGCCTGAAACCCTGCGCCTTTTGATGGGGTCATTAAGCCCGTTCACGTTCAGAGTTACTATTGAAAGATATGAGTTTACTGTCATCATGATATCTATTCAGTCCTTGTTTTTGTGGATTGTTCCACTGAACTTCTTCTTAAAGAGGAATTTTAAGAGTCCCCCTTAAAATTTCTTGCAGAGCTGATTTGGAGGTCACATATTCTTTCAGTTCCTGCCTGTCTTGGAAGCTTTTTTTCTCTCCTTCCATTTTGAATGAGAGCCTTGCTGGATAAAGTATTCTTGGTTGCATGTTCTTCTCATTTAGGACCCTGAATATATCCTGCCAGCCCTTTCTGGCCTGCCAGGTCTCTGTGGAGAGGTCTGCTGTTACCCTAATACTCCTCCCCATAAAAAATCAGGGATTTCTTGTCTCTTGCTGCTTTAAGGATCTTCTCTTTATCTTTGGAATTTGCAAGCTTAACTACTAAATGTCGAGGTGTTGAACGGTTTTTATTGATTTTAGGGGGGGATCTCTCTATTTCCTGGATCTGAATGCCTGTTTCCCTTCCCAGATTAGGAAAGTTTTCAGCTATGATTTGCTCAAATACATATTCTGGACCTCTGTCCCTTTCGGCGCCCTCAGGAACCCCAATTAAACGTAGGTTTTTCTTCCTCAGGCTGTCGTTTATTTCCCTTAATCTATCTTCATGGTCTTTTAATTGTTTGTCTCTTTTTTCCTCAGTTTCCCTCTTTGCCATCAACTTGTCTTCTATGTCACTCACTCGTTCTTCCATCTCGTTAACCCTCGTCGTTAGGACTTCTAGTTTGGATTGCATCTCATTCAATTGATTTTTAATTTCTGCCTGATTGGATCTAAATTCTGCAGTCATGAAGTCTCTTGAGTCCTTTATGCTTTTTTCTAGAGCCACCAGTAGCTGTATAATAGTGCTTCAGAATTGGTTTTCTGACATTGAATTGTAATCCAGATTTTGTAACTCTGTGGGAGAGAGGACTGTTTCTGATTCTTTCTTTTGAGGTGAGGTTTTCCTTCTAGTCACTTTGCTCAGTGCAGAGTAGCCAAAAACAAGTTGTATTGGGAAAAGGAGAAAAAGAGAGGAGAGAAAGAAGGAAAGAAAAGAGAAAAAGAAAAAAGAAAAAAGGAAGAAAAAAAGAAAAAAGAGAAGAAAAAGAGAAAGAAAAAGAAAGAAAGGGAAAAAAGGGTGGGGGAAGCAATCAGAAATAAAAACAAACAAACAAACAAACAAACAAACAAAAACCCGGGGGAGTATCTTCTGATTCTGTATACTTTAAGTCCCTTGACTTCCCCTGGAACTTGTCCGTTTAGCTGGTCTTCTGGGGGAGGGGCCTGTTGTGCTGATTTTCAGGTGTTAGCACTTGGGGGAGCTGCTCTGCCCCCTGCCTGGTGCAGGGCTCAGCCGGGGGTGGGGTGGGGTGGGTGTTTACCCTGCGAGGCCCCAGGAGGAACAACTATAGTGGCGGGGCCAGCTCTGGAGCCCTGGAGTCAGCCCCCGCAGTAATTCCGGAGCTCTCGGTCTGCAGGGCCTGGAGGCTCCGGGGCGGGGCCGCTGATCTGCTCAGCTGGGGCAGGAGCGTCCTTGCTGTCCTGGGCCCTCCCAGCCTCTGCTTGTCCCGGGGGAGGCCGGATCCTGGGCTGTTTCCCGGCGCCCTGTGCTCCGGGGCCTGCGCTGTTGGATTCACGCTCCCCGCTGCGCAGCCTCCTCCGCGGAGCCGCCGCCCGATCCCCTCCAGCTGCTGCGGGTCCTGCGGTGCCCGCTGCAGCCCTTAGGGAGCTCGGCGCACTCTCCCGGGTGCAGGTGTCTGTTAGTGTCCCAGGAAGCCTGAGGGCATCCCCGCCCTCCTGGGTCCTGCTCCAACTCCCTGGAGCCCCTTTCCGCCCGGGAAGGTCGGTGCAGCTCCTGCTCCTCCGGGACGGGGCTCTCCTGTCCTGGGGACACTCGCCCCGGCCTCAGCCCGGCTCCTCGCGGGGCCCCTCCCCCTTGGAGGCCTTTGTTTCTTTATTTCTTTTTATCCCCCGTCTTCCTACCTTGATAGAAGCGTGAACTCTTCTCCCTGTAGCATTCCAGCTGTTCTCTCTTTAAATCTCAGGCCGAATTCGTAGATTTTCAGGATGATTTGAAGGTTATCTAGGTAATTTGGTGGGGACAGGTGACTTGGGGACCCTACTCTTCCGCCATCTTGCCCCTCCCCCAGGCTATTTCTTTAGAAATGCAGATTCCAAAATATGAAAGGACTGTTTCAAAGTGCACTTGAGTATATAAATTCAAGGTGTGTATTAAAAACTGTTAAGACTTTGCCAAACTACTGTCCAAAATTATAAGAATTTATAACATCTCTATAAAACAGAAATAGTAACCACTTATCTATTTTACTTATGCAAATCACCTTTAGACACTTTGGAGTTATGGAAAAATACAAAGAAGTTAAGTAAAAATCACCTAAAGTCTCACAACTCACATGTAACTCAGTATGTTTTGGTAAAAATAACTGAAGTCATCCCTCCTAAAAATACATTCTTTAAGTCTTTAAGGTCCTTTTCCCTTTTTTTTTTTTTTTTTGCTCATTCCCTGTTACCACATGATTTTGTAGAACAGAGACACACTGTGCATGTGATTTTCTACCCTGCTTTTATGACTTAATATGATACAGAGAGCTTTCCATGTTGATGAATGTATCTATGTATCAGGGATCAGCAAACATTTTTGTAAAGGAATGGATAATAAATATTTCAGGCCTCTGGGCCATTTGGTTTCTGTTGCAAATACTCTGCCACCATCTTGTGAAAGCAGCCGTAGAAATACGTTAGTGGATGTGGATGTGTGCCAGTAAAACTTTATAAACAAAAATAGTCAGTGGGCTGGATTTGGCCTGTGAGCCAGAGTTGGCCAACCCCTATATGCCATCCTATGTAATAGGAAATTTGTTTATGGATATCATAATGTATTTAATCCCTTATTGATAGATATTGGTTTCCAAATTTTTATTATGTTATAGAGAATGCTATAAGATTGTAAAGACATTTGATTTTTGATATTTTCTTAGAATAGCTGAAATCCTTAATCAAAAAGTATACTCATTTTACATTTAGAATACATTGCTGAACTGCTTTTTAGCAAGACCATACCAATTTATTATTTTATACCTAGTGTATTAGAGTACCAGCTTCCTTAGATTTTGACCAACATTGTACTTTGTCAACCTCTATCTAAAAGAACATCATGCTGTTTATATTTACATTTTTATTTCTTGTGAAGTAAATATATATGTTCATATATATATATATATTTTCATATATATATATTTTACTTGGTTATTTTTCTTTATACTTTTGTGAACTGCTTCTTTATGATATCTATTTTTCTATTGGGATGTTTACTTTTTCTATTGATTCATAAATGCTATTTACATATCAAGCATAACAACATTATTGGTGATATTAAATATCACCATGTAGTCTGATTCTTTCAACCTTGTTAATGATTTTTTTTGGCAAACCAATTTCTAAAATATTTTTGTGACCAAATTTATCAGTTTCTGTCTTTCTAGGTAGCCTCTATGTTATGCTTTAAAGGGCCTTTCTCACCTACACCATTATAAAATCGATTTTCCCGTATTTTCTTGGCTCTCCCAAGAGAAAGCCAATATATTGGCTCTCCCACTTAAAAGCCTGGTTCTATATAACCTTGATCCATTTCTCTGTGCATTTTCCCAATTGTAAAGTGGGAGCAATGATTATATACCTTATTCATTCAATAAAGGTTCATTGAAGGCCTACCAAAGTGCTACTGGGCACTTCATAGGAGCCAGGAATATAGTGATGAATAAAATTGACCCAAATCCCTGAAGTAGTAAGGCTCATATTCTTGTGCCTGCATTCACAGGGATTTAATGTACATAAAAGCCTCTGCCATTCTGATTTGCTGGATTCTCAGGGGCACTTGTGTGCCTTATTCTGTACTCTCTCAGTCTATAGTACCCTTCTTCTTTTCAGTTAAAATTCTCTTCACTCATCAAAGCATGGGCACCTTTCCAACAAAAATCTCCATGCTATTCTGAGCACCTCTGAATGTATAGCATTCCTCTCATGCCCCCTACCCTGCCCTCAATACCAACTCCTTGAGAGCGTTTGGCTGGATTCAACCTGCCTTGTGGTAATAGTTGCTCCTACAAGTTCATTCTTTTTTTTAAAAAAGATATTATTTATTTATTCATGAGAGACACACAGAGAGAGGCAGAGATATAGGCAGAGGGGAAGCAGGCTCCCTGTGAAAAGCCGGATGCGGGACTTGATCCCAGGACCCCAGGATTATGCCCTGAGCCCAAGGCAGATGCTCAACCACTGAACCACCCAGGCACTCCCTACAAGTTCACTCTTTACTTGTTGGCAGGCTTTCCCAAGGCAGCAGCCATGACATCTTCATGCCTATGGCCTCCCTTCACCTGTTCCAGAGCCTTACTTCCTACTAGGTCCCCTATTAGGAATTTGTCAATGTCAAAGGTAGCAAGGGAAATATTTGAAAGATTCTCCTTTGCATATTCTAACAGAGAATGTGAATAGTGACCTAAACACATAATTAACTCATTGTGATTCATGGAAAGATAAAACAAAAAACAAAAAACAAGGGGGTGGGTAATGCAGAGTTTTAACTGAACTGAGATTTCCCTATTTTTCCAGTTCACGGGAAGACACAGCAAAGAGGGTTCTGGTTGGAAGAGACCACATGTATGAGGTGGGAGGCATGTGGAAAATCAAGAGCTAAGAGAAAAGCAGTGTAGCTTATAGGAGAGGATTGGCAGGGAGGGGCGGTGTAAGATGTGGGTACAGAGATGAATGGAGGCATCTCCTGTTGGCTTTGCAAGTCATTGCATTGGGAAGCTTTGCTGGTTTTGGAAAGGGGAGTGATATACCTGACCTAGGTCCTGGTCTGAGGCCACTTTTCTTGCCTTGTAACCTACACACGTCATTAAGCCTCCAGGTCCTTGGACAGGGTGGAAGTCACCCTGCCTCTGTGACTGGGAAGGCTCCAGAAGGACATACCACCAGCTTTGTAAACTGTAGAATCCTAAAAATGGAAGAGATCACCATTAAAATGCAAATGTCTCCAAGGAGAGCCGAGCTACCACAGAGAGAGTCAAGGCATGGGCTCTGGAGCCTGCTAGATTAGGGTCATGGCTCCCCTGTGGTCTGCAGCAAGTGACATAACCTCTCTGGGCATCCGTTTCTTCTGTAAAATGAAAACACCACCTCATCAAACTGTTGCGAGGGTTAAACGAGTTGACAGGTGGAAAGAGCTTCGCATACAGAAAGCACTGGAAAAAAATGGTAGTTGTAATAACAAGAGGTCTGATGACAACTTTTCCACCCACCCCTTCCTACTGCAGAGGGGCTTACATTAACATGACAGCGAGAGCAACACCCAGAGGGGCCTGGGGCTGAGCTACCTGGAGTTTCTGCTTAGCGAAAGGAGGGGGAAGTCACGCAGCAGAGGGAGAGGAGCTCTGGAGAAGTGGAGACCCTGTACTGCCCAGAATGTTCTGTGTGGGAGGACAGAGGGGATCATTCTTCTTTGCTAAAAGAATAGGAAGAGGAAAAATGAACACATCTGTCCCTGTCAATTTTGTCCCAAACACATGTGTGTCACGTGCGTAGCTACATGCACAGATGCACACAAACACAGGTTTACTTTCTGGGCAACATGGGGTTCTTCCTTCACAGAGGATGCTCAGAGACTGCTGTGCTTCTGAATTCCTGGAGCCACTCTGCTCCGTCCACTGGCCTTTCATCCAAACGGATGCACTAGGACCAGGCCCTGCATTGCAAACTTCGGCCTCTTCCCTCTTTGGTTTGCTTTCCCATATTCACTGTAGCAATCACTGGACTTGCAATGGTTTGAAAAATCACACGGTCGGTATAAACAGTAGTTAGTTTTGCTGGGCTTAAGATAAGGCAGCCACCAAAAGTTCTATTTTCCTAATGAAAACTGGAATTTGAAGGTCCTTTTCTCTCGTTAATTGCAGGTATGAGCATTAAGCCTTTTCAGGATTACAAATACTGGCTCTACTGGTGAGTAATTGCCTACTTTATACTTCAGGGATGTCTTATATTTCAAAGTGACTGTGTAGTTGAATATTTCATAAATTTAGGGAAGGCAAATTATGCCTGCTTTTAGTCGTCTGATTTAGTAATTTAATTTGAAACATATCTGTTCTGTGTTTCAAATGTTTATAGTCTTAGTCTTAGTTTCTAGTCTTAGTTGTTTCTTAACTAGCTGTGTGACCCTGGAAATATCTCAACTTCTTACTTGGAACATAAATAGGGAGTCTAAATGCTTCAACAGTGCTGATGACATGGGACACAGAAGGGGTAAGGAACTGCCCTAGGTGAATGACAACTGAAGGCAAAATGTGATCCAGTAGGAGGGAAAAAAAGCAATAAAGGTGTTAGCATAACAATGGACAGAACTGAAACACGGGTGATAGATTACTACATTTCCAGAAATTGACAAAAATACTGTGATTCTGCAAAAGAGTCTCCTTGTTCTTAGGAAATATGCACTGAAGAACTTAAGGCTAAAAGGACATGATGTTTGCAACTTCCAAATGATTCAGAAAAAACATGTAGATACATATCTGCATATGTGTGTATGCGTGTGTGCATGCGAATGTGTGTATGTTGAGATAGAGTGAAAGGAATGAGAGAGAAGGGAAGGAGAACAGGAACGAGAAAGCAAACAGGGCACAATACTAACTAGTAAATCTGGGTAAAGGGAAAAATTCAAGTTCTTTGTAATATATGTGAAATTATCCTATACATTTGAAATTATTTCCAAATAAATAAATGAATAAAAGGGTTGGGCTAAAATTTGTGTAAGTTCCCTTATCCTAAAGCATTATGATTTGAAGAAGAGTGATCGTTGGACCTGTCCTTTATACATTTATGAACAGCAGAAGAGCCGAGCAGGTGGGGTCCAGGAAGGTGCTCCTGTGAGGGCACACTGTTGAATGAGACATTGAACAAACACAGGCAATGAAATTCATTGTCTCCTTTGAAAGGCGTGTAACTGGAAAGTCTAGTTCTGAGATACACATCTGCAGTGGTGGCTCAAGGGAGTGGTCCCAGCTTCAACAGAGTCACTCTCACGAGTGACTTCCACTCTTCTGGTGACTGTGCCAAGGGCACTGCACAGTCCCATAAGGGCATGGAAGCCCACATGGCACCACTGCACCCATGCTCTGCCCTTGACTTATTCAGAACCCAGGCTCCAGGCCTTATGAGGATGAAAGGTCCTTTGTGTCCCTACTCTTGTTCCTCTCTGATGAGTGCCAGCTAAGAGTACTGCTTGTATGCTTCTAGGTTTGTCTTGTCTTTTATTAAAACTGCTCTCTCTTTGATAGCCATTCCAAATAGTTACATGGTCACATCATCCACAGAATTCCTTCTCACCTAAGGCTTCCCAGGGTACTGTTTTTCTATGCTAGTGAGAGTCAAATTATCGAAAGTGAAATCCAATGAACCAGTGGTGGGGAATATAAAGTTACCACCAGCATATATACCCTTGGAGGTAAGGAAGTTCCTTATTTGAATATTATTCACAGTTGGACATTTTTTTTTGAACATCCAAAACACAGGTCAGTATTAATAATCTTCAAATACATAGGTAAGGTGGTTGATACAAAGATCTCTTCTACTGCCCTTATGCACCCTTCTGCAGGGTAGGAACTATGTCTCATTCATCTGGTGTATTCCTCACAACATCTGGCTGCAGTGAGTTCAAGAAATGAAGCAGTGAACCAGCACCACCACCTGTAAGCTTCAGTTGAGACAGAGTGCTCCTTTCTTTCAGCCGATCAGCCTGCACTAAATTGTTAACTGTCCTTGTTGCTTATGGAGGAAATTGTGAAGGGTCAGGGGAGGTGTCTACCTGTCTACTTGAGCTCAGAAGGTCTTTAGCCTAGTGATTTCCTGGAAGTAATATTCAAATAGATACATCCAATAACTCAAAAGAATAGAAGTCATTATTTTAAAAACAACAGTTGGGAATACTGTGTAAAAAAATATATAAGCCCTGAGATTTAAATGCTTTTGGATAAAAATGCAAACAAATTAGGTAACTAGCAAGTAGATGAAAGTAATTTGGACAAGGCCAATTGGAATTCCTGCCTGATGTTGAGAGAAACGGTGTTATAAAAAACAAAACAAAACATGCAATTGCCACTTGCTGACACTGATTGAAAATTGGCTAAATAAGATTCCTGAAAAAAGCAGAAGGAGAGAAGAGGGGACACAGTTGTATCAACACAAAAGAAACTCATCAGAGAAAAGCAAATATGCTTGAGACTTGGGAAAATGAAGGGAATGCAAAAGAAAGGGAAAGGCCAGAGTAATGTACTGCTTCTGATTCCTTCTCTCAAAGTTTCCAGATAAATTTCAGATGGGTCATTGTTCTCCCTACTCGACCCTTCATCTTACCACAAAATGCTCAACAAAAGCAGTTGCGAGGATGACTAGCTGCCTCCTCTGGCACCTCAAAAATGTCTGAATCTTGAAATAGGTCTATCATCTGCATATTGTTTGGTCCGTAGTAAATTCTCCCCAAAACTGAACTAACAAAATATCCTTGAAAAATGAATCTATGCTTTCACATTTTAGACAGATGGTTGGAGTCAGGCTAACGAGGAACTGACTTTTCCTCTATGACACCACGAGATGACTGTGTAACAGTCAAGCAGATGGGAACACTATTTAAGCCAGGGTAATACACTGCAACGGATTCTTTCAAAAACCATGAAGAATCAATCTCTCAAACTTCCAATAGCTTGGTGAGACTTTCCTCAACCTTCCAAACAATGAAGACTAGTCAACGTCAGCACAGAAAAATTTTTACCAGCAAAAAAATTTTTTACAGTCAAGTCTGTTAATACTGGTTTATTTGCAATCCAACTCCCCGAGGACAGCATACAGTGGTATTGGCTGCCCTCTGCAGTGGGCTGGTGAATTCAGTGAAGTATCAAGATCAAGAAAGTGCCAAATGCATGCAACTCATTCTTCTTGAAATCCAGAAATGCTGGCAAGAGAATGCCTTCTTAAATCTAGGATTTTTAGAGCCGAGGGTGTGTGGGAAAGTAACACATCACCCCCACAATCACTCAACCCCAACGATGTTTGGTTGCTTTCTGGGCAAGAGTAAGCTTGCTTGTTGATTTAAGACATCATGGGAATGTCTGAGGTTAACAGCCTCCATTGCTAAATCAAAAGCCAACCACAGCAGCAAAACTGTGAAGCTTCTCAGAGAGCTCCCTGGACTGAGAGCTTCCATGGTGTATGTTTTTAAAACCTGCCCATGAATTCTTTGAAACTACTCCTGTGGAGAAATGGAGTCTATTTTGCTTCCCTCAACTACGAGCTAGCCTTAGTCACCTGGATCCAATGAAGAAAATGAGGTTGGAAGTGGCATGATGTGACTTCTGCAGGTGAGTTATAAAAGGAGACACAGCATCTGCCTAGCTCTCTTATGAGCTGCTCACCCTTGCAATCCAGCTGCCGTACTATGGGGAGGTGAGGCCACATGTAGGTAATCCAGCTGACAGGCCCAGCTAAGGACTCAACCAACAATCAGCATCAAGTAGTTGATTTTATATGTGGAGTGAGGAAGTATTCAAGAATATTTCAACTCTGGCCACATCTGACTAACCACATCAGAGACCCTATGTGAAAACCATCATCTTGCTGAGACCAGTCAACTCCCACAACCATAAGCCATAATAATAATAATCAATAAATGTTGTTGTTTTAAGAGAGAGGTCTGCAAAAAGGCCTGGTGATAAAATCTGGCCTGCAATCAGTTTTTCTACAGCCTGGGAACTCAGCTGGGTTTGGTACATTTTTAAAGGGTTGTAAAAGAAACAAAACAAAGAAAAGAATAATAGGTGACAGATACCATATGTAGCCCTTAAAGCTGAAAATAGCTATCCTATAGCTCTTTATTAAAAAAAAAAACTTTGTTCAACACTATCTTAAGCCATTAAGTTTTCAGATGGTTTATAATGTAGCAACAGATAATCAGAACACACAGTGCTTTTGGAATATAAGAGGTTGTCAATTGGCAAATGCTGGATTCATAGCATCATAAAAGTCACACTGAAAAACCACAACTCAACTATTACCTGAATGTCAATACTTATTCTATCAATAATTACTATTATATTTTAATAAACAAATTTGCTCAAAAAGAGCAAAAGTGGGGGTAATGTGATTCATCAACCAAGGAGAGTATTTTAACCGTGTCTCAGATTTGATTCTAGATTAAACTTCAAATTCTTGGAGACTTATTAATAACTTTAATAAATGTAGCTGGCATTTGCTGAGTCCTTACTCTGTTCCAGACACTCTTCTGAACTATTTCCTATGTATTGCTTCATTTAAGCCTTGTGACAACAATTATTTTCATTTTACAGATGAGGAAACTGAGACACAGGGTGATGATCCAGCATGTCCAAGATTATACAGGTAGTTAAGTCTAGTGTCAGGATTTGATCTAGGCTTGACTTGCATCCATGAACTTAATCATCACACTCTGCTGCTCCTCTCCAGCAAATGTCTAAAGAAGACATCGGTCTTGGTTGAAAGATGTAGCTGGCTTCCATCGGAAGGGCAGCATCCACGGACTTCTCTGATCAAATTTCCCTGGGGGCATAGTCAAGGGTGCCGTCCACTCACTAGGAGTCAGGTCTGGAAACTGGGTCTTTATCTTTTTCCCCTGAGACTCAGGATCTTTAGCAATACCAACACTACTTTTCTATTGAGAGGATCTGAAACTCTTAGACCAGCCCCAGATAATGGTTCGTTATAAGTTCTTTCTTCCAAAAAAACCAAAGACTTCCTCACACTTCATCCAGTTAATCAACACATGGAAAATTATGTTTGCCAAAGGGATGACTGTCAGAGGAGACAAAATATAGGTTCTTCATTGTCAGCCCTTGGCTAAATGAAATCAACAGGCTGATTAAGAGCCTACCAATATTAAAAGGATATCCAGACCATCGTCTAGATGCATGACGATGGAAAATGAAATCAGTATCAGTTTCCTCATCTGTGAAGGAGGAATGATAACACCTATCTTTGTGATTAGTTGTTATAGACCGGAGCCAAGATATACAAAGATATACAATCCAGTGTCTGGCATTCAATTAATGGTGGCTACAATTACTGTATTTTTAACATAGAACATGCCTTTCTTTCAAAGAGCTGATGACTGGCCAATGACATTTCAATTAATAACTGGAAAAGTTGTTAATCACAAATAAAGATCCACATTCATGAAACAAGACATAGAGTAAGAGTTGTTGCTTACCCACTGGGTTACACATTTTCCATCTCCTTTTATCATAAGCCTTTTCCATATTGGAAGGTTTTATTTAAATTATTCATAAAAATGGCCCTCTCTTGTTATTTTCTCCAACTGAACTTGGCACAAACAACTGCATATCAATGTAAGAAAGAGAGGGCAACTCTCTGACTTCAATGACGTACCAAGGCCACCTCAGCGCAGTGACCAAAGGCATGGCACAGCCCCTTGTCTACTCACCAGAAGGGAAAGATAATGAGGCGGCTGATGAAAAATATGGTAGAGAAGATGAAAAACAGGGTGTTACAGGTTTGCTTCCATCCGGCATAAGAAAACATCTTAGCAGACTAAAAACAAAGAAAGCAATCACATTCAGATTCGATGATATTAGAATAAACTTCTTAAATTAAATATTTATAAATGAAATTATATGATGTCTGAGATTTGGTTCAAAATGGTCTGTGTGTAGGGGGTGGTAGGGAGGAGTGAATGAAGAAATTGATGAAATGAGACTGGCTATCCTGACAATTGTTCAAGCTGGAGGATGGGCCCACTGGGTCTCTTACGCACTTCTCTTTGTCATATGTTTGATATTTTCCGTAATAGAACTTTTTAAAAAGGTATGTTAAAAATGACTGTAATGTTACTGCTGTCCTTCACAGCACTATAAGTTAGCACAAATGAATGTTAGCATGCATTTTATTGGGGCACTTATTTATTTTCTCCACTTAACTGATTGGAGAGCTGGATTGGAGAAAGGTTGAGATATGAGTGAAGTCCTGGGTTGGGCTGGGCAGGTTGCAATCAAGGCAGCTGGCAGAAGGGGCAGAGTGAGGAGGCCACTCATGGGACCCTGTCCTGGTTGAAATAAAGTTTCAAGCACTCGATTTTTCCCCATTTACTTTATGCTAGTCTACACTGCCCATATAATCTGTATTGAATAAAAGGAATTAAGAAAGTGTTTAATGTGGTATTAGATGGTTAATTGCTGAGAATTCTCTCTTGCATTATCTAGTGGAGCCCAACACTGAGTGGGAAAGTGTCTGAACTTAGGGGTGGTGGGAGGTGAGTAGGAGTTGCTGAGTGTAACTCATCCTTCCAGAAGCATGGCTCAGGACTGGGTGGTTTCAGGACTAAAATTGGTCCAGAAGCTCAAAGCCACTCTAAAACAAGAGAGGCAGCATATTTACACTTCAGGAAGGGTTTACATTGCATCTTCCATACTTTGCCACATTTACCATGGGATAAGAATATGATCAGATTGTGGAGTGGCAGGGGGCCAGAAAGAAACAGCCTCAAATGCTGCCAAGTGGGTGGGAGATGGGTATGGGGAGACAGGCCAGAAGTTCAGCATGACTGGAATGGAGTGGGAGTTGAGAGTCAGAGGCCAGGCGAGTGTGTTTAGCTAGAGATGAGCATAGGCAGGAAGAGAGTGTGCACTCTCTTGTGAGGACAAAGTAGCATTGCTTGGTGTGAATACACACAGAGCAGATTCTGGACTGTGCAAGGATGGATATCAGTCACCCTGCTCCTTTGCTAAGCATGAGTCAGGATACTGTTTGAGTGTTGGGTCCTACATCCAAACTTGAACATGTGGAAAACTAGAGGATCAGGAAGATGCATGAACAGTGAGAATGGGGAAAATTAACAAGGCAGGAAACCACAAATGTTGGAGAGGATGCAGAGAAAAGGGAACCCTCTTACACTGTTGGTGGGAATGTGAACTGGTGCAGCCACTCTGGAAACTGTGTGGAGGTTCCTCAAAGAGTTAAAAATAGACCTGCGCTACAACCCAGCAATTGCACTGCTGGGGATTTACCCCAAAGATACAGATGCAGTGAAACACCAGGACACCTGCACCCCGATGTTTATAGCAGCAATGTCCACAATAGCCAAACTGTGGAAGGAGCCTCAGTGTCCATCGAAAGATGAATGGATAAAGAAGATGTGGTCTATGTATACAATGGAATATTCCTCAGCCACTAGAAACAACAAATACCCACCGTTTGCTTCAACGTGGATGGAACTGGAGGGTATTATGCTAAGTGAAATAAGTCAATCGGAGAAGGACAAACATTATATGGTCTCATTCATTTGGGGAATATAATAGTGAAAGGGAATATAAGGGAAGGGAGAAGAAATGTGTGGGAAATATCAGAAAGGGAGACAGAACATGAAGACTCCTAAGTCTGGGAAACGAACTAGGGGTGGTGGAAGGGGAGGAGGGCAGGGGGTGGGGGTGAATGGGTGATGGGCACTGAGGGGGGCACTTGACGGGATGAGCACTGGGTGTTATTCTGTATGTTGGCAAATTGAACACAAATAAAAAATAAATTTATTATTAAAAAAAAAGGGGGGGGGGGAGATGCATGAAGAAGGCAGAGTTTCCTTCCCAGTAGAAGTTGTGGATATTTCTTTGCAAATAAAAAGCTAAAAAAATGACCCAGCAACTGTCTTGAGGAATATGAAAGATTAATAGTCACCATCTTTAGGAGGGTCTGAACAGAGGCAAAAGTTGTGCCATGTGTGGGTTCAATGAGAACTTGCCCAAGAAGACAATCACTAAAACCAACTACTCAAGGAATCTGTGGAATAGGCACCCCTGGAGGATATCAGACATAGTCCCTGGGCCACGACATAATGTTGCTTTTTCCAAGTTGGTGGAAGGTACTGGCCTTGCTCACTGAACCTCAGGTTAGATCATGGCTTGTGAATCAGGAATGATTCATGATCATTAACAACGCAAGGTTGTTCTTATAGTGTGTCCATGAAGGGACCTCTGAGTCTGGCATTTCATTTCCCTCCTGTTTTTTTTTTCACCTAAAAAGCTCAGAACATTTTCAATCAAACAGTAATGAGCTAAACTTCACAAAATAGCCAAAGGGGTAGATAGGACTTCTCATATTTCAGCTGAGGACAGAAAAGAAAGCATTAAGTGATTTGTCCACGTCACCTAGGGAACTGGAGTGTGTCAATGATAGGGTGGGGGAAGAGTGGGGAGGGACGACCCAGTGCTTATCCCAGTCCCCACATCTAACTCCCTTTTAACAACACAACAAAGCTGTTTTTATAGTGGACACACACCGAAGGCTAGAGGGGTTAGAAGCCACAGAGTAGCATAAAATTCTTAAGTCATGGCCTTAAGTCTTAATTTACAGGCAGGATTACTGAGAAATGATCAGAGGAGGAGGTAATTATAATAGATATGGCTACATTCAGACAGCAACACATGGGAAAACTGGCACAATCCTTCTTTTGCTAAACCATTTGCTGCCTGAATAATCCTAACCTTTAGAATGGGATTTACATGTCTAATTGCAATTACACAGAAGACACAAAATTCTCTACACATCTGATATTTTAACAGTAGCCAGTTGCTTTGAAATGCCTTCAAATGACTTATGGTTACATCTAGAACAGGGTTTATCAAGCTACAGTCCAGTCTATGGGCTAAAGCTAGTTACCTCTTAAGGATGGGTTTCACATTTTTAAAGGGGCATGAGAATAGAAAAAAAAAAACAATCAGAAAAGAGGAATATATGGCAAGAGATCCTATGTTGCTCACAAAGCTAGATTTACTATCTGGCCCTTCACCCAAAAGTTTGGTGAACCCTGACCTAGAAGAACAAGAGTCTATCAAAGTTAATTTCTTCCATATCAACTTATATTCAACTATCAGCCCTTCAAGAGGCAATCCTGAACATGAAATGGATTAGCATCATTTTCTTCAACTTCTTTATGAATGGAGGTGTTTAAAGTACAAAATAATGGGTTTTGGGAAATGTGACCCTAAGTATAGCAGGAGAGCTGGCAGATAAGAGGATTGTTGGATCACTGCCTCATGGCAAACAGGAACCAATACCTAACAGAAACACATAGAGAAAACAATCCTAATTTGTCTTTGTTTCTCATATTTTGGGTGGCTTGGGACTAGGAAGACTCTTGTATTAATGTCCCCTGCTCCAAAGCATTTGTTCCTTAGAAAATAAATGTCATCTAACTAAACATCAGCTCTCCTTCCTTAAAGCTGGAGGAGCATCAGTGTGGGGCAGTACAAGCATCCAGTGGGTATTCGGCTTTGGCTTAAGTAAATATATGGTACCATTCAACATTAAGAATCCATAATGCCACCACTCCATGTTTTCCTTTTAATAGATTAGAGTTCATTCTTTCCTCAAATATCTTACTTCCTGAGCTAGTATCTGCATGCAACTTTTGCAGATGGAATCCCATGGGTTAACATCTCTCGAGTACCATGGAGAAGACTGGAAAATAAAAACTAAAAGTTGTCATTTCTCTAAGTTTGAAGGATCTGAGGGCCTAGAGACATTCTCCGACTCTGAGTATTTTTGGGACAGAGAGGCCTTGCTAAATCACTCACTGACAATTCTTTCTGAAAGAAGTCACAGAAACCCAGGACATGGTATTGTTATTACTTTTTAATAGCAAACGTTTACCTCCAGCCAAATGTCAGCCACATCATGCACAATCATCACGAGGGTCCCACTGCGAATATAATTAGCACACCAAGAGAAGCTCATCAGACTAATAGCAGCCAGGTGATGGATGACATGAGCTAGAAAATCCTACATAACGAGAGGAAAATGGAAGCTATTAAACAAATGCACTTATTTCTTAATCACTGGAAAAGCTAACAATAATAATAATATTTTTAAAAAACTGGTAACTTACATCTGAATGTTTTGAAATTTGTAAAATGCTTTCACTTTAATTCTAAACACAGTCCTTGCAAGGGAACTAACACATATTATCCTCACTGATGAAGTCACTTAACTTCAAGACAGTATTGAATAGCTGTCATCTAAGTCCTAACATCTGCTCTTCTTTCTACTATCCCACACAGGATATATGTACACATGAGTGCACATGGGCATATACCCCATATACATACCCATCCATTCCTATGTATATTTACATTCTTCCTTTATCCTCCAATTCCAAAAAGGAAAAAAGACACATATACACTATAATAAAATTACATAACCATTAAAATAAGAGTTACTGTATATAAAACAAGTAATGAATGAAAGTGGAATAAGTAGATTATCAACTCTAGGCTAAAGAAAGCTACCACAATCGAGTATAAAAACTTAAAGGTGTTCTGCAAAGAAAATATGCAAACGGCCAACAAGTACATGAAAAGACACTCAGCCTCATTAGTCATCAGGAAAATGTAAATCAAAACCATCATGAGATACCATTTCATCCCCACTAGGATAGCTATAATGAAGATGATGAACAATAACAAGTGTTAGTAAGGACATGGAAAAATTGGAATGTTTATATATTACTGGTAGGAATGTAAAATGGTGCAGCTACTTTGGCAGCTGGCCAAAAGGTTAAATATAGAATTATCATATAGCTCAGCAATTAAACGAGAAAAATAAAAATAAGTCCATGTAAAAACTTGTATATGAACGGTCATATAGCATCATTCCTAAGAGAGAAAAAAAATACATCCCAAATAGCCATCATGTGATAAATAGATAAATAAAATGCAGTATATCCATTGAATGGACAATTACTTAGCAATAAAAAGGAATGAAGTATTGATACATGCTTTCACATGAATGAACCTTGAAAACATTATATTAAGTGAAAATACCAGAAAAAAACCCATATAATATGATTCAATTTATATGAAATATACAGAAGAGGCAAATCCATAAAGATGGAAAGTAGATTAGTGGTTACCCAGGGCAGGGAAGTTAGAAAAAATGGGGATTGACTGCAAAAAAGGTACAGGATTTCTTTTGGGGGGGGTGATAAAAGGTTCCAAAATTGACTGTGGTGATGATTGCACAACTCTGTGGATATATTCAAAACCACTGAATTACACACTTTATTTTTAAAGATTATTTATTTATTTATTCATGAGAGACAGAGAGAGAGAGAGAGAGAGAGAGGCGAAGACATAGGCAGAGGGAGAAGCAGGCTCCACGCAGGGAGCCCTATGTGGGACTCATCCTCGGACTCCAGGATCACGTCCTGAGCCAAAGGCAGGCGCTAAACCTGCCTGGGCTGAACTACCCAGGCGTCCCAATTACACACTTTAGATGACTAGATTGTACAGTATACAGACACCTCAATAAAGATGTTTAAAAATAACTTAAAGATTTCAGCTTCCTTGCAGCCAAAGTAAGAGCAAACATGATACTACTTAATAGCCTAACTTATTGAGCACTTACTGCATGCCAGGGAGTGCTTTGTATGGGTTAACTTGCTTAATCCTCACAAGAACCAGAGGAGACAGAAACTATTTTTAGCTCCATTTTACAGATGAGGAAATCAAGTTGAGGGAGGTTAGCCAGCTAGCTTGAGATGTTAGTGAGTGGTGAAGCCAGGGATTCAAACCCAGGCATTCCGACTCCAGCGCCTGTGCTTTACCCACCTTCCAATAGTTTTATGTCTTCAAAGATACGTATTTACAAAATATGTGACATATATTTACATTTAATTTTTACTAGGTTACCCAATGCACCTGTATATAATAAGAGAAACCAACTACTGAAGAATCAGAGGTAGGAGAAAGACAGGATCATTATAGCAGCAACTCACCTTAGTGTATCTATGAAGACCTTCTAAAAAGTGATTATTTTCCATTTTCTCCCTTGAGAAAATGGCTCAAACAATTAAATTTTTATGTATTCTTAGCCTAGACTAAAGTTAATGACAGTTATTACTGAGTTTTATGGAAAAGGATGTTATTTCTACCAGTTTTTTTTCATAATGTTCTTATACTTACATTCTATAAGTTTTCTTTTAAAATCTCCCATTGATGGGGATCCCTGGGTGGCGCAGCGGTTTAACGCCTGCCTTTGGCTCAGGGCGCGATCCTGGAGACCCGGGATCAAATCCCACGTCGGGTTCCCGGTGCATGGAGCCTGCTTCTCCCTCTGCCTATGTCTCTGCCTCTCTCTCTCTCTCTCTCTCTCTCTCTCTGTATGTGTGTGTGACTATCAAAAATAAATAAAAAATTTAAAAAAAAATCTCCCATTGACTGCAATCGATTCAGCCTCTTAGTGATGAATAGGGCGCACCATCATGTACTCAAACATCACTTCATCAAGACAGCTTGGTCTTATCTCCTTAATATTGAGCCAGCTTGGTCTTCTCTCCTTAATATCTCCTTAATATTCAACTTAACTTTATCACACAAATTTTGCCACTAACTAACTTTTATAGCATATGAGGTATATGCCAAGTATATTTATCATTTGATCTGTGTTGCAAACATATATGATGAAATCTTGTGATTGCATTGAGAATCTAATATATGGTTTTCTGTATCAGCAAACAGTTCTTAAATGCCTCACTTTAACTCAGAGGATACCCCTCTTAGCATGCCTGTGGCTCAATTTCCCTGCATCTAAAGCAAAGCTAAGTGTGCCTAAAGCAAAGTTTCCTCATAAAGGCCTTGGATGAATTAAGGACAACATGCATTCAAAATCTTTGAATATTTCAAAGAATTACCTAAGGTTTGTAATCAACTAAAAGATGTGGCTGCAGAATTAAAACTACTAGCACCTGTACTGAAGAACATCAAATGTCCCAAGCTAAAGAAAGAAACAGATCATATAAAGGAAATTTTTCTTCTTACTGCATATAAGTAGAGTTTCCAAGTTAAAGTGTCAATAAGGTTTTATTGCAAATACATATCGAGGCACAAAAGCATGAGCAAGATTTGCACCATTCTATGTGCTATAAAATGCAAAAAGGCTATGAATTGAAACTAGCCACACATAAAAATACAATTTAAAGATTAGGATTTGAGGTAGGGAGGTGAAATTTTTTGAAAAAGTAGATAAAGTAGCTTTGTAAATAAGGTACTTACTTTAGGGTGCCTGGGTGGAGCAGTTGGTTAAGCATCTGACTCTTGGTTTCAGACTCTTGGTTTTGGCTCAGGTCATGTTCTCAGGGTCCTGAGACTGAGCCCCACATCTGCCTCTGTGTTCAGTGCAGTCTGCTTAAGATTCTCTCTCCCTCTCCCTCTGTACCCTGCCACACTGCTTGCTCTCTCACAATCTCACTCTCTCTCTCTCTCTCTCAAATAAAATCTTTAAAAAAAAAAAAAAGATACTTACCTTCCTCTTGACATCAGAGCCAAGGCTAAATATCAGAGACCAATAAAAACTCATCTCCAAAATGTAGTACCAGTACTGGGACGGCAGCAAGGGCTAAGGAAAATAAGAGTATTCATTACTTTAGTATCACCATATAAATGACTCATTTAAAGGTATTAAACTATTGTTTATACCTATTTATGTTCCAAAGAATTCCCCAATATGATGATGATTTAAGATTTCAACTTCTCTGGGGCACCTGGGTGGGACAGTTGATTAAGTGTCCAATTCTTAGTTTCAGTTCAGGTCATGATTTCAGGGCCCTGATTTCAGGGTCATAAGATTGAGCCCTGTGTCAGGCTCCATGCTTATCACAGAGTACATTTAAGTTCTCCCTCTCCCTCTGCCCCTCCTCTCTCTTTTTCTCTTTCTTCCTCTCTAAAATAAATAAATAAAACTTTAAAAAAAGATTTTAACTTCTGAGAAGGAATCAAAGATAATATTTCAGGGCATTTTATTTTTGAAGGAGTAGACAAGAATTCTGAAGTCAAGTTAAATATTTTGTTTAAAAGTTAATAAAACTACAATAGGTGTAATTGCCTTGTTTTAGTTGACTGAAAGTTAAATTAGGGAAAACAAATTAAAAAAATCATTACTTAAGAATATTGGCAAGTCTGTTCTACTGTTCCCACAGTTTACCTTGTTTTATGTTTCTTGAATGCTACTAAAAATCTGATGTCTTAACTTCTCTACTGGTGATAGTTAATAATCAGAATTGGCCTATTCTCAAATGGGGCAGTGATAAAATATTCATGCCTCCAGTGAATTTCACCTTCTGATTTCCAAGTACTGGTATAGGCTTCTCCTACATGATCATGGGATTTGGTCAAGACAGCATAAGAAAACAGGATGCAAGTAGATACTTCATAAGCACTAGGTAAGAAACCTGAGCTATCTTGCTGATAAGAACAAAGTAGAGAATCAAGGTGCCCACTGCCAATAATATGAATGAGGGCACCAGAGACTTAAGCCATTCCCCTAGCCAGCCTAACAATGAACTAAAAATGCATGCATGAACTCACTTAACACCACATGGGGCAGAAAGAACTACTCAGCTGGGCCCAGTCCAATTTGTTAACCCAAATCATGAGCAAATAAATGGTTATTGTGTTAAGGCACTGCATTAGGGATGATTTGTTATGTATCAACAGATAACTGATATACATGAGTAGTTCAGAGTAAGTTGGAGGTAGAAGAATAAGATTGGAGTTTGGCCTACATAATGCCTAAATACCTTATGGTCTAACCATCTTTATTTCTTTAATACTGAAGCTAACACATTAAAAGGAATAATTTTCTGGTCAACTGATCATCCTCTATAAGGCCATAAAATGATGAGACAGAGTTTTTGCTTTCTTCTATGTCAAACAACTATGTATGAGACTAACTCTCCTAGTGAGAACATCTAAAAAAGGATCTGAGTAAAATGCATAAAAATATCTCTGTGAAAGCATCAAAGAGCAATTAAGACATCCAGAACCTGTGAAGCTAAGATTTCAAAGAGAAAAATGCATTAAAAATGAATCCTTTATTTCTAGTGAATCCTTAATCCAAGAAGTTCTACAGACCCTAAGAGGGATAAATCCAAAGAAAACCACACCTGTGTATAGCATTAGTCAGCATTTGCCAATTTATAAACAGTATGGAGTCCAGAGACTAAGAAGTGGAAGAAGTTAAATAGGATTTTTGGCAATCTCATGGTGCTAGGATGCAAACTGGTACTCAGGGCTAGCCAAAGAAAAAGAGTCCTGGTAAACACTGTGATCTTTTATTAAAACCACTAGGAAAACACCCTAGGAATATGAGTAAGTTGTAAATACATCTGCCCTAAAAAAGACTAGAATCCACGTTGAATCAGCTCAATCACATATAAAATGAAGGTGATCTGTTCCTACTCTAACTAATAGAAGTGAAAGTAAATCTTCTCAAGAGAAAGATAATATTATCCTGAACAACTATTTTTTAAATACAATATCTATTATTCAATCAAAAGTTATCAAGAATAAGGAGACAAGAATAAGACAATAGATGCATAGATGATGAAGACATTGGATTCATCAGAATTGGACTTTAAAATAACTTTAAGTACTTGGTTAAAATGTGGAAAATTTCAGTAGAGAACTGGAATCCATTAAAAAAAAGAGCTAAATGAAAATTTGAGAAGTGACAAACATAGTAACTAAAATTTAGAACACAAAAGATGTATTTAACAGCAATTTAGACACTGATGATAAAGGCACCAACAAACTAGAAGACATGAAAATAGAATATATCCAGATCTGTAAAGGCTCTGAGATTTTACCCCACTTGCAAGAGAGCTTGCCACAGTTTCATGGGTGCTGACTGAAGATATGAGACTCCTGGGTTAGAGATAAAGGATGCTGTATTATTTGCAGTAATAGTAGTTGTCAGACTATCAATATTTGGGACAGGTTTTCCATCTTTACTCATACAGGGGTAAGCAAAAAGGGTGAGCTGATATCTGCACATTCAATGAGTTGTATTACAAGAGAGAAACTCTGATCTAGGAAACCTGAATCTTTCATAACAGATAGTAATATGCCTACCCTTTGCTACAGAAGGAGACACTTCTATCTTCCAAGGTTGTCTGCTATACAAATATCCTTTAAAAAGATAGTACAGAACAAAAGGCAGGCAGTGCTTCACTTCAAAAGACATGTAAAAATGCAAGAAATCCATGGAGAATTGGGAGATAATTCTAAAGCTCAGAGAAGCAAGAGAATGGAAGATATTAGAAAAAGCATAAGAGACATATGGGGCCTTAGTGTAAATGTCTAGCATATTAGCACATTTCATTAGTAATTGAAATTCCAGGAAGAGAAGAAAAGAAAGAGAGAAAGAAACAAAAACAATGGCTGAGAATTTTCTAAAACTGACTGAAGATATCACGCCACAGATTTAAGAAGTTCTATGGCCCTTAGGCAGGATAAATTTAAAGAAAAACACATTTATGAATATCATAATAAAACTTAAAAGACAAAGACAAGATACTTAAATCAGAGAAAAAATATATTCTGTTCAAGGTAGCAAAAATAAGACTGACAACTGAATTCTTAAAGAAAGCAATAGGATCCAGAAGGCAAGGGAATGCCACTTTCAAAGTGCTAAAGGAAAATCACTGATGATCTAGAATTCTATACTCAACAAAAAATATCCTTTAAAAAATGAAAGCAAAGTGGTAACATTTCAGAAAAGCAAATCCCAAAGGACTTCTTCAGCCAGAAGGATAATCATCCCAGATGGAAGCATGGAAAAGCAAGATACAAGGTAGAAGATGGAGAGGGCAATTTGACTGATTTACAAAACAATAATAGCAATAATTTGTAGGGTTTTAAATATTTGAAGGAGGGGGATGCCTGAGTGACTCAGCAGTTGAGCATCTGCCTTTGGCTCAGGTTATGACCCCAGGGTCCTGGGATCAAGTCCCCCATCAGGCTCTCTGTGGGAAGCCTACTTCTCCCTCTGCCTATGTTTCTGACTCTCTCTCTTTTTCTCTCTCTCTCTCTCTGTCTCTCATGAATAAATAAATAAAATCTTTTAAAAAATAAATATTTGAAGGAGGAACTAAGAGGAGAGTATATGAAGATTTCTATGAAGAATTCTAATGACTTTATAGTGAATGGAAAGAAGTAAGAGCACTAATTTTTATTAGACTCCAATAGTTCAAAAATACATATGGTAATCCCTAGGATAATTATTAAAAGAACAAAAGGATGCCTAAATGAGAAGCTAACATAAAGGAAGACACAGAATAATATGTTTTTAAAAACTTGACTGTCCCGCAGAAAAGTAAGAAGAGAGTACAATACAAGGAAATGCATCAGGTATTACAAATAGAAAATAAATAGTAAGATAGAAGGTTTAAACTCAAACATGTAATTGCATTAACTGTAAACAGACTAAAGTGCTAAAGACACAAGTGGTAGGTTAATAGGGAATAAGGATGCATAAGCTCTGGTGGAGAAAGAGCCAAAGGACTGCACAGATATGGACAGAGAGTAGGATTCAGTCCCACTCAGGGGACAATTTGAAGGCCCCACAGTGAAGTAAGGGAGGACTGTATCAAAGGGGACTTACCTGTCTGGGGTAGCCATTCCATACCTCCCAGAGGTCATATACCCAAGGTTTCTGAAGAAACAAGGAGCCAAGAGAGAAAAGATGAATTTATTGGAGTCAAAAGCTGGTTTCAACAGAAAACATAAGCTCTTCCTGATGTCACTGATGTGGCCACACACGCACAGTAAGACTGCTGCTCCTGCTATACTGCTCTCTCTCTGTGTAGGTATTTATATATGTTCTCATACAACATGCCTGTGATGCTCATGACTTCTAGTGGATCTGGGACCACACATGGTTGAAATTATTCAAACAAGTGAAACTTCTAATGATATGATTCCTGAACCAATCAGACTACTTTTCCTATAGCAATAAAAATATCTTAAGAGAAATCTTGAGAGAGTCTTGAGCAAAATCTCTAAAAGCTGGTTATCTTTTTTTATTTCTGTGAACAACTTACTATGAAGTTTATACATCATGTAATGAGGTAATCATTTAGTAATTATTTAAACAGACAATGCAAAGGTAATATCATAAGGAAAAATTACTGATGAATGAGTCTTGATGGGTCTTGATGGAACAGGTGGTATTTCTTGATGGAACAGGTGTCTTGATGGAATCTTGATGGAACAGATAGTATTTCACATGGGACTGGATGGGATTTGGCAGGTGGAGATAGAGGTGGGAAGGGCAGAAAGGAAGACCTTTCTGGCAGGGGGCATAAGGTATGCTAAAATCCAAAAGTGAGGATGTACCAGGTATGTTCAGTGGATTGTCAGTAGTCAGGGTAGTTGGTACATGGGTGTTGTGAGAGGAAATAGGGAGAGACTAGGTTTCAAATCTTTGTTTGCAAATTCAATGCTTAACAAAGTTTTCAAAAGATAGACTGGGGAGTTATGACTTCTTTTAGGCATTAGTGTGATTTTGAAGGCATGGAAGTTGGTTAACTTATTGAGAATATTATTTCATAAGGAATTCACATGCAAAGATTTTTAAAATTAAAGCCAAATTCCAGTCAAAGAATATCAAAGAGACAACTTACATCATAAAGAAATACAATTCCAGCAACAGTAATCATTAAGTAAAATGCAAATCGCCAGCTGCCAAAAGAAAGAAAAATCTTGTAAAGGTGATTGACATCTGAAGAGAAATACATTTGGTATGACAGAGTTTGGAAAGAATGCACAGGAAAATCTAAATTGATATCCTGAGTCTGCCACTTGTTAGATGGCTGTAACTGTAGGGAAGTCACTTAACCTTGGAAAGCCTTAATTTTCTTCATCTATGAAATGGGAATGACAAAACTTACCTCAAAATGTAAAAAGAATTGAAGCTAGTTTGTGAAAAGTATTGATCATAGTGCCTGGTATGAAGCAAGCAAAATAAGCGGGTGCTATTATTACTACTGTTCATGTTATGCCTAGCACACAATAGACCAAGCTCCTGATACACAACAGACAGTGGTTTGACGTTAGTATTAATCAAGTCATTTCTTTTATCCCTATTTAGGTCCCAGTGAAAGGTTTCAAGTGGCCAGTTTAGTCTTGTCTCTGAAAAGGAGATTTTGAAAAAAAAAAAAAAATCTTTTTCCCATGTATGGAGAAAGATCTATAGACTAAGAGACTTAAAAGACATACCAATCAACTGTACTGCATGGGTTTTATTAAGATCTTGATTCAAACAAACAAACTATAAAGAAAATTACAAGTTAATCAAGGAAATCTGAACATTTATTGAATATTTACTATTATTAAATTTTTTTAAATATTTCATTTATTTATTTTAGAGAGAGAGAGAGAAAGAGAGCTTGGGCACAAGTGAGGGAAGGAAGGTGCAAAGGAGGAGGGAGAGGGACAAGCAGACTCCATGCTGAGTGTGAAGCCCAACACCAGGCTTGATCTCATGACCCTGAGACCATGGCCTGAGCAGAAATCAAGAGTTGGCTTGCTTAATTGACTAAGCCACCCAGGTATCTGTTATTAAAATTTTTTTAAGGTATGATACTGGCTTTGCAATTTTGCTTAAAATAGAGTTCTTATCTCTTAGAGATACATACTAAAATATTTACAATAAATCATAAAATGTCTGATATTTGTGTCAAAAGTAATCTTCTATAATACTTGGATGAAGGTAGTCAAAAGGAACACACTTTCAGTTAGTTATAAGATAAATAAGTACGGGGGATGTGATGGGTACATAACACACAGAGTTCATCATACCAGTTTTTCTACTTTTGCATATGTTTATAACTTTGCAAAGTAAAGTTTCAAAAACTACTGCTATTTTATTTCATGATTGCTGAAGCAACAATAATATTCAACATAATATTTGTTGGGGCACCTGGGTGGCTCAGTTGGTTAAACATCTGCCTTCAGCTCAGGTCATGATCTCAGGGTCCCGGAGTTCAACCCCAAGTCTGGCTTTCTGCTCAGTGGGGAGTCTGCTTCCCTCTCCCCCCTGATCATACTTTCTCAAATAAACAAAATCTTAAAATAATAATAATGATAAAAATAATAAGACTATTTGTTCCTCATTCTTGTAATTATGCCTTGGAGCGGTTTCCTCAACATGCCTGTAAGCTAAGTAAGAAAGAGGAAGGCAGACACATGCCCATTTTGTAGATGAAAAATCAGGCTCATTAAATGCAAGACCATTTCCCCAGCTCACACAGCTAAGCAGTAACGTAGCTGAGGCTGAAGTACAAGTCTCTGGACTTTGAATCGAGTGGTGCTTCCTGAACATTATCATTGTGTATAGGCTTAAGACAGTCTTTCTTCATGGCTTGTTTTGATAGAGAAAAAAAATAGGGTTCCAGTATTCAGAAATTTGAATCATAAAAATACTCCAAGAGCATTTTATGAAATGAGCCAGTTGAGACCTGTCCATATTTGTTACTTTTTTGGCCTGTCCAGTGAAGGCCCATTCTTAGTACAGAGAGCATTTCCTTGGCTCCCTGGTTTATTGTGGCCAAACAAGAAACAGAAAAAGTAGGATCAGACCTGCCAGCCACAAAGGAAACCATAAGTCTAGGTGGCACACCTCAAATTGTTTCTCCAACATTTACTGACTTCTTGACTCTGTGCTAGGCACTGTGCTAAGCCCATGTGTGTTATCACATGTTTATCTTCACAACAAGTTTGTGGACAAGGAACTATAATTTGCCCCTCTTTATGGGTGAAAGGTGGATAAGGTGGCTACCACTAAGGGACACAGAGGTTGGGAGAGATCACATAACTTCCCTGAGGCTGTGCAGAGGCCATCAGATGCAAGTGCAAAACCCACGTGTCACATTTTCCTGGACTGATCCTGTAAGGTTTCATTACACTATCCTAGGGATTCTCAAAGTGTGTGCCAGAGATTCTTGGCATGAAAATATTTTCATAATATGACTACCTTGTTATTGTCATTTTCACTCATCCCCTCACAAGCAAACAGTGATTTCCAGAGGCTCCGTGACAGGAGACACTATCATTGCTCTGAGAGCTGATACAATGTGTGCTTGGGTAGTCTTATGTTTTATGAATGTCTCAACCTTCATTTCTAATATTAGTAGGCATAACACACATAAGCAAATGCTCTTTGGGGTCTTCCATAGTTTTTAAGAGGACAAAAGGGTTCTAAAACCAAAAAGTTTAAGAACTGCTGCACTTCACTAATTATAAAATGAATAATAAAATATTTGCCGATGCTGTTTTACATGTTTCAAATGAAAAAGGTAATAAAACTCCCCCTTTTTTTCCCAGGAAAATCTGAAATAAACATCATTGTAAGGGGAAAAAAATATCTTGGAAAAAAGAAAAATCCAGAAATTAATTGGTTAGGCCCGGATGGCAAGTGCAATCAGCAGGGGAATGGGCAAAATAAATTTGGGCGATGGAGGCAGAAGTTTACAAGGCTGGTGATGGGGCTTAAGAGGGGGCAAGGCCCAATGGAGCAGGCAGGGACCAGCCTCAGGGTCAGCTAAGGCAAGATGGCAGACATCCAGCCAGAGGAGCGCTCTCCCCCCCCCCAGGGCTGGGGGAGCTCCCCAATGATCTACATTGGGTACTTGGAAATTACCTAGGATTTTCATAATAAACTTCTTGCTGATAAATGGAAATGCTTATTTTAAAAAGAAAAGTGGTCAGCTAATATGAAGTTTACTTTAAAAATAAAGGAAGCACTGTGGATTAAAATCCTGCATTCTATGGAACAGGGGTCATCATTTTAAAAAGTAACTAAGTACAACAGCCAAGATTTGGAAGCAACCTAGTGCCAATTGACAGATGAATAAAGAAGCTGCAGTATATATATGTGTGTACACACAAACACACACACACTCACACGCAATGGAATACAAGTTGGCTATAAAAAAGAATGAAATCTTGCCATTTGTGACAACATGGATAGAGCTAGAGGATATTGTGCTAAGTGAAATAAATCAAACAGAGAAAGACAAATACCATATGATTTCACTTACATGTAGGATCTAAAAAAGAAAGCAAATGAAGAAATAAAATAAAATAGAAACAGACTCACAGATACAGAGAACAATCTGGTGCCAAAGAGCAGAAGGTAAGGGAATGGCAAAACAAGGAAAGGAGATTCAAAGGTGCAAACTACCAGTTATTAAGTGTATAAAACTTGGGGATGTGGGAAGCCTGGGTGGCTCAGTGGTTGAGCATTTGCCTTCAGCTCAGGTCATGATCCTGGGGTCCTGGGATTGAGTCCCACAATGGATTCCCCGCAGGGAGCCTACTTCTTCTGCTGCCTATGTCTCTGCCTCTCTGTGTGTGTGTGTGTGTCCCTCGTGAATAAATAAATAAAATCTTTAAAAAACAAAACAAAACTTGGGGATGCAGTGTACAGTACAGGGAATATAGTTAATATTGTAACAACTTTATATGGTGGCAGATAGTTGTTAGATTTGTTGTTGTGATCACTTTGGAATGTATATAAATGTCAAATCACTATGTTGTACAGCTGAAACTAGTCTAATATTATATGTCAACTGTATTTCAATTTTAAAAAAGGAAGTAACCACGAAAAAAATGCAGTAAACTTAAGGTGTTTCTCCTTACACCATAGAGGAGTTTCTGCTTGTTGGAGAGTAATCTGTAGAAGCTCAGTATTGGGAAATAAGTTTGCTGAAATTTCCCAAATGCCTGGGGATAGGTATCTTACTAGGATTCCCAAGGCACATCTCATTGCTGGAGAAAAAAGTGCCGTCCCTATACAATTAAATAACTTGGTGTTTTGCTTTAGTCTATTTATTTAGTCTGCAATAACTTAATGGTGTTCTGACTTTGAGGAAATTTGTGATATCTCTAAAGAAGAAGGTAAAGCTGACATTTTATTTGTTGGCCTCCTCCTATTTCCTGAATACACTGTATGATTTCCTGCTTTGTGTCTTTGCCTTACTTGAAACATGCTACCCTAAAATCCTGATTTATTTTCTCATGGAAATCCCAACCCATTCCCCAAGGTCCATGTTCCCACTCCCACCTCTAGGTCTGACTTCCTCTAAAAAGCCTTTCTCTAACGTACCCAGTCCTACTGATGCTATCTCCTCTGAATGCTCACAATGCATCGATACATGACTATGGACTACAGATGTGCAGCCTCATGTGTCATTGGGTGGAATCACTGGATGGATGTTGTGGTTTCCAGTCTTGTCTCCCTGATTAGCTGTTTGAGGGTAGCGACCAGGCCTTCCACTTTTACTTCCTTCTTAAAATCTAGAACTCTACCCAATGTAGGATAGTGCCATGTACAGAGAAGATAGTTAACATAACCTCCTGCATTGCTTGACTGATTGATGGTTGGCAACTTGAAGTTCCCTTCCCTGGCCTGAATTCTGAAGCTGACTGTCAGTGGACTCACTGACAGCCAGATTCTCAAATGGTAGGCCTTGTTGACCCAAACAGTTAATTGATGTAGGGGATTTCTGCTTGCTAAGAGGTAAGGATTAGGTGTCAAGGGTCAGTACCATGGAGCAGAAAGAGAAACAGAAAAAGAGTCAGGGGACATGAATCCAACAGCTCTGCCAACAGCTAGGTGACCTTGAACAAGTTCCTTTAAGAAGACTGACCTGTAGTTTCTCATTTCATTGTTTTCCCTTCAGTTTCACTGAGATTTAATTGACATGTAGCGCTGTGTAAGTTGAATAGTTTTTCATTTCTTACACAGGGCTAGCTCTGCCTTCCCTGACTATCTCAAAGCACTGGTAGGAGGATCAAACATTATTTATAAGCTGTAAGGCACTATAATGTATAAGAAATTACCAGAGACTTTCATGGGGGCATGATCCAGCTCAAAAGTAGAGAATTAGTCTCTGCCTGGGGACTTTACTTAAGATAAGAATAATTTGCTAGAAAAAAATAAATGAATGATAGAAGGAGAACCGGAGAATGTATTATGAGACCAGTGCCACTTTATAGTGTTTTGTGGTGACGGTTTAAAGAGATTCACTCATGCCAAGCTGACATTAGTGACAACAATATTAACCAATCTCTCAAGAGCTAAAACTCAGAAAGAAGCCAATTAGAAAACAAACCAAGCCATTCATTCTGAGCTTCTAATGGAAGCCTGTGATGAGAAATGATTGTTTCAAGATACCTTGAAGGGGATCCCTGGGTGGCGCAGCGGTTTGGCGCCTGCCTTTGGCCCAGGGCGCGATCCTGGAGACCCGGGATCGAATCCCACATCAGGCTCCCGGTGCATGGAGCCTGCTTCTCCCTCTGCCTGTGTCTCTGCCTCTCTCTCTCTCTGTGTGTGACTATCATAAATAAATAAAAAAAAATTAAAAAAAAAAATCAAGATACCTTGAAGACTTGGGTCTGTGCCCTAAACATCATGAGCATCACAGGATCCCAGTACTCACGAATGTACAGGTAAACTGAAGGAAGCCATTAAAGCTAAGCCTCATACTCTATTTATTTGAGAGTCTTATATCAGCTCTCTATTCACTTCACCATCAAAACAAAAAATATCTGGTGAAAGTCACCAGGCAATGTGAGGACCATAAGAAACAGGCAGAAAGAAGGGATGCTATTGTGTGTATGATGTGGCATCAAACACAACCCAATGAGCGGGCACTTGTCTGGATGTAAAGAAGAAAAAAAGTAAGAGTGATGACCTAATCCACCTTTTTCACACAAGTGTCAATTTCTGCCACCCAGGAGTGACCCAAAGTACAACAAAATTCTACAGGAGGGGGAAAAAACCCCACAGAGCTCAAATGATACCAAAATTAAGTGCAATGCAGCCTCACTGCCCTCAGAGTGTATTCAAAGTAGCCAGCTCTGGCAAAAATCCTGCTTGCTGCCCTAGCAGGTACTGACACCCCTGCTAAGTCAAACCAACCAGGAAACCCAGAGGAACCGGTGGTGTAGTCCACAGGCAAGGGATGGGGAGTGGAAGGGGGACTGAGTCAAGAGGGACAGAACAGACACCTTCTTATTCTCTGCTCTTATAATGTGAGATAATAATTGGAATGTGATTGGAAACAGTTGATCAAGTCTTATGATTTAGGGCCAACCTCTACGCTCAAAAAATAAACACCAGTTAAGACATTTGTATTTTTTCCCTGACTTCAAGATAAGTACATGAGATCTCCTATTCATCTTAGAGAGTTCATACTTTGCTTCATTTCATATGAAGGAAACTGAAGTAGAGAAAGTAGATGGGTGACTAGCCTAAAAGTGACAAAGCTGGGTTCCAACCCTTCTTTGGCTCCACTTTCAGGGTTCTTTCTGAGATGACCATTCTGCTCCATATAAAACTGCAGCATTTCAAAAGTTCTTACTGTCCTTCTTACCAAGCTTCCTGGAATTTCTTCATCCTGCAAGGCTTCTCTTGATTCCGTCGACTCCGGAACCATCGTTCTACTTGGCGCTCTGTCAAGTTACACTTCTTTGCCAGTCCATAAATATCAGTCTGAAAAGGGATAAAACGAATGAAAGGGTGATAAAGAGCAGTCAGATTGGCAGGTAGTCAAGAAAATGTGATTGGGTTATAAGAGCTTGTGCATTGGAGAGGAGAGACATTCTATGTTAGAGCTTGAGCCAGGGAATTTACCTCTTTTGCTTATGTAATCACACACATAGATATACACACCAAAAAAAAAAATTCCCAGTAACTCTAAGTTACTAAGAAATATCAATACTCTATAATTTGGCAGCAACCCATACACTCTAGCTGCAGACGTGAGCTCACTCATTCAGCGAAGTTTTATCTAGGCTTCCTAGGTGCCAGGTAGAATAGTACAGTTGAAGATGTTGATCAGATCCAACTTCCTCATTTTTCCTATGAGGAAACTGGGACACCAAGAGTTTTAGTAAGTTGTCCAAGACCTAAAATTAATAAAGTGAAGACAAGAACTTAGGCTAGCGCACTTTCTGTTCTTTCACACAATCTTTGTGATGGCTCCAAAAGATAAGACAGGAAAAACTCAAACAGGTGTTGGCCATCCCTTTCACGTATCATCAGATGTAGAGCTTATTTCAAACTAATCCAAAATAATTCTAATCATAAAAACATAAAGATAATAGAATATACTAATGATGATTGCTTCTCTTTGGGAAGCAGAACTCATTTTTAAATTTGGAAATAATATGGATTAGCTCAAAGGTCATAAATTCTGGAAGTTCTCCTAGGGCCAGACTAAAAAACACATGATTGAGTGGATCAGGTCTGGTTCACAGTGGGATTTTAAGTCATATTCTTTTGCACTGGCAGGTTTTATATGCTAAACCTGCAGTGTTTTCAACTGACACAAAGAAATAAGCTCTGTAATTTTTTGGAAATATCTGCCCTCTTGGTCTTTCATTTTCCAACACAAGTTCAAGACATACTTTCATTTCCTCTTTACTAGAAAAATACAGTTGCATCAAACTGACCTTCAGTTTCAGTGTTGAGGAGACCAGAAGAAAACAGCAAAGCACCTGCCCTACTCCAAAGGTATAGCTAGCTGTGAGCCAGCTCTGGCTGATGGCTCCCAGACTGAAAGTGTACATCAAGAATTTTGACATGAAATCACTAGCATTTTTAAATGTTTACTAATGCTTCAAAATAAATTTAAACCAATCATGGACCAACATACCAAGGGCTGAACAAAGCCTGCCTGATGGCTGGACACCCAAAGCCTGGGAGCAGTCATCCAGTTTCTATTGTGTTATTCTGTATAGTTCAGGCACACATAATTGTTCAGGTGCACAAGGTTGACAGTAGATAAAATCCATAAAGAAGATCTCACACTGATGACTGGACAAGGACTAATTGCAGTTTCTATATACCTGCTAAATTGCTACCTGTTACTTGATCTGCAAGAAGGAAAGCAAAACAAAACAAAAACAGGATATAGCCAATATTATACTCTGTTTCCCTGTAAACTGCCCTAATACCTATGCTTTTACAGGCCAAGTGTTTTCCTGCTGTTGTTTTGTTTCTGTGCTCTTCTGGAGACTGAACTGGCAATCATTTATTTTTTTTTTAATTTTTATTTATTTATGATAGTCACACAGAGAGAGAGAGAGAGAGAGAGAGAGAGAGAGAGAGAGGCAGAGACATAGGCAGAGGGAGAAGCAGGCTCCATGCACCGGGAGCCCGATGTGGGATTCGATCCTGGGTCTCCAGGATCGCGCCCTGGGCCAAAGGCAGGCGCTAAACCACTGCGCCATCCAGGGATCCCCTGGCAATCATTTATTGGTGCCTACTTCTTGCAAGCATTGTGCTAAGTCATTGAGGATCTAAATGAATAACACTGATATGGGCTGCCCCTTCACAGGGTGAAGTGTGTCTGGTGAGGAAGTAAGAAAATAAAACAAAGAATTCTAATAAGACACTATGAATGCTAAGAGAGGGTAAGATTAGGATACCATGGGACCTAATTCTGTGTAGGCACCTCCTGGAAGTAACGCATGTGCTGGACCCTGAAAAAAACACCTTGAGAAGGAGGGGATAGAGAAGGGAAGCACCCTGGCAGAGGGACTGGCGCGTGAGGTCATCTGGAGATGAGAGCATGGGTGAGCAAGGAACAGCAGAGGAACAGAAGTCTGGCAGGGTAGAAATATATGAAGAGGAGGGGAGGAAAGTTATGGCTAGGCTCACATCAAGGTGGGGGGGCTCTGTCTGGGATTTATCTTGGGGGTGACAGGGCATTTGCACTGTTAAAATCCCTTTCCAGAAGTATGCACAGAATGGAGGAGCAGGAGTACGTCTGGAGGTGAACACAGTATTCACTTCGCCCTTGCGTCCAAGCTCTGTGTTCACGCAGCGAGGACCTTGTACTAGACAACTCTGGAGGTCTGGATTCACTAATCCACACAGCTCATCATACTCCCTTGTGGGAAGTAATTCAATTTTATTATTCCATCACTTCTATAGATATCTGCTTAATACTTGTGTCTAGGAATAGCACTCGAACATGATTTGAAGCAATTTATTTTCTGTTTTGGAGCACAGATGAATCTGGTTGAAAGTCAGTCTTGACAATACTGGCTACATACACTACAATATCCTTGGGACAGAAATTCTCGTGCAAACTCAAGTTTCTGGAAATAATTCCTTCTTGATACATAAAACAAGCGTTTATTGAACACCTACAATGCACATAAAATTGTGCAAGATGTTATGTTAGTACTACTTTAACTGTCACATGGCTCTTTTCTCTCTAGAGCAGGGAAACTTGATAAAGAACAAATTTTCTAATTTTAAATTTCCTAAAAAGCTGACCTTTTGCTAAAACTTTTGCTATAGCAAACATATCAAGTAATTGATAGCATAGCACTATTCTTTATGTTTTATACAAGGAATTATCCATCTGAGTTATTCTCAGAAAGAGAGAAAAATAATAAGGACTCCCTGAAAGAGCCCAAATTTTTCACAAGCATAGCTAAATAGTTGCCCTTTTGAAAAATGTGAAATGATGCTTGGGCATTATTATCACCAGTGGTAGCAGTAGTACTGAAATGAACAACTGCAGTCAGAGCACGTGGAAATAAAGAACATGTGAAAATAGCTTGTTAGGCTGTCCTCATTTCAGGAAAAAAGAAGAAGTCCAGTACAGAAGCTAAGGGTAGAGCAAGTTACAGACAGTGCTGGCTAGCTGCAAACAATTCTGGACATGATCCCTCATACTATGTGGTCAGACTTGCATATGCCTCCTTTGGGCAGGGAGCCCACCAGACAAATAATAGAAACAGTCCTATCGGGTCACCTGGGTGGCTCAGTGGTTGAGCGTCTGTCTTCGGCTCAGGGAAGGATCCTGGGGTCCTAGGATTGAGTCCCGCATCAGGCTTCCCACAGGGAGCCTGCTTTTCCCTCTGCCTGTCTCTGCCTCTTTCTCTTTGTGTCTCTCATCAGTCAATAAATAAAATCTTAAAAAAAAAAAAAAAGAAACAGTCCTATAAAAAAGGCAACCAAATTCAGCAAATAAAGTTTAGCACCCTTTAAAAAAATCTATCTATCCTAAACTGTGCTAGGATATACTCTTGACTTTTAAAATTATCAGTGATCACAGTCTGTATTCATCATAGGGGGTGTGCCACTTTGGGGTCAGTTTTTATTTCATCTCTCATTTTTAACTGTGGTGGAAATGAAACTGGACCTGCCTCGCTACCTTTTCTACAACTATTAGATTGAGACCTTTTTTGGGTGCACTGCAACATTTCATGAACTGCATCTTGTATTGTGAAAAAAATTCTGACTTTCCTGGGGAGTGAGCAGGAGCACAGCACATTTCTAAACGTGTGGAGGCTCTGGATTTAAAAAAGTGTCCTACTGGGATCCCTGGTGGCGCAGTGGTTTGGCGCCTGCCTTTGGCCCAGGGCGCGATCCTGGAGACCTGGGATCGAATCCCACATCCGGCTCCCGGTGCATGGAGCCTGCTTCTCCCTCTGCCTGTGTCTCTGCCTCTCTCTCTCTCTCTCTCTCTCTCTCTCTCTGTGTGACTATCATAAATAAATTTTAAAAAAAAGTGTCCTACTCATGACAGACACTCCAATGAACACTTTCTTATTGTGTGTAATATATATCGATGGTGCCACAATCATCAGAAGTGTCAGATATGGGCTACTCTGCCTTAACAGTGGTCTTTTGTGATTAGGATACTTTGTATATACACTATTATCCAAAAATGTAATTTTGATCTTTATACCCAAATTATGGCATTGATTATTAGTGTTAAACACTCTAGTTAAACACAATAGTTCAACTGTGAATACTGGTTATCTTATAATATTTCTGTGTCATTTTATACTATGCTTGGAATGCTGTCAATAGAGGGAAAAACCTGTCAATAGAGGGAAAAAAATCCAAATGAGTCAAATCATTTGATGCTCAACTAGAACAGATATCTTGTACAGATGAGGTAACATACTGGTGACTGGAACATTAAGAAAGGAGGTTTTTTTTTTTTTCTTTTTAAAATCCGAAACCAAAGAACTTGCACTTACGTGAGATGGTTGTCTTGTGGAATGTTTGAAAAAAGTCTCTAAGACAGTATTTGGTGTAATCTTCTTTCGAATTTCCTCTTTAATGCCAAATGTTTTTGCTAGAGGCGTAGCAATAAATCTACAAAATATGAAAGAAAGTCCAAAATCTAAGAATGAACCCACAATGACACCAGAAAACTCAAGCCATAATTTTAGATTCCAAATGAAGAATCAGCCACGGGGTCATATTGTCCTTGGGCGACCTACAGCCAAGTCTGCCTTGCAAAGAAGTTCAAGAAAAGCAAATTTTGAGACTCTTTAGGCAAGAAATAACTTAAAAAAAATAAAATACTTGCACCATTCTAAAATCCACTTTAGGTAAATCCAAATACATTTATATTTGAGATTCAGGAATTGGAATAAACCATTCCAACTAGAGTTTTAAGTCTCCTACAGATTAAAATGAATAATTTTGTTATTGAAAGTTTTACTTTGTGATATTATCTTAAAGAATTACTACTATATTCCTATTTGAAATTCTAACTTATTGAAAAAAATGTCATGACTCTTGGATAAATATCTAGGAGTGGGATTGATGGGTGGTGTGACAAGTACATATTTAACTTTATAAGAAACTGGCAAACTGTTTTTCCAGGTGGTAGCAGCACTTTGCACTCCTGTCAGTAATGTGCCAGAGTTCCAGTTGCTTCATATCCCCCACCGACACTTGGTATTACCAGTCCTTTTAATCTCAGCAATTCCCCTGGTTGCATGGGTTTTCATTGATTTTTCACTCTAATCTTTATTCTTTCCGAACTTCTACTTGCTATAAGTTTAGTTTGCTCTTTTTTCTAGTTTCTTCAGGTAGAGATTTATTGATTTGAGGTCCTTCTTTTTTAATATAGGTTTTTGCATCTATAAATTTTCTTCTGAGCACTATTTTGCTGCATCTTATAAGTTTTGATATTGTGCATTCTTCGTGATTCATCTCAAAGTATTTTCTAATTTATCATGATTCCTCCTCTAACCCATTGGTTATTTAGAAGTATGCTGTTCAATTGCCACATATCTGCTAATTTCCCAATTTCCATCTGTTACTGACTTCTAATTTCATTTCATTATGATTGGAAAACACACTTGGTGTGATTTCCATTTCTTTATGCTCATTGAGACTTGTTTTACAGCCTAACATATGGTCTATCCTGGAGAACGTTCCTGTGCATATGGGAAGAATGTGTCTTCTGTTGTTATTCGGTGCCATGTTCTACAGATGTCTGTTAGGTCTACTTGGTTTACAGTGCTGATCAAGTCTTCTATTTCCTTATTAATCTCCCTCCTAACTCTATCCATTATTAAAAGTGAGATATTCACATCTGCAACTATTTGTTGTCTATTTCTCTCTTCAATTCTATTAGCTTTTGCTTCATCCATTTCGGAGCTTTGTTGTTAGGTACATATATGCTTAGAATTATTAAATCATCTCAATATATTTATCCTTTTATTATTATAAAATGTTCTCATCTCCAGTAACAGTTTAAAAGTTTATGAAAGTCTAAATTGTCTGATATTAGTATAGCCACTCCAGGCTCTCTGTTGGTTACTGTTTGCATGGTACATATTTTTCTATACTTTTACTTTCAACGTATTTATGTCCTTGAACCTCAAGTGTATTTCATATAGAAAGCATATAGTTGAAAAAAAAGAAAAAGAAAGCATATAGTTGGATCATGTATTTCTTTAACACACACACACACACACACACACACATATATATATAATTTATTTATTTAAGAGAGAGAGAGAGCATGGGGAGGAGCAGAGGGAGAGGGACAAGAAGACTCTGCTAAGCATGGAGACTGACATGGGGCTTGATCTCACAACCTTGAGATCTTGATCTGAGCCAAAGTCAAGAGTCAGATGCTTAACTGACTAAGCCACCCTGGCATCCCAGATCATATATTTCTATCCATGTCTCCTGTCTATGCTTTTTAGTTGGAGTATTTAATCTACTTACATTAATGCAAATTAGATTTAATTACTGATAAAACGGGATTTATGTTTGGGATTTTGTTATTTGTTTTCTATATATCTTGTCACTGTTATTTCTCTATTCTTCCTTAAGTTATATTTTTTGTGTTCAATGGGTTTTTTCTAGTGTACTTTTAAAATTCCCTTTCTTAAAGTATTCTTCTTTTATTTTTTTAAATATTTATTTATTTATTATAGAGAGACAGAGAGTGCAAGTGGGAGGAGGGGCAGATGGAGAGGAAGAAAGAGAATCTCAAGCAGATTTCCCACTGAGTGTGGAGCCTGACTCGAGGCTTGATCTCACGACTCTGAGATCATTACCTGAGCCAAAATCAAGAGTTGGATGCTCAACTGACTGAGCCACTAAGGCACCCCAAAATATTCTTTTAAAATTATTTTCTTAGTGGTTAATCTGGGGATTACAATTAACATCTTCATTTATAACATTCTAGTTCAGATTAATACCAAAATAATTTCAGCAATATACAAAAACTTCATTATGTCCCCTTTCTGTGCTGTTATTATTATACAAATCATATATTTATAAATCGTGTTCTCATCAACACAAGATTTATGATAACTGTTTGATGTAGTTGTCTTTTAAATCAGATAGGAAAAAATGTGTTACAGACAAAAACTACATGTATACTTTCTTTGTATTTCTTTTGTAGGTGACTTCACTGGTAGTGCTTTTTATTTCTTCATACACATTCAAGTTACTGTGTTATGTCCTCTAATTTCAGTCTGAAGGATTTCCTTTGATATATTTTGTAGGGTGGCTCTAGAGGCAAGAAATTCTTTTTTCTTTAAAGATTTTATTTATTTATTCATGAGAGACAGAGAGAGACAGAGGCACAGGTAGAGGGAGAAGTAGACTCCCTATGGGGAGCCCAAGGCAGGACTCGATCCCAGGACTCTGGGATCACAACCTGAGCTGAAGGCAGATGCTCAACCTCTGAGCCACCCAGGCATCCTGGAGGCAACAAATTCTTCCAGTTTCTGTTTATCAGGAAATGTCTTAATTTCTCTTTCATTTTGAAAGATAGTTTTACTCAGTTGACAGTTTTTTTCTTTCAGCACTTTTTTATGTCTTCCCATTGTCTTTGGCCTCTATGGCTGCTGATAAGAAATCAACTCTTGTATATGATAGATGCTCCTCTTTAGCTTTTAAGATTTATTGTCTCTGTCCTTGGATGGTTTGTTTGTGATGCATCTAGGTATGGATCTCTAAATTTACCCTACTTAGAATTTGTTTAGCTTCTTGCATGTGTAGATTAATGTTCATCATCAAATTTGGGGGCTTTTTAAGCCATATATTTCTTCAAATATTTTCTGTCCTATCCATTTTCTCCCCTTCTGGAACTCCCATTATGCACATGTTGTTATGCTTCATGCTATCCCACAGAGATGTCTCAGGCTTTTCATTTTCTTTCTTTTTTTTTCCCCCTCTTCATCAGATGGCTCTTCATCAGATTCCCCCTCTTTTACTTGCTCAAATATGCTGTTGGGCTCCTCTAGTGAATTTTTCACTAGAAAAATTCACACTTTTCAACTCCAAAATTTCTCTTTGGTTTCTTTTATAATTTCTAATTATTATCTCCTTATTAATAGTCTTGATTTGGTGAGGTATTGTTCCATTCTTTCCTTTAGTTCTTAAGCATATTTTTCTCTAGTTCTTTGAACACATTTAAAATAGCTGATTTAAAGTCTTTACTTAGGGGACCCTGGGTGGCTCAGTCAGTTAAGTGTCTGACTCTTGATTTTGGCTTGGGTCATGATCTCAGGCTTGAGAGATAGCGCCCCACATGGATCCTGCTTGTGATTATCTCTTTTCCCTCTCCCTCCGCCTCTCCCCTGTTCACACATACTCTCTCCCTAAAAAATAATAATAATAATAATTAATTAAAAAATAATAAAGTCTTTGTCTACTAAGTCCAACATCTAGGTTTCGTAAGGGACATTTTCCTTACAGAAAAGGAACTACTTTTTCCTTGTATGGACCATACTTTATTATTTCTTTACCTGATTTATAATTCTGTTGAAAATTAGACATGTTAAATAATATAATGTGGCAACTCTGGAAGTCAGATTATCCCTCTCAGAGTTTGTTGGTTTTGTAGTTTATCATTGTCCATTTGTTTGTTTCATCCTTTATTTGAACTCATCTATGAGGTCTGTATTCTTTGTTATGTTTGGGCACTGGAGTCTCTATTGGATTAGCTTAAGTGTCACTTAATGACTAGACAGACATTTACTTATTTGCCTGAATAACTTTCAACACTCAGCTTCAACACTCAGCTAGGCAGTTGTCAAGTTTGCCTTAGACTTCACTTCCTCTTTTCACAGATCCTTAAGATCATCCAGAAAAGAGAGCTAAGGGCTTTCTCAGATCTTTTCTGGGCACATGGAGAGCCCTGGGTATACCCAAAGCTCTGCAAATTCAAGTGTTCTTCTTATTTCCAAGAATATGTCAGAGCTTTTCAAAGCCCACTCTGACATCTCATTTTCAGTTTTTCAGTTTAAGTGTTTTGGTTGGTCTATTGCTTGCCCCAATAGTTACCTACAACCTCAGGCAAGTCCAAAGTTAATCAATTGCCTCTACTTGTTTTAGATAGGCATCTTTAGGGAAAATATTTTTCTGACTCGGGTCAAATAAAGACAGTCTTTTAAGTATTGGTTTCCACAAGGGAGGTCAGATAATGACATTTCTCTGATAGTGATATTCTATTCTGCTCCCTTCAGTGGCTGCCAGGATACTAGTTTTCACTGAAACTGTAGGTGGTTGGGTTTTCAAGGCTCTCAGAGAGCTTTATAGAGCAGAATAGGGAGAGGGCAAGTTAAAATGCCACAAAGCTTGCTGCTGTTCTCTTCAGGAGTCAGCTGTTTTTCTTAAATAACAGACCCTGGATTGCTGCTAACCTTTGGTTAATTCTGAAAAGTTGATTTTGACAGTTTTTGCTAGTTTTCTGATTGCTTTTAGGAGAGAGAATTTTTGGAGGCCCTTATTCTGACATTTTTGTTAATTTCCAGGGTGTAGTTATTTTAATTTGCATTTTGCTAATGACTAATGATGTTGGACACCTTTTCACGTGTTTATTTGCCATTTATATATCTTTGGTAAATTATCTACTGAAGTTTTTGCCCATTTTAAGAGTCAAGTTATTTGTTTATTTTTGAATTATAAGAGTTCTTTATATATTCTGAATTTAAGTCCCCAGATATATGTTTTGCATATATTTTCTCCCATTCTGTGGCTCTCTTTTCATTTTATTTCCATTTAAAAAATAACCACTAAGGCATTTTTGCATATCATATAATTCACCTTTTCCAAGTATACTATTTAGTTATTTTTTAAGTAAAATTACCAAGTTTTACAGTCATCACCACGTATCAGCTTTAGAAGATTTTCATCATCCCAAAATAATCTCCCATGCATATTTATTGTTAATCCTGTTCCCTCTCACCCCTGCCCCAGGCAATCACTAATCTATTTTCTGTCTTTATGGCTTTGTTTTTTTGAATATTTCATATAATGAAATCATACAATAATATGTGGTTGCTTGTGTCTGGCTCCTTTCAATGAACTTAATGTTTTTTTGAGGTCCATTCATGTTTTTGGATGTATTTGGAGTTCTTTCCTTTTTATTACTGAATAATAATTCATTGTATGGTAATATATACATTAGCAATGTCTCTTGAAGGGCAGGCACTTTAGCAAGTTATCAAGGGAAATAAAAGCATGTGCCTGTACAAATTTTTATACTCGAATATTCATAGCAGCTTTATTCATAATAGCCAAAAACTGTAAACAATCCAAATTTCCAACAACTAGTTAAAGGATAAATAAATTGTGTATATCAATATGTTGAAAAACTATCCAGCAATGACAAGGAATCAGTGATACATACAACAACATGAAAACAATCTCCACTGCATTGTGTTAAGTAAAAGAAGCCAGACACAAAAGACTACCATCTAAATGACTTCATTTGTAGAAATCAAAAAGGCAAATGATGCTGACAGTAAGCATATCAGTGATTGCAAAGAGCTAGTAAGTGGGGAGAAGATGAAGCAGATAGGGTACAGGAGAGTTTCTCAGCTGATGGAAATCTTCTATATCATAATTGTGGTGATGGTTACACCACAGTATAGCTGTCAAGAGGCATCAAATTTTGGATAAACTTATATGTAAATCAAACCTCAATAAAGCTGTTTTTTAAAAAGATTTATTTATTTATTTATTATTTATTTATTTATTTATTTATTTATTTATTTATTTATTTTAGAGAGAGTGTGTGTATGCAAGCAGGGGCAGGGGAGGCAGTAGGGCAGGCAAAGCGAGAGGGAGAGAGGAACCAAAGCAGACTCCATGCTGAGCACAGAGCTCAATTCAGGGCTTGATCTCATGACCCTAAGATCATAACCTGAGCCAAAACCAAGAGCTGGATACTTAACTTACAGCACCACCCTGGCACCCCTAAAGCTGAGTTAAAAAGTAATGATACTACCCTATTCTTTCTCCAGTTCTAACAAAGACTCTATCTTCTGCCAGGTCAGTCTATTTTAGCACTTAGAGGTTTCTGTGTTTAATTAAATGCCAGAAATTTCAGTTATGAATGATCATTTAGCCCTTCAATTCACTTTTTTATAATCATGGGAGTTGAATAAATTTTTTTCTAAAATAATTTGATAAAATATATAAGCCAATCCAACTTCCAGATGGGCTAAGTTCTCCTGGAAATGGCCCATACATTTCAGAGACATATAAAAACAAACATCTAAGTATGCACCAGATGTACATAGAGCAATGTGGATAGATCATAAAACACAGAGCTGTATTTAAAAAGAGAAGAAACAGAATAAAGTCTTATCACCATACCATTTATGTCAACTAACAATACATGCACTTTATGTTTATGCACATGTTTTACTGGGTCATACAAATAAAAAGCCATCAGCTATATTAGAACCCAGCAGGCAGGAATGTGACTAGGAAATGGGGATAAAAGATAATTATTGAAAAAGTTAATTCAAATCAATCAAAAAGAGGTCTTACACAGATGGAAGACAGCATGCTATGATTGAGGATTATGATTAACTAATTCCCCCTTTGCATAAAATGTCCAACTCAAACAAAAATTAAGATGTCCTTAAAACAAAATCTCAGAAAACATATTTGACAAAGTCTTGGATAAATAATGGAATTATTTCATTTATCCAACCTACTATTTGAAAATTTTATTGGGGAAACACTCATTGTTCTTACTTATAGAATAACACAAATACAAAATGCTTTAATATGGTAGCATTCTCAGTGATACTCACTCAATGCTCTCTCAAATGTTCGAAATGAAAAAATTAGGAAAAATTTGAAAAGCAAAGCAGAATTGCTTTTATCTTTTAAAAAGATTTATGCAGGAAGGAAATACAACTAACCTTAAAACCAGGGGAAGTATAACATTTCTCTCTTGAGGATCATGTGGGAGATTAGTATAGTATCTAATAGTATATGGCTATTATATATGAGCCACAGTATATGGTTCAGTATACACAATGGATAAATATGCATATCCATAGCGTACTTGCTGAAATGAGGAATAAATCCATATTAAAATCATTAATTTAAACAAGAGAAATATTGTCTTGTTTGTTAAGATGCCAGGCTTCAAAGACAGAAATAACATTTTTGATAAAACACAGGAATATATAGAGTTTTCTATTTTAGCATTATCCTTCCTTTTCAAATAAATCTGGGAAATCAATCACTTCATTTAATGTTAGCATAAATAATTATGAATACTTAATTTAAAAATCTGTATTGAATAAGGAGGAAAGAAAGGAGTGTAATAAATATTTGATAAACCAAACTGAAAAGAGAAGGGAAATGACAGGTCTTAACTCTAGAAGGACCTTAGAGATTAACTTGCCTGAACTTTCATTTTATGGAATATGGAATATGGAATATGAAATAAAATGTCCAAGAAGAAGAAAAAAGAATGTGAACTTCTGCTCCCATGTAAATGGTTCAAAGTTAGGTTAATTACCAAGTAATGAGTCTCTGAGGTTTGCTACTATTGCAGAACTGAGCCTTCAGATGGCCCCATTCAGACACCCAGACAACCCCCTCTTCATCTAGCACTTCATCAGTTACTTGTGAGCCAAAAGCCTAGCAATCCCAGACCCCTCCTCCTTTTTTCCAATATTCTTTTATAGAATAAAAGGAAGGCAGCCGAAGGCAGATATTAAGCATGTGAAGTTTAAATACTTCTCCTAACAGAAACAATAGCCTACTGGCATCAGATTGATTCCCAGTTCCTAAGGATTCAAGGGCTCTTTGAACAGAGTTTAAGCTGGGGGTTTTATATGAAAGAACAAAATATCTGGAGCAATGTAAGTCTCGGATAACATTTAAGTCTAATGTGTATATTTTGAGACTATTTCAGTTTAAGACAGTTAGTTGAACAACTCTTTTCAACTCTTGTAAATGGCTATAGATGGGTCATTCCACCTTCCCTTCTTTGCAGAATGAGGACATATTATCCCATTTTACGCTTATGTTGCTCAGTAGAAATGGTAGAAATTCATTACATAATTAAATAAAAGAAAAAAGATTACCTTTTGATTTTACCATCTCCATCCCTGCATTGAACCATTCTGAGACCATAATTTATTCTGAGATAATGTGTTTATTTCACAAGTGTCTACATCTGTGTGGCTTAGATCTCATCCATCATATTTCAGAAACAGAAAAATGCATAGGAGAGTCCAGAAAAACCAGTTAGAAAGTACTATTCGAGGTTCCCTCTACCCACCTGGCCAATAACAACATACATATATGCCACAAAACTTCTAAGGAAAAGTAGTCCTAAATACAAAGCAAATGTCAGTTACTTTCAAATGATCTACTTCTTTGTTCTTTATCAATTCTGTTTTTCTGCTCTTGCTTTTCTAGGAAAGGACATCACTTCCTGGTCTTAAATGGCTCCTGGCTAGGACTAAAGGATAAAAATGAGCCAGCCAAATCACAACTACTGGTCACTTCGTAGAATGAGAAGGTGTAATATATAAACCAGTCTAGGACAAAAGAAGAAAGCTTTCTTGTGATAAATATATCATAGGATATGCTGAAACATAGTGTCAAATTTACATGAATTTTTAAGATAGTTCAGAACATTTCACATTTGCTAGACTTCTTTAAGCTATGTTTTCTATATTCTCAAGAGATTTAATTAACTCTTGTCTACCATAAGGAGTATTTCACTGTTAAAGTCCAAGAAGTACTGATATAAAAGAGAATAAAAAACTAACACCCCTGAACCTGGTGTTATGACATGTTGGTTAAAGTCTCCAAACTATCCCTTGAATACTAACTGACTTTGGCCAGATCACTTACCACTTATTTTCTTGACTGAGATCATATCACTTGTGATTTTATATACTTCTTAAACTATCAGTTTCTACTCAAATGCAAGGTTTAAGTAATATTTTATTTATGACATATGTGATTTAATCTAATGTAAGTGATATAAAAGTCTTGAAAAAGATATAAATTATGCTTCAGGAGGCATAGTCCCCCTCTCAAGTTAAATTTTCCTGACTTTTATTGCATCCAAAGTGATATGAGGCTAGGGGACCAACACATGGTTTTCTGTAGTGTCATAGAATGGAAAAAGCTAAGGCTGAATTATTGGGAGTTAGAGCTACATAAGGAGATTGGAAAAATGACATAGAGTATACTCAATCCCTTGAGAAGAAGAAAGAATCGTCTGAAGAATTACAAGAGAATTGGATTCCTTCCTGATTGTTGTTGGAGCAGCCTAGGCCAAGACAGAACAAGCAGCTGTGCTGCTCTGGCAACCAAAAGAGTTTCCTAATTCACTGTCCTGGTCATAACATAAAAAATGGAGCTGTCCACCAAGAAGTAGGAAATCTGCAGTGCAAATAAGTGGAGGACCTGGGAGTCAAATTTGAAAATCACCACACACCATGCAAGAGAAGCAAGTATTTCAGGATAGTAGAAAGTAATTTGCTAATTTGGAAGTACAGCAGCAAAATTCTATTTTATTTATGCATTCTTTGACAAATCCAAACATAACTAAAAAGTAGAATTAATGGTCAAAAAGGAAGAACATTTCAAATGTTCCCATCTAGAGTTTAAGTAGTATCCAGGGGCTTCCTCTTCCTCTCAATAGCAATAGCACATTGTTGGCTCAAAAGAAGTTGTTATTTGCACAAAAACCTTTTGGAGAGTCCATGAAACAGAGCTGATCAAACTAACCCTTGAGATAAGGACCCTGCAAATGCTTACAAACATATGATCTGCATTACAGTTAGTCTTGGACAAAATGATCTTTATCAAATTTTGTCTTAAGTTTTTCCAACTCTGATATTCAGATAGTCTTTTTGCTCCAAAAAGTTAATGTGCTAATAACAGTTTTTTGAAATAGAGACAACTACAGAGATTATAAATGAACATTTATCTCCTGTTATCATAACACAACTACAGTTTTAATAAAAAGGTTGGAAGTAATATCTATTTCAATTAAGAAAAAGAAAAGAAGTTTACTTTTTCTGAGAAAGCAAATTGATATTTTTTTCTTTTATTTCCTTATACTTTGGAATGAAGGGCTGCTATTAAAACTTTCAATAAACCTTTAAAATAAACTATGCTGTAAAGCAAATATTAAGTTTGGTCTTTAATGAGGCATTTTTGCTATTTTATAGGCATTCTAAAATGATAATATATCTCCTACACACAGACTCTTCTAGCACCGCCTTTCTGGGAATGTATATACTTTACCAGATAGCACGATATGTGGAAGATGAAGTGGGTCCTCACACTGTCAATGACACTAACAAGCTCTATGATCCTTAACCTCTCTTGACCTCAATTTTCTTCACTGTGAAACTAATACACTTGAGGAAACTGTGTTCCTAATTTTTATTTGTTCAGCTTCTAGCTAATGTTTGGTGTACACATGGTTTGATGAACTCCCCCAGTAATCTGTAGCCCACTAGTGGCAAACTCTGAACAACAGATTATTTAAATTTCTTACCAAGATTCCAAAATTTCAGAGTTGGGACAAAGAAGAGGAATGGGAAGGAAAGACACACAAATACTACTTACTTTTCAAAGAAATGTCTGATAATCAGCAAGCCAAATGCATATGGAATTGTCATGTACAAATGAGAGGGTTTTACGAAGACAAGTCCATCATGATCTTCAAGATCTGACCACTTTATTGTTGGAGGAAGCCAAAATCTTTCCAACCAAAACCATTCTTTAAATGTCTGAAACATTCTATAGAGATGGAAAAAGAATATGTTAGACTTATAAAGCAAATACTTAAATTGAAATAACATTGAGAATCATTTCTTAAAATCTCTAAACCAGAGAGTTTTGAAAACAGAGCAAAATGGGATCCTATTATTCAGTGGGTTTCATGACACTTCATTGCATTCAGCAAGAATTATTGCAAATGCTCTTGGAATAATTTTGGCTGTGGCATGGCCAACTAAAGTTTAACATACCACTGTTCACATTTTTGGCAAAAGTATGTTAATATTATGGGTATGTATCTTCCTTTTCTATGATTCTATGGTATGAAAAATCATTTACAATAATCTCTATAACTTTAAAATGCCCAAGATCAACCTCATGAAAGCTCTAAGTATGTATAAGTCTCTATTAGTATCCTAAGGACTTCTCTAGGAAATAAAGAACAAGCATATTTAATTTCATATTATAGTAAGGAGTTCAAATTTGTCCATGTCAACAAATACTTAGAGATTCTATGATTTCTCAACTGCTGTGCCAAGCACTGAAAACACAAAGAATAAAAAGATGGTATTCTTGCCTTAAGGACCTTTAGAGTCTTGTGAGCAAGGCAGGCCTGAATATCTAGATGATTGGACATACTTTTTTAAGGTACTTTTAAAAAGGTACAGGTGCTGTGGAAACAAGATGATGGATACTGAGCCCAACCAGGAAGTGTCAGAGAAAGATCATTGGGACAGATGTTCCTTGAGATGTCCTGAACAATAAGGGAAAGGTAGGAAAATGGTGAGGAAGGAATAGAAGTTTGAAGGGAAAATGCCATGGTCAAATAACCAGAAACACAGAAGAAAACAGAATTAGACGTTCTAATCTCATTGTTTAAGCTATAAACAATTTCTAGTCTTGACATTTTGACCTTGAGGACGTTTTTATTTCATTATTTAACAGTCAATCAGAGAAAGGAATCAAAATGTCCTCAGATTCACAGTAGGGAGACCAAAGCATGAAGGTGGTGGGAGGGGGCTAAGGACTGGAAGAGCAGGAGGCCTGATCAGAGGTGAGGATCAAAGTGTGGGGTCCTGACATTACAGATTTCCAACTTCAGATGAGGAAGAATTCCAGAGTGTGGATCCTGATAACCTTCAGAAAAATCTATGCCACAAGCGACAGCTGAAGACTGGTAGGATAATTCCTTGCCTCATTTTGCCCGCATCCACTGTGAAGAGATGTTCTCAGCCAGAGTGGTGCTGAGTCACACCCACACCTCCAATGCTGTGTGCAGAAATAGAAGGGCTGCTTTCTTTTTCATGCGTTAATCATTTCACTATCATCTCTACTCTGGGGGTGGGTAAGTCCCATTAATACAGTTGCAAAATTTTGCAGATATTTTGGAATGAAGATAATCAAGAAATACTTGTTGAATACTTCCTCTATACCAGGCTTTGGAGCTACAGAAAGGAAAGGGGGTGATTCTGGATTCAGAGAGCTTATGACAGATTCAGGACTCATGTGGACCTGGACTCGGAGAGCAGATGAAAGACTGGTCAGGAAGGGAGAATCACACACTTTGGTGAGGGAACTAGGGATTCGAGCTCAGTTGCCTGGGCTGAGACGAAGAGTTGAAGAGAGGAAATCTGTTTTGAATGCACAGCCAGATACTCCTCAGTACAACAGGGCTAAGCTTTGATTCAAACTCTGGCTGAAATTCAAGCTTCCTACAGATCTCAGAAACCAACTCCAGCCATGAGAGTCTCCCTGTGATGGGCAAATCTTGTGTCAGGCCTTGATCCTCATCACATCAGAATGAGCTACACCTGCAAGGGCAAATTTTTTTTTTTTTTCTTAAGTTTGCCTCAACACATTCATTACTCAGCTCCAAATTAGTGCTCAGGGAACAAACAGCAGTTGATGAGTTAGCTTTACTTTTGATATTGTTATAATTATTATACAAAATAGTTTGCTCACTCCTAAAATGCAACTCCAGGCAGCATGATTATCTTGTCCAGAGTAAAATATAACTAAACAAATAGTTTACAATGGCTATCTAGGTGTCGCCCTTATAAATAATGCCCTTGTGCATCATATGCAGGCAATAAATCAAGATCTGTTGAAAGCCATAGTAATGTCGATATCCCACAACCTAAAACATTAAAAGGGAAATAGAAAGAATACAGAAGTTGAGGGTGCCTCCCCTGGAAAATGTAGTTCAGGCTGAGAAAAAAAATAATCTAATTATTTATTCTTTCTTTAGGTGCTGCCAACAAACATCAATTATTGTTGTTAATAAAAAGAGTTAAGAATCCCTTCTTCACACCATATATAAAAGTTATCTCTAAACAAAGCACAAACCTAAAATATAAGGGCTAAAACTATAACACTCTTAGAAGACTAGATAGGACTAAATAGTCATAACCTTGGGTTAGGCAAAGACTCCTTACATATGACACCAAAAGTACAAATGACAAAATTAAAAAAAAAAAAGATAAATAGCATTTCATCAAAATTCAAACCTTTTATGTGTCAAGGGATACCATCAAGAAAGTTGAAAAGACAAGCCACAGGATGAGAGAAATACCTTAAAATCACACATCTGATAAGGAGTTTATATTTAGAATAGAATAAGAACTCTTGCAACTCGGGGACCTGGGTGGCTCAGTGGTTGAGCATCTGCCTTTGGCTCAGGTTGTGATCCCAGGGTCCTGGGAGAGAGTCCCTGCATCAGGCTCGCCACAGGGAGCCTGCTTCTCCATCTGCCTAGGTCTCTGCCTCTCTCTGTGTGTTTCTCATGAATAAATAAATAAAATCTTTAAAAAGATAAATAATTCTTGTAACTCAATAAGAACACATAATCCAACTCAAAAATCGGCAAAGAATTTGAAGTTGACTATTTCACCAAAGAAGATAGACAAATGGCCATGAAGCTTTTAAAAAAAGTTCTCAACCTCATTTCTATAAAGGAAATGCAAATCAAAACCACACTCACAGATACTATTCACATCCACTAGGATGGCTATCATCATGAAGATAACAAGTGTTGGCAAGGATGTTGAGAACATGGCTAGTAGGAAAGTAAAAATGGTACAGCTGCTCTGGCAGACAGTCTAGCAGTTTCTCGAAATGTTAAACGTGGAGTTACCATATGACCCAGTAATTCTACATGTAGACATTCAAGAGCATATTCAAGAGGATTGAAAGGATTCATGCTACAACATAGATGGCTCTCAGAAACATGCTATTAAAAGAAGCCAGACACAAAAGGCCACATAGTGTGTGATTCCATTTAAGTGAAATGGAGCAGTAAATCCATAGAGACAGAAAGTAGGTTACTAGTTCCTCAGTGTGTATGGAGGGAGTGTGGGAAGAAATGGGAAGTGGCTGACTGATGATGTGTACAGGGTTTCTTTTTGGGGTGATGATAATGTTTAAAGAGTGAAATATGGTTTGGTTGCACAACCATGAATATACTAAAAAGTGTTGAATCACACATTTTAGATGGGTGAATTGGATGGTCTGTGAATTCTATCACAAAAAAAAATTCTATTTTTTTTCAGGAGAAAAAAAATTAAAAAGCCTCCTGTTTCAACCTTTTTAACCCAGAGCTTATCCTGAACTACATGCTAGAGCTTCCCATTATTTCATTTACAGGGCTGAAATTTTGCCTCCCAAATTCACCGGTGTAACGCTTGTGTCCACGAACCCAGAAAAGTAATTAAATGAAGGAAAGACTATATCCAGATTCAGATTTCAACATGATTTAAAGTCCATGACTTTCTGGGAGAAAGAAATAGCATACTTTAAAAAGCAAAAACAGACTACCTCCCCTGAAGGAGAAGTGGCTCCCCTAGATGATAGCCATCTTGGGTGTAAGGGTATTTGGTAGACACCCACAAGCCAGTATTTTAGCTCTAGCAGAGGGCTTTAAAAATCCAGGCTACGCTTCTAGCCAGCCTCTCTACCATCCTGTTATTTCTCTCAGGATGAGATCAGAGGCTAAACACAGGGAAATGAGCTAAAGAGAACTGGGGCCAGCAGTCTCTAATCCTCTAGGCCACTTCAGTCTATTAAGCAGGGAACATGTCACAGTCTCTCAGCCTCATGCCAGCTGCTCCTAAGGCCATAAGCCTGTTCCAGTACCTCTGGCCTCCTCCATAGCCACCTTTCCCTGACCCTAGTATACTGGACGTGCCATTTTGGAGTTAGCCCAGCATCTAGCCCTCAGAGCAGCAAGGGAAATCACCATTGTAAGGGGAGTTTGGTGCACTGTCTTTCCCACTGTGAGATCCAAGGTGGACCATCCTCCATCTGCTGACAGTTGGGATGGCTTAGCCTTGGCCAGTTGGATACTTCCCTCAGAACTTTGAGTCTGGAGCAGACAGTGATATCCAGAAGCAGCAGACGGGATCCTGCCTAGGCTGCTGCTGCTGAAAAGATAGTTGTTATCTCTCAGCTTTTTTTGGCCTTCCTGATTGTCCTGGTTTCTTGGCTTCCACTGGTCCAAGTCTGGTCTATCAGCCTTCCTTCAGGGCTATGAGTTGCTTCCAATGAAGTCTTTTGTTTAAGATAGTAAGAGGTGGATTCTGTTGCCTCTAACCAAAAGGGCTTAAATGGAGAAGCAGGAACTAGGGGTATGTGTCGGTTCCTCCTTCTGATTTCATCTTGCTGATGATGGGCACTCATGTATCTCTTTTCCTCTCTCCTTTTCCCACCCCATTTTTGCCTAGGTTTCAAATCTGACAGTGACATTATTAATAGTCACCACTTAAGTTATTTTTTGGTTCAACGTAAAAGAAGCTACTCACTTTCCTGACACAGCCTTAAAAAGCTGCTTGCTGGATGAGAAAACATATTACCTACACAGTGAGTGGGGCAATATCTTTATGCCATGTGAACTAAGTATTGCAATATTTCAATAATTGATAGGTGGAAAGAGAATTAGAAAATACTGACACAGGGAGTATCTGCATTTTTAAAAGCCCACAGGTGACTGCTCTAAGAATAGTCCTGAGTATTTGCAATAATGAATCTGTCATTCAAGGGCCCTTCCCCATGGCCCATTCACTTCTTGGACAGTCAGAGAAGCCCACTGACTCCCACAATCAATCTGCAGCTCACTTCTCATCTTGATTCATTTAGCTCAACTCTAGACCTTTCTGGCAATTGAAGTATCATCAGCTCTGTAGATGACTCTTCCATCTCTGCTTGGTATGCTTTTTAAGCAAAGGTATTTATTTACTCCTTGACACTCTCCGTGCTATTTTTTTTTTCCTAATCACCTACTCAAAATCTCCTTTTCCTATCCTATGTCCATTCTCTAAGTACTGTAACTCTTATTTATATAAAAAATATCTGAAGGAACTGTACTATTTACATTAAAAATATCTGAAGCTCTTTTTTAAAGTAAGAAATATGTGCAAGAAAAATACCTGCAGTTATTTCTTTATATTTTGTAGAAGAATCAGTATTGGAGGTGGCACCATAGCCCAGCTGTGTTTTCTCACCTGCCAATACTGTGGAAGTTTTAAACCCTATTTTTGACTCCAGCTGCCAGTAGTTTGCAGGAAGATAATCTCACTAATGTAGGCTTTTATGACTCATTATTTTCTGACCTCATGGATTCAGAACCCAACAGGGCGAAGAAAGCCTGTTGAGCCACTTTCTCAGATGAACACCATTAAATTTGACCTTAGGACTGAAGAAATAAAACCATCTGGGCCATAAGTTTATCACTATTTGAAGCAACATTTTTGCAAAGCACTTAAAAATGTGGCACTTGAACCTTGCTGAGATAAGAACTCTGAGTCAGGCTGAAGTTTGGGGCAAATTATGAAATCCTGGTAATTATCCATGCAATATCCACTGTAAATAAACACAACGCCTTAGAATATAACTCTACAGAACATATCTCTTAGATAGAGTGACAAGAGAGTATCTCTACAGAACAGAACACATCTCTCAGAAAAAGGCCAATGACAAGAAATGGGAAATTAGGTAGACAACTGTAATTGAAGTAAAGGTGTATGTATTTCTGAATGGTAAAGTGAAATAAAGATGTATTAGAATCAATGTTCACTATCTCAGAGTATTATTATGGCTGGAGGAAGTGAGAATTGGTGAGAATTTTGGAGACTGGGTGACCAGCTAGATTATTATGGGACCAGGGTTCTCTGGTGACAGAAAGGCAGCTCTAGAAGAGCAAGGACCTTGCCTGGCTTGTTCACTATGTATACCCTAGGCTTGCCACACAGTAAACACTAGATAAGTATTTGGTGAATTCAACAGAAGGGTTACTGAGACTAGAATGGACTTTTGAACAATCCAGGAGTGATGCTATAGAGAAAAATGATATCTAATTTAATTATCTACAAACAATCTCATTTTTATTAGTTGCAAAACAATTTTTAAATTTTGGTGCGAGGAATCAAGTAAACATGCTTATCTACATTTAATCTGTTTGTGTTTTCTTTGGAATGAACTTTATCAACTCAGCCCAAAAAACTGGTTATGCCTTCAAGATAAAACACAAAGGAAAACATTAGCAGCTACTTGCTTCCTGTCAAGAGCGTAAGGACTGAGCCAACTGTAAATTCCAGTTCTAAAAGCATTTTAAATTGTGTCATTTCAAATAGGTAAGACAATACAAATGATAGAATAACTTACCTCTGAGGGATATTTATTATGATTGAGTTAGTGCATTAAAAGCCTATAAAGGCCTGGGCTTATAGTAAGAGAAACAAACAAACAAACAAATAAACAAACCATATACTTTGTGTAGAGAAGTAGTTAACTTACAACAAGATAGTAAGTAATTCTCTGATTTTAAATTTTACCATTATATATGTTTAAAGCCTTGAAGAAATTCAAAACAGACTCATAGATTTAAAAAGAAAAATTCAGAATATTTGCAAACAAAACCAGGGTATCACCTCAAAGATGTCATTGAGGGGTATCAGGATGTCCTGAGTATCCAATCATTCTGCCTTTTATTTATAGTCCTCCTACATTCCCACCCCCAGGTTTTACTTGGGTATGTGGCTGCCCTGCCATGTGAGACAACATTTCCCAACATCCCGTGTGGCTAGATGTGGCCACGCATAACTACTTCTGGGTTAAGGACACAGCAGTGGCATTGATTTGAGTAATCTCCTTAGGTACCAAGCTGTGTGTTCTGGTTTCTCTCTTTCTTCCTTTCTAATAAATGAAGGATAACAGGATAGGAAGAGGCCAATTAGCCCATCTTCCTGGCCTACCACATATCTGGACAATGACATATAAGAGAAATAAACTCTTACCTTCTGTAAGTCATTGAATTTTGAGTCCTTTGTGTCTTAACAGCTTAGACCATAAATCTAATATACAGGGGAAAATATAAAGGAGAATTAAATAAGAACTATATTGCTGTATTGTGTTGTATTGTTTCCAGGTATTTTAAAATTTGGAGACATCTGCTCATCAAATTACCATTTAGAGAATACAATGGAAGCCTACAGAGTGGGTGAAAATATTTGCAATATTTGCAATAGGAAGCACTTGTGTCTAGAATATATAAAGAGCTCCTGCAATTCAATAATAAAAAAATCAGAGGACTTCTTCCATAATAAGTCATTTGGGGGCCTGTATTTCCATTAATATTCTGCCTGTTGGGGAGCATCCCAAGTATTTGCTTTGCCTTCAGGGCTTCTTGTATGGAGCCTGTGACAATCATCAATTTATTACCTCAATTCCCAAATTCATTCTTTTTGCCTGCTTTGTTAAATGTCCTGGTCCCTTTCCTATTTTCCCTTTGCCACCTGGCCCTGGAGCTTTCTCTATCAGTTAGAGCAGGGTGGAGGGACATTGCAGGATGAAACGGTTTTACTTCTCAACTCTAGTGCATTTCTTTGCATGCTCTAGCTCAGCCCCAGGAGTTATACAGTTTCCTATAACAGTGATCACTATATTCCATAGAGTTACTCCTACTGGCAAATTCTTCATTTCTCCAATCTTGACTGCGCCCAGATTGCCTTGATGGAAAAGTTCAACCTTATGTACTTAATCTAATACTAATTAATGAAAGAAAAAGTTATTTGGAACCAGTAAAAAAATTTTCTGAAGTTCAAATTAGAAGGGAGAGTCTTCTCATTTTTCCTTTCTAATACTGTCTGTAGTTTGCTTATAGAATTAAATGATGATGAGATTTCAGGAAGATGTGCTTCTACCTCTTTACTCCTATCTCCATTCTAAAGCTTTGATTAATGTCCCCATGAGCCAGTTATCACTTTCTACTAGGGCAATAATTCCTCTCTGTTAGTAAACATAATTGGGGTATTTTTTCCCAGCAAAATGAATAAGCCCCTAAAAATGCCAGCTAGGCACTTGGCATCTGGATCGGGTCAAGTTCTCTTTGAAGCCAGGGCTATCCCCTAGTGCTATTCTCTTCAGGCCATGTTTCTTTTGGCTCTGTAATAAAATTTCACAAGATCCCTTGATCTAGGTTCTTAACTTAAATAGCCCCTTTCTAACTTAAATACTGAGCCAAAGAAGTTTAATTCCTATAAAATCACAAGTTACTATTTGCTGTTGTGGGCAGAAGAAACCCCACTTGGAGTTGGCTCTGCCAGATGCCTGCAATCCCAAGAAGCCCCAGTCTCCTTTGGAGGAGAATTTTAGGACCTCCTAAATTTTAGGACCTCCTCACGGCCCTCCCCAGTGTTTGCACACTCCTGTACAAGAGAAGCTTGTAACATGCCCCCAGGCCATTGGGCCCCTGTCTGGTTTTCCAGGCGTGTCCCTCCCTTCCCCTTCTCTTCAAGATCCCACAGTTCAGATCTGCTTTCTGACTCTTGAGAAAAAAGGCAAAGTTCTTTCCTGCCTTCAGGCATGTGCGTTGGACTATTCTTCCTGCCTTTTACCCTTTACCCATCTTCACCCAATTCTCTCCTCCTTATCCTTCAAGCTTCACCTTAAACCTCCCTAAGATCTCCATCAAGATGCTCCATGACCCCTGCTCCCCCACTGCTCCAAATCTAAACCAAGTACGGCCATCGCTCCATGGTCTTTTCCTTCATAACCTGTATTAAATCTGTAATTATATGTTTGTATGTTGATTTGATTGAAGTCTGGCTCCTTCCTCAGACTTCAAGATGGAGGAGAGTAGGCATGACACTTGTTCTACTCACAACAGCATCCCTACATTGGCATACGGTAAGTGTACAAACAGTAAGCCCTCAATAGATACTAAGGGAGTCAGTATACAGCACAGTGGTCAAGCACATGGATTTTGGAGCCAGACTGCCTGGGTTTAAGGCCTCATTCTGGCTTCAGACAACTAACTTAATGTCAGTTTCTCCATCTACAAAACAGAGGTGATAACTGCACCTTACTGATAGGGTTGTTAAAATGATGAAGTTCGTAAATAATTGTAAATCACTTTATCACATGCCTATTAAATAATCAATTGGAGTCAAGCTCTTAAATACCATTTTCCCCTCTAAAGAGAGGAGCTAAATGAACTTTGAGGTCCTAAAATTCTATAACTGACACTTGTTAAATGAAAAGAAGTTATTTTAAAATAATACAGTGCTGTGATATAGTTAAAACTAATACATTTTAAAAACAGCATCAATTATACCACCTCTTAGGGTAATACAGTTTAGCAGTCACTAAAATGTTCAAGCCTACCTTGGAATATATGTGAAACTAGACAAAACTTGTATTTAGGCTATAGTTAAAATATAACACTTCAGTGTTTATAATAATTTTTTTAAAAATCTGGAATGTGTAAGTACATTTTGAAATGTTAACTCTATGCAATAACATTCAGCTACTACTGAAAATTTTATTTGCCAACATGGGAAGTGTTTAGTCATGTGAAAAAACAAAATTCAAAATTATATCTTTAATATTATGATGGAATATGATCTCATTATTATAGTGCTTTATACATATACGTCTAAGTGTATGTGTATAAAGGCAAACTTGAAGGAAACATGAAAAAATGGTAAAAATCTTGGGGTTGAAAAGTTTTAAATTATTGTTACTGTTGACCCAATATTAGGAAAACTTATAATTGATTTATTATTAATGACTCAAGTCAACAAAGGTACATTTTGTTCTAAAAATCATGCAATCATACAATCCAGCCCTATAGAGATTAAGAAACTGAGTCCCAGGGAAATACAGGTGCCTTGTCCAAGCAAATCCAGGAAAGTCAGTGTTTTCCCAATACACACAATTGCCCCTTACTAAAAAGTGTTACTAAGGTGATTTATTTTGCATTAACATTTTGAGAGAATAATTTTTTCATGTAAATGTTTCATATACAAAAGCTAATAGCTGATTTGAAGTAAAGCAAGTTTGTTATCTATGTAAAACGTCTCTCAGTCTTCTTCTTATTCATGCAAAAACTAAATACCAGAACCTTCTGTACTCTTAATAATTTCAGAGAAAATAAAGTGTGCTTCCTAGTCAGTATAAAGACAAGATCTTGAGATCTATCTATAAACTGACTTCAGGGACACCTGGGTGGTTCAGTCAGTTGAGTGTCTGATCATGAGATCATGAGATCGAGCCCCACGTCAGGAGCCACATTCAGTGGAGCAATGGAGCCTGCTTGAGATTCTCTCTTTCCCTCTTTCTGCCCCTCCCCCCTCTAAAAAACAAATAAAGAATAGAGTTGAACTAACTTTAGATTCTGAAGATAATAAACATATGACAGAAAATGCAGTTTAAGGAGGCCGCATTCACCAAAATGTCATTCTTCCAGATACTCCTTCACCTTTATCACATCTCTGTTTGATCTTTGGCCCAGTCACTAATTGACAGAGATTGCTAAAGCCCAGATCAAGGCCAGGAAAGCAGTAAGTGGCCAAGGAAGTTTACTTAGACTGGTAACATGGATAGAGACTTACAGAAAAACAGGTATGAAATTGGCAGGATGTGAAGCAAAATTCCAGAACAGATAAGTCTTAGAAGAATGTAGATCCTAGAGTCCAAAGGGAATGGATCCAAGCAGATTAGGAGGGAATCTATGAGAAAGTGACATAGGATCAACTGTTCATAATTCTGTCTTCAAAGGCAAAATTCCTTCCCCCCTTTTGTTTTGTTTTTTAGTTAAATTTAGAAGTCTACAATGTAAATTAATAGCAGGGTGACTAGGGAATGCTGTTGCAATGTAAAGAAATTTTAACCCAATTAGCATCATGTCAGCATCTTCTTCCTAATTCCTATTAAATATTCTGCTCCCCTCCACCAAGTCCTTCCTCACAGCTCCCCTCCCTAGCCTGGTGAGTCACACATCTTGCTCCACAAATTACCCTGTCATTAGTCTCAGGCACAGTGAGTGATGTAGACAAGAGCAAGGGGGCTGGGAACCTTGCTGACAGTGACTCACTCACAGAAAAGCCTAGGGGAAGGCACTGATTCTGTCTTAATCTTCCCATCTGAGAGATGAGAGGATTGGCCTTAGAGTCTGCAAAGCCCTCTTGAGCACCATTGAAGAGTTCTGCAGGAGCTTTCCCACTAGCTAGTCCCAGGTAGGAAGAGTCAGCAAGACCACCACACACTGTCTATAATTAATTAGTAAAATAAAAAACAAAAAAAAACAAGAAACAGTGCAGTGTTTCACATACCACCTCAAAGAGCCGAAAACCTTGAGAAAGAACTATGAATGTAGAGTCAGAAAGCCCAGGTCTGAGCTCCAACCCTGCCCCTTAAAACTAAGTGAATTTGGGAGGGGGGCCTGGGTCGCTCAGTTAGTTGAGTGTCTGACTTTTGATTTCTACCCAGGTCATGATCTCAGGGTCATGAGATAGATCCCCACACTGGGTTCTGGGCTCTGTGTTCAGCAAGGAGTCTACTTGGGATTCTCTTTCTCCCTCTCCCTCTACCCCTCCTACCCCGTTCCCTTCCCTTTGCCTCTTTTTCTCTAAAATAATAAATAAATAAATCTTTTAAAAAAGATTTTATTTATCTATTCATGAGACACACACAGAGAGAGGCAGAGACACAGGCAGAGGGAGAAGCAGGCTCCATGTAGGGAGCCTGATGTGGGACTCGATCATGGGACCCCAGGATCATGCCCTGCCAAAGGCTGACACTCAATCACTGAGCCACCCAGGCATCCCTAAATAAATAAATCTTAAAAACAAAACAAAACCAAAGTGAACTTGGGCAACTCTCTGAATTCTTGGCTAGCTCACTTGCTCTATAGTGCTACTTCTACCTTCCACAAGGACCTATTACAGATTAAGAGTGATTTGGTATGTATAAATATCTGAACAGAGTAAAGTGCTGGATCTATGTTACAGAGTCACATTAACTTATCATCTTCACCTTACTAGGTCTGGGCAAGAAGCTGATGTCAGGCTGGTTTAAACAGTAAGATTAAGTGCTAAGTTTAAAAAGACTCCCCAAGGGAGAGTAATGGGACAGACACCCCTGTCCCCTTCCAGGTGCACTCTCTCCACCATCTCCACACTTCTCGCTGCTGGTAAAGGTAACTGATTTCATATCCTTCTTTCAGTAAGGGAAGCCTTCATAATGGGTACACCCTCGGCTAACCTAAACAGAAAACCTAGGGAAGGTAGAGAGGCTATACCACACAGTGTCATCTAGTTCAGACCTTTCAAATTATCAGACTTACCTGAGGTGATACCCAGACCACCCCCATGACACCCTGGGGTAGAATTTCTAGGACAGGACATATGTTAATCCAAGGCCTATAGGTTTATCAAGGAAGAGGGGTTTGGGACTCTGAATCCCCATCTTCACCCCTTTCCAGCTACCTGCGCTAGGTGAGTATGTGACTTATTCTAAGCTTTAAATTCCTCATCTGTAAAATATGTATATTTGTTATTTCCGTACAGACTAGGTCAGCATTAAACAAAGTCATGTGTCTAAATCACCATGTAACTTGCGGCATATAGTAAGTGCCGTAGGTGTTAGGATGGTCACTATTTACATTTCCTCATCAATGGCACCATGCACTTGCAGGTGGCCCATCACTCAGCCCTCATTCACTGATTTCCTCTAATACCCTCGTCAGCATGAAGGTTGCCTGGACTGAGTGTCAGTAAGGCAGTAGCTTTGCTGAAGCATGAGTGACACTTGGTGGGGTAACTCATTTCCTCAGTGACAGCAGGATTTCTTACATAACTGGAACCTGATGTGGGCAGTGTCACCAAAGGAATCATTTTATGAAAGACAGTATAGCTTACAGAAGGGTGTGGGGCCACATCTTGATCAAGTAGGAATTGTGTACATCCTTCTCACAGGAGAAGGAGGAGGATGCTGAGTTACTTTCAGGGAAGGTCTGGGGTTACCAAGGCACACTGATGAAGCAAGCCCCCAATTTTAATGTTTTAAAAATGTACACTTATGTAATGTTTAAAGGCAGGGTTTCCTGTCACGCTGCCTGCTGCCCCCACAGAATGAAGCACTCTTTGGAAAAGAACAAGATGACAAAGATTCTAGTAATCTTCAGATGAGGGTGAGGTGCAGTGGGTGGGGGAACATACAGTAGAGGGCAAGAAAATGGGGAAGGAGTGCAGGAAAGAAAATCTCGATTGCATGTTCTCAACAGTTTTCTTCTTAACTCTGAAATCACAAAAAAAGTTAGAACAATAAAAGGCAAGATTTCCCTATGGCCAAGAACTGCTGGTGTAGGGCTGGGAGATTGGCACCTGCTGGAAGAATCAGTTTCTGCTCCCTGCTTTGTTTGTCAATGGCCACCAGCCCTTGTTATTTATTCATCATAAAAAAAAATAATTCATAAGATCTCCAAACTGAGCAGAACAAGTCATTCCTATCCAGTCTCTAGCTACTGCAAGAGGCCCCTTAAAGAAAAATACATATGTCTAACACTCATATTTTAAGTAGATGGGGGAGAGACAGAGACAGAGATCAAGAGAGACAGAGACTTATTCAGGGCATCTGCAAGGTCTAGTACATAGGGAAAATAGGTCATTTATTCATTCTTCTGGCTTTGATTAATGATTAAACCTATGGCTTCAAACTGAGAGCTATTTTGCCTGCAAAAGTGTCTGGAAGGAGAAATATCCTGGATATATTGTATGAAAATATAACATATTATTTAAAAAATAAAAATTTCAGAAAAAAAAATTCAGGGCACCCAGGTGGCTCAGTTGGTTAAGTGTCTGACTTTGGCTTGGGTCACAGGGTCCTCGGATCAAGCCCTATGTCAGGCTCTGTGGTCAGTGAAAAGTCGGCTTCTCCCTCGCCCTCTGCTCCTTGCTCAACTTGTCCTCTTTCTTTCAGATAAATAAATAAAATCTTTTAAAAAAATCCCTGGGTTTCTAGACTTTTCAAACAAACATTCTTTTCAAGAGGATATCCTTAACTTTCTCTCCAATATATTTTTATAAAAATTTCATTCTGGGGGACCCCTGAGTGGCTCAGTGGTTGAATGTCTGCCTTTGGCTCAGGGCATGATCCCGGAGCTCCACGATCAAGTCCTGTGTCTGGCTTCCCGTGAGGAGCCTGCTTCTCCCTCTGCCTGTGTCTCTCATGAAAAAATAAATAAAATCTTAAAAAAAATTTTCATTTCAGTCTCTGATTTCTGTCTATTAATACAAATCAATGCTATGAATAAGAGAAAACACCATAGACATAGACACCGTAACATATGTAGACACTGTAGACACCGCTAACATATGTAGAGTTTCTTACGTCAAAGCCACACATAGCACAAGGCCAACTCCTTTTTCTCTGGAGGACAGAAGTTGAACATGGGCCAGTGTGATTGTCTGGCTCCTTCTCTATTGATCCTGATTTGGCATTTCCAGTTTCCTAAGTCTCCTTTTTTTTAAGTTCTTTTTCTTTAAGCTAAGATTTATTGGCTATTTCCTCAAAATTTGTTTTTGTCAAGGAATATAGTTGGCCAAAGTGCTACTGGGAATGGCGAGTCTGAATTTGGCCCACATGTGAACCCAGAGAAGAATAGAGGTAGGATTGGAATAGACATGACCCACAAGGCAGGTTGCTGACTCCATGTGCCATATGAAGGGATTCAGAGTTCCTCCTCTGTGTCATTTGTTTAGTGAAATTTAAATATGGATGTCTGAAGGTCATTGTGAAAGAAAGGAATGCCCTGAAAGAAAGTGAACAGAAGGATCCCATGATATTCAACAGCAAATATCCCAGGTGCAAGTACTGTCTGAAACATACATAAAATAGACTGCTCTAAATTTGTGTCCAGTCTCTTAAAATATACCAAGCGATCTCTAGCGGATACCAAGCGATCTCTTCACCTCAGTGAAGTCCTTTTGTTCAAGGGGAAGGAGAGCCCTTGAGGCTTCTCTTCCCTGCCAAGTAAAGCTGTTTATCAGTAAATTTTTCTTCCTGCTCGTCTATGAGGTTGGGAATGTTACTCAGCTGCCACCTTAGGAAATCTGAGCAATTTCAACCTTTGCCATGCTGTCAGGTGGATGTTTACAGGGTGTGGTGGCAGAAGAGGAGTCACATTTACATATTCCACAGCAATTCTGAAATCGCTCAGCCTCTGTCACTCTGTCATGCATCAATCAGTGATATCATCGAGTACTATGTACAGAGGACGCTGAGCTTCTGGCCCAGGAGCAGCTCCACCTTTACACTATGGCTTTGTTTGAAAAGACCCCACTCCGGACTTCCTCTGGTCATACATCTTTCCCACTGGGTGAGGAGTCCATAGACCCAAGGCCATATGCCCACCCACACACCATACCCCCTTCCTAGACTTGCTAGGGGTAAGTAGGACCTGAGAATTCCCTGCCTAAACACCTCTAAGTCCACTTCCAAGGCCTGCATGGGCCCTTCCTCAAGTCTGTCCTCTGAAAAGTGACAGCACATTATACAACTAGGCCCAAGGATGGCCAAAAGGAGACTGTTGGGGAGGAGACAAAGAGACTCCCACTTGGACACACACACAGGGTTGTCTGCACACATGTGCACTGGGCTTTTAGCTAAGCAGGACAAAAAGAGGGCCAGGCTGAGGGCTGGACAACTCCACATTACTCTTGCCCTGGGCCCCTCCAATGTTAGGGGAGGGCCTGTCCACAGGGCCTCAGGGTAGGTCTGCAACTCTAGAGGTCCCAGGAATTCTGGAAGCCAAAGATCCATGCAGGCTGAGCAGCCACCAGAGGAGCTGGTAGCATGACCCAGACAGAAATCCTCATGTAACTTCTGACTGTCCAGCTGAACCACACTCCTCCCCAGAGAAAGCACCTTCCTTGTTAGCAGAAAGTAGTTTATTCACTCTGGCTTCCCCCTGCTTCCCCATCCCCCCACTATTTACTCTCACCTCACTAGAAAGCAGGCAGGGGAAATATATTTGTGATTAATGGGGTTAGTGTTTAGCAAAATTTTGATAAGAAGGTATAGAAAAGTATAGGCCCAAGGAGGGTGTGAAATGGGGGCGTGCCTTTGTCCTGAACCCCTTTTGCCTTTTCTACTGATCCGTTAGGAATTGGTTAGGTGGGAGGTGGGGTGAAGGCCCCATGCCAGCAAGGACTGTTGGTGCAGGTGAAGTATGAGGAACGTGAATCAGATCCCCAGCAGCTGTGCTATCTGCCTTCGCAGCTGTAAACTGGGAGTGATAGCACTGTCTCTTCAGAGACCATTACAGAAGTTCAAGGAGACGCTCACAATTACAACTCACAACTCTCCTGCATATCACCATTAATGTAATTCTTTCACCAGCATTTGCTCATTGTATCCTCACCACAATGATAATTATTCATACCCCCCAAATTTACAGATGCAAAGAGAAGTTTAGAGGGACTTGCTCCAGGTAACATGGAGCCAGACCCAAAGTTAGGCACTGAGGGTACTGGTACTTGACTTTGCCTTTCATCAATATTTGTGAACATGCACTATGAATAACTCTTCTTCATACAGATAATCATTCTCAATTGTCACCTTTGATGACTTTGAAGAAATGTGTTTTTGAAAGCCCTTCTCCCACAGTGGGGAGACTGAAAGCTGGAAACCTGCAGGACAAACAGAGCCAACTCTCTTCCTTCAGACTGGAAAGGAGGCTTGGGGAAACGGGAAGGGGAGGGTAAGGAGGGGGCCAGGCCAGAGCACAGACATGGCAAATGGCAAATACCATCTAAGCTAGTGGAGCTCTTTGCCACCTGGTGCTGTGGAAGGAAACTTTCACTCAACACCTCTCGAGAAGAAAAGAGCATGGATCTACAGTATATCATAGAGAATAACATGATACTTGCCTTGCCCCAAACACCTCTCCCCCCGGAACACACAAAACGATACCATATAGTAAGAAAGCTCTGGGTCACAGACATAGTTTTCCAAGATCACAGTTAAGAAAACACAGTAGAGGTAAAATAAAATAAAATGTAAATAGCAGTAATTACCTTGAGTATATATGATAGCTTTCTGTGAAGGGATTCAAGAACTATATATATGTATATATGTGTATATATATATATAAATAAAAGTTTTGCCTTTACTTTCATAACATCCCTGCAGAAGCAGAAAAGGGAAACATAATCAATCGACTACATAGTTTATGCCCATAAGTTTCCTTCTGGTTCTAAAACCCTAAGTTGGATTTCCAAATCGGTGGCAGAACTTGGCGGAGGCTGACCTGGGAGTACCAGTCAGTTTCTTTTGCCCTGCATGGTGCTTTAAAATAAGTTGAGCTGAATCTAAACTCTAGGAATTTTCACATAAAAATCCGGATTCACAGCCTCATTTGAAAAACAAAAGAAAACAAAACAATAAAATCAGAAGACCTGGCAATTGTCACAGGACCTGCAGGCCTTAAGTGAGGCATAAGCTTTATCATCTGGCCCTATGCTCATTTCAGTTACCTACCGGCCTTCTAAGGCATTAACTTTGTGATTCCTTATGTCTCTAAGATTTATCAATGTGAATTATGCCTTCAAAGTCAGTGCAACTTAAGACAATAAGAGCTTAGCACTGCCTAGTATAGTGATTATAGTTATATCAGCACAGGGTTTTGGAAAGAACCAGTTGTGACTCACTCATTAGTGTCCTGGTTCTCAAAACTGGCTCTTTAGGGAGGATTACCTGGAAAATATTTTTAAGTCATTCTCTCCTTATTTCAAATCGCATAAATCAGGATCTCTGAAGGCGCTATCCTGGCATCTGTATTGTTATTGTTGCTTAACAAACATATTTAATAAAGCTTAAGGATGCACATGGTAAAGTAACAAATCACAAAAGTAAACACACCTGGGTTATAACCAGCATCCAAACCAAGAAACACGATATTATCAGCACCCCAGATACTCCATTTGTGTCTCTGCCCAGTTACTACCCCATTTTCTCCAACTATCCTAGCCTAACTTTGAACACCACAGATTAATGTTGCCTCTCCTTAAGCTTCATATGAACGGGATCACACTGACTACATTCTTTTGTATCTAGATTCTTTCCCTCAACATTCATGACTGAGACACATCTAGGCTGATGTGTGTACAGCAGCTGACTCATTTTCACTGGTGTTTAGTATTCCACGGTATGACTACCACAATCTATTTTTTCATTTTCCTGTTGGGGGAAATTTGAGGTTTGTTTTTTTTTTTAAATTGACGGCTATAACAAATAAGGTTACTCTCTGTGAATATTCTCGAGCATGTCTTTGGTAAACATATGTATTTATTTCTGTAGGGCAGTGGAAATAGTAGACCACAGGTATACATATGCTCTCATTTAATAGATCTGTTGACCAGTTTTCTAGGGCTGTTGTGCTAATATATACTCCCACATCTGTGTATGAGAGTTCCAGCTGAACATTCTCATCAACAAACCTGCTGTCGATCTTTTAAATGTTAGCCTCTTTGCTGGGTGTGTAGCAGTACTTTACTGTAGTTGTAACATGCCTTCCCCTAATAGCCAATAAGGTTGAGCACATTTCATGTTTCTTGGCCATTTGAATATGCTCTTTTGTGAAGTACCTGTTCAGATTTTTGCCCAGTTTTCTATTGTGTTGGTCTATCTTTTCTAATGGACTTGTTTTCTTTATTCTGGATATGACTCCTTGTTGTTTATATGCATGGCAATATCTTTTGCAGTTTGTCTTTTATTCTTTTAATGGTAAACTTTGATGAAAGGAAGTTATTAGTTTTAATATGGTCCAATTTATAGATCTTTTCCATTATATTAGTACTCTCTATGTCTTCTTTAAAAAAATCACTGCCTACCCCAAAGTTATTAATATATCGTATTTTGTTATCTAGAATAGTCCTGTCCAATAGAAAAACAGTGAGAGCCAAATATGTAACTTAAAGTTTTCTTGTAGTTGCATTTTAAACAGTAAAAAAGTGAAATTAATTTTAATAATGTATTTTATTTGACCCAACATATATATCTAAAATATTATCATTTCAACATATAATCAACATAAAAATTATTAATGAGACATTTTTATTTCTTTCTCTATAGTAAGGTTTTGAAATCTGTTGTGCATTTTGCACTTAGAACCTATCTCTATTGGATCAGCCACATTTCAAGGACTCAGTAGCAACAAGGAGCTAGCAGGTGCCATAGTGAACAATGCAGATCTAGAAATTATCATTTTATCTGCCAGTTTTACCTACCACACTTACTTTAACATTCATATGTGTATAAACTTTTAAAAGATTTTATTTATTTATTTTAGAGAGAGAGAGAGAGTACCTGCACATGAGCAGGGAGAGGGGCGGGGGGGGAGGGAAAGGGAGAAAATCTCAAGCAGACTCCCCGCTGAGCACTGAACCTCACCATTCCAACATCATGACCTGAGTCAAAGCCATGAGTCAGATACTTAACCAACTGAGTCACCCAGGCACCCCAAGGTGTATAAATTTTGAGGTTAGAATCAAGATTCAGCTTATTTTCCCATCTGTATATTCAAAGGACCTTCCCTTATATAGAGTATCAGTGTTATCACAAATCAAAGGTCCAAATATGTAGAGGCTCATTTCTAGAATCTCCAGTCCATTTCATTGGTCAACTATGAGTTTGGCTTTAGCATTTTTTAAAAATGCTAGTTGATTCTTATATTCATTCAGTATTGAGAACCACTACCAGGAGGTCACAAAATTTATTAGTAGCTATGACCAGAAATTTTTGAGTGAAGTGGAATGGAATAGAAAACATTGCTATGTACCAAGGATTGTTTTTTTTTCCCAAGGATTGTTTTATGAAATGTTTATTTCAGTTACTCTGTGAGTGTGTTTCTAAGCTGAGGTCTAAAAAGTATTTCTTACCATCAGTGATGGTCCAAAAAAAAAAAGTTTGAAATCCACTATAATAGTGGATAGTAGTATTTCATCTGTGAAACAATTACTTGGGAAAATCCAGCTCACATATTATTTTATAATCATCATCTAAAATTGCTCTGAAGTTTTACTCTTACACATTTGGTGATAGACCTCCACACAAAGCAGATCTCCATTTATAACAAGTTAGGGAAGGCCAGTCATGGCTAGTGGAACAAGAGGAGCTCATGATAAAACCCTGTAACTCTGACCCAAAGTGGAATATGATAATGTGTCCGTGACACGAACATTGCAAAAGAAAATTGCTAATCTGCACAATTTGAGATTTGTTCAGCATCACTAGATTTTATGTTTTTCAAGTTTTAGTTGGATGTCAAACAAGAAAACAAAATTTGAGGGGAAGAAATTGAAACCAATTTAGTTATTAAGTGATGTTAAGTGACCTTTGTTATTGAAAAAATGCTCTCAATATTTGCTTGTATCTTGCAATGATTGTTTTATTGTTCAATCTGTGTCAAGATCAATCTAATCAACAACTATTTCTCGACTATCCACTAAAATATGTCTGGCAAAGGAATCAAATTTTTTTTAAAAAATGGACTTTGTTCTTTCATATAAGAACTCTATAGAGAAAAAATGGATTGTGGCATATGATTTTCCCTTGTTGAGTACTTTTTTTTAGAACACAGATATAATAAATAAAAATGATTTCAAGCCCCTACATGTAATATTTTCTCTTCAAATAACCTAAGTACGTGCCTTGGCTGTAATTTTTACAGTTTTCCCATTAAGAGAGGAAGGAGAGATATATTTGATGGTCATTTAACAATATATACAAGTGTTGAATTGTTATTTTGTACACCTGAAACTCGTATCATGTTCTAAATCAATTATACCTCAATTAAAAAAAATAGCTGGAGATCTGTTTTCATTTCTCCCTTCTCCAGTCCTCACGACCACATGTCACATGTTTCAGGAGGCACAGCTATGAGATGGAAGAAGATAGAGCCATCTATTACAGGAGAAGAAAAAAGTATTGGTTGCACACCCACACAGTATACGTGTCTTTTGGTTTTGTTTTTATACGGTGCACCTGCACATGGAAGTATGTGTGTGTGTGGGGGGGTGTATCAATCCTAAACAGATTTGGAAATGTTGATTAGATATCTCCATTTCTTGTTTTCCAGAAGATATAATTCAGAGATCAATAAAGAGGAAACTTCCCACTGAATTGAAATCTGCATATACCAAACATCAACTATGCATTAGGCCTCTGGTCTGTTCGACTTACTCATGAGCCCTCTCCATAGACTCTCTAGTGGCCAGGTGGGAAACAAAGAAGGAGAAGGAGAAGGGGAATGAGAAAGGGAAGGAGAAGGGGAAGGGGAAGAGGAAAGGGGAAGGGGAAAGGGGAAGAAGAAGAAGGAGAAGAAGAAGAAGTGGTTACTAAAACAAATCAAACCCCTTTAACTTTACATTTTTTACATTTGAGGGGAATGTAGACACTCGCAACTCACCAAGTTTTAAATTCTCATACTTAGGAAAGGTGAAATTTGTTTCAAGGTCACCCAAGCCAAAAGTCTGAGCTTTCTCAGACTTTAAGTTATGATAATAATGAAATTTGGGAATAACTGATTCAAAAACACAATGATTGGGAATCCCTGGGTGGCTCAGCGGTTAAGCGCCTGCCTTCGGCACAGGGCATGATCCTGAAGACCGGGGATCAAGTCCCACATCAGGCTCCCAGCATGGAGCCTGCTTCTGCCTCTCTCTCTCTCTCTCTCTCTCTCTGTGTCTCTCATGAATAAGTAAATAAAATCTTTAAAACAAAACAAAAAACACAGTGATTGCTGAAGTCCATTTATGATCAAACATCTGTCTACCAATAACAGAAAGCCCTATAGAGAATTTTGGCTGTTAAAGTGTTGTACAAGGTCAAAGATTCTTGATACCCCCATTCACTTGCCATTTGAAGGTTTTATATCTAAGCCTTATTTTATTTTAATTAGGTTTTTTAGCTTGGTTCATAATTTTAAAAAATCTGCTGCAAGATGCAATCTTAAGGCAATATATATAGTATGACCCACAAAATGATGAGATTGACTGTTGCATAGAGCTTAGGAAAATAAGCCTTGCTACTTTAGACAGGCTTCTTTCATAATGCCAATAGTCTGGTCTAGTCTAGGGCTGCCCCAAAGATATCTTCAATCATTCTGAGTCCTCCAAGTAAATAAAACAACAAACTTGGGTCATGTAGGACCAAAAAGGTTGGCGTACTGGCTGTGCAGGTGTTTCTTTCTTTCTTTTTAAGATGTCATTTATTTATTCATGAAAGACACAGAGAGAGAGGCAGAGACATAGGCAGAGGGAGAAGCAGGCTCCCTTCCCTGTAGGCAGCCTGATGCAGGACTCAATCCCAGGATCCTGGGATCCTGACCTGAACCAAAGGCAGACGCTCAACCACTGAGCCACCCAGGCGTCTCTATGCAGCTATTTCTAAGAGAAGGGAGACCTGCATTTGATTCCAAAGGGAGCTTTCCTATATTCCTCTATCTGTCTGCTATAATCTAAACAATTCATCAGGATCTAAAATTAGGGACAGGTTGCCAAAACACCATTCTTGTTGCCAACTAGCCCATCTTATGCACTTGACTATAGGCTTTTAGGCAGTAAATAAGTCAATCGCTTTTGTCCAAATCCACCTTTATAAAGGTATATTATCTCCAGTCCAGTCTTTGGACTACATCCCTAAATTTACATTGGGGAGGCCTTGGAAAGCCCAGGGCTGTTGTACAGATGGCCTGGAGCCCAAGGTAAATGAATGGCTGCCATACTACACTCTATTTTATGCGACCTTGGAGCCAGACCCTCCTCCCATGCACAGCCTGTCAGCGATGCCTTGAGGGCCTAAGAAAACTCAAATGAACTGTGTGTGTGTGTGTGTGTGTGTGTGTGAAGGCATGAATAGAAACATATCTTTCCTATAACTCTGCAATGATTAGCACAATAAACTGATCCTTGCAAAAGAGGTATCTGATGTTCTTGCTTTTTGCCTGATTTCACTATGCTTTGGGGGACTCCTAACCTAAGATGTTAACTGCTATGTTTCAGAGGCTGTGTCAAGGCCAGATCAGCTCCACTATGGAGGATCTCAATAATCTTAACCTGATTTTCTTTTTTTTTTTTTTTTTAATTTCAGGGTTTTTTAATTTAAATTCAATTTGCCAACATATAGTGTAACACCCAGTGCTCATCCCATCAAGTGTCCTCCTCAGTGCCCGTCATCCAGTTACCCCATCCCCCAACCCACCTCCCCTTTTGCAACCCGTTGTTTGTTTCCCAGAGTTAGGAGTCTCTCATGGTTTGTCTCCCTCTCTATTTTTTCCCACTCAGTTCCCCTCCTTTCCCTTATAATCCCTTTTACTATTTCTTATATTCCACATATGAGTAAAACCATATGACTGTCTTTTTTCTGATTGACTTGTTTCACTCGTATAATACCCTCCAGTTCCTGATTTTCAAAGAAAGTCAGTGACAGCTATGATAGAATAAACAAATTTGCCCATGTGGGCAGTCTTGTCTCCCTCCTTCACTGATGTTACCCCTGAGCCCAGAACAGGATCTAGCACACCAAAAGCATCAGTAAATAATTGGAGGTTTATCTGGAATTATTGGAATACTATTTATCCAAAGCCTACCATTTATCAGTCATGCAGAAGGCATTTTGCATACCCTGTTTTTCTATTCCTTCTAACAAATAACCCTGTGTGGTGGACGTTATATTAGCTTATAAATAAAGAAACTGAGGTTTGAAAAATTTCACTGACCTACTGAATAACACAAATAGTAGGCAGAAAGCAGGAATTCAAATTTAGATCTGTCTGCCTTTCTAGCCAATATTCTGTCCACCACACCATGTTTTCACCCTAAAAGGAACAAATTATAGACTGACTTTTGGTCTTTTGCTATAAGATACCAAGTTAGCATATTTACATATTATCATGGGTTTAGAAACCCCTCCATGTGACAAGGACTCTGAAGAGCTGATGGGATGGGATGGGAATATAGAAGGCTCCAAACACATATTTCTTTGTGCAGAAAGACAACAGAGTTTGGACCTTGTCACTTCCCTGCCATGCCACTATACCTTTCATTAAAATGAAATGTTCTCATCTGAAAACTGCATAACATAATTCTATCTCACTGAATTAAATGGGCAATGCATTTATGCAGAGCAAGGACTCAATAAATGTAGATTATTACTACCCTAGAATTATGTAGATTATTACCAACCCAGAATTATCTTCAAACTTATGTCAACCAACTCAATTGTTTTTAGAAAAGGCAGAAATATTTTTAAAGGGAAGACTATGCACATATTACCTATTTTCCCCATAAAGAATTTGCCCCTTTATCCAGCAAATTCACTGATGAAATTTTAAGTGGAAACCCCCTTTCTTTAAAAAAAAAAAAAAAAAAGGGGTAGGGGAAGAGGCATGAAAAGTTGCTGTTTAAAAAAAAAAGTTGCTGTTTAGTCAGAACCGTCACTCATGGTATAAAAGGCACTTGAATAATAGGGATTTATGAATAAATTAATATGCATCATCTGGTGAATCCCAAAAGTTTCCTTCTCTTGCCCTGTGTAAGGCTTTTCAGGAAATAAAATTGCCTAAGAGAACATCCTTGCTAACACGTACACAACTAGTGTTGTGTTCTTTTCTAACTAAGAAAAGAAAGGTTTTATTACATTTCTCTACCTAAGGCTGGTAGTTGTAGAACTAATCAGCTAATGTCTTCTGGATACAGTGTGGAGACTCTCTTGCTCAAAAGAGAGCTACCATAGAAAAGTTTGCCACTCTGTGAGGCAAGCAAGTCTTGCCTTGTTCCAAATTTAAGACATTCTGACATGGTCTGAAATGGCCTTAGCCATGCTACCCTGGAAATTTGTGGTCACCCTTTCCATTTTTCTTTCCTCATAAATCGGGCTGTGCTGACTGAGTGCTCAGCATCAGATTCTGCAGGCTGAACAATCCTTCCTGTCCCTACAATGAATCCACGTAAATTTGCCAAAGAGCAAGTGCTATAGGGCAGAGGAGTTGGACCTCAGCATTGGCTCTCCACGACTGAATACTTCTGAGGTAAAACTCATCAAGCAATGGGCTTCAAATCTCTCTTTTCTGAGTCTCTTTCTGAACAGCAGGCCAAAAATGAGCATTCTGAACGTCTCTCTCTCTCTGTCTCTCTGTCTCTCTCTGTCTCTCTCTCTCTCTCTCTCACACACACACACACACACACACAGAGTCAGGGCCGACATGGTTTGAGAGTTCTCAAATGGCAACATCAGCGAAATCGTGCTTACCTTCCAGAAACTTCAGTCCACAATAGATGCCCCTTGCCTGTGAAGAGCAGTCAGAGCCAGATTTCCAGCGTTCCAGTCAGCCTTGTTCTTGTCAGAGAGCAACACATCTCATCTCTGCGTAAGCTCTCAAATTCTTTCAGCGACCCACCCTCTAAAGTTGCAGGTCTAGATTTCTGACTGAGGGCGATCAGTGACGTGAGGCAAAGCTACTGGATGGCACTTTCTGGTTCTTCCTGATGGGATGTGGCTTCCTGTTTCACCACTTGGGAGAGGAGAAAACTGGAATTCAGTCAGACCCAGGATTACAAAGGCATTAGTTGCCTCATCGCTGTTGGTTCTGGTGCACACAGTCATTAGTCAACAACTGAACAAGATGGTCTTACTGTTTGTACTGAAAGGAAGGGGTTTATGCGGTGGAGAGAAACCTGAAACACTATAGTGTGACAAGCCCACACTATTGCCCAAGGCGAGCGGGTCTGACAGCTATGGCATGTTCTAGAAGCCTGTGAGTGTTGGTGGGGATTTGTGCTAACTGAATCACCACCAGCAGCACCAGCACCACCAGCACCATCAATACGCCCCAAAACACATCCACTAGGGAGCACCAGTCCACAGAAAGGTGACTTCTCTGACTGTTTCCTGGCACCTGGGGTGGGGGTGATTCACTTTTTGGGGAACCATATAATGCCTCCCCAATAAAAATCTGGCCACCTTTTTCTTTTAGAAGAGTCAGAGGTAATTTTCTTTGTTTTTATTTATGTCAACCTCAAAGAACAGACCTTACAGACAATGGAAGACAAACCTGTTAGTAGCAGGATACTAACAGTCATTGGTCTGTCTGCTTGAGGCACTTCCAACTTCAAAGGCAAGTTTCCCTACATTTACAGTGTTTATTTGAGAAGGGAGACCTTTGGGGGCCGTTTTCACTTTCTCTTGCCTGCAGATGAAACAACTCCGGGTGTGGACTCTTTAAGGTGCCCTGACGAGCAAGGAAGCTTCAGCAAGTTGGTTCTTGTACCCCTCGGAGCCAAAACTCACCTCCCAGGCGGTTTGGGCAGCGCCGCCCACTCTGAGGGCCTGATTCGAGGCCCTTCCCATCTGTCTACTTCAGCTGCTGAGAGGTATCTTTCTTCTCCTGTCAGCTAATCGATGACAGCAAATTAAAAATTGACCAGAAGCAGAGAAGGGGAAAGGCCAGTCTCAGACTCCAAGGCTTCTCGGGTTTCACTGAATTCAGTTCAAAGAAGGATTGGTAAAGGCCCACTCACCAGACACTCGTTCAACTTTCTTCTTGGCCTGTTTTTTTCTTCCCAGACTTTCTTTTTGCTCTGAAGGGGTTCAGAAGATTTAGAGCTCATCTGGCAGGAGGGCTGAACGCCCAGCAGAGTGGTCACTAAGTGAGGCAGGTTGTAGTTCAGATTCTCATTGCATCCTGCCAGGTGACTATGTAGAATTGCCTGGTCTTCCTGACCCCGTGCTACTCCCTTTCTTGGTTCATCCTTCTCCAACTGCCACCTAACTTACCTTCCTCTTTAAAATTGTTTTTCTTGGGGCACCTGGGTGGCTCTCTGGTTGAGCTTCTGCCTTCAGCTCAGGTCATTATCCCAAGGTCCTGGGATGGAGGCCCACATCAGGCTCCCTACAGGAAGCCTGCTTCTCCCTCTGCCTGTGTCTCTGCCTCTCTCTCTCTGTGTGTCTCATGAATAAATAAATAAAATCTTTTTAAAAAGTAATATTGTTTTTCTCTATCGTGTCTCTCTTCCCTGATGATAAAGCTATACCAGTCACTTTTTTTCTGATAAGATTCCTTAGCACAGGAGACACCTGGTTCCTGGTTGCAACCTACATAGCTCAATACCTCCTCCATAATCAAAAGAATCCCATTATCATAAGCTGCACTGAGTCAGTGTCAAGGTGTAGTCCCTTGTTCCTTGAGCTACAGAGGCAAAAATTAACCTGTTGCACAATTGATGCAATAGTGTGCAAGAGCCAGGGGGATGGAAGTGAGGAATTCTGATGGTTTGTGAGTTGTGACCTACACATAAGCCCAGTGTATCTGTGCACGACCCCTCTGCAGAAGACACATCAATACAAATACGGTTCTTTTGAAGACTGCTAAGGTCCTGCCTTTTCCCTTTTCTCTTTCTCACTTGTACCTCATGATTGATAACTTTATCAGTTCACTGCTAACAGAAGAGAACCCAGGGAAGCATGATAGAGCAAGAGGCCTGTGTGGGTGTCATTTTGTCTAGGTAATACTTAACTGTCTTATTTTATGAGAAAAGTTTAGAAGCGAGTTAAGGCATTAAATCTGTTGTGTATTTTAAATCATTATTAGTAGAGGTTGTTTATTAAATCTCAATGGTTCATTGCATTTTTAAAAGTGAACATCACACCTCTGACAAAGGTAAGCAGTTAAACCCAATATTAGGGGACAAGATTTGTGGGAAGCAGAAAGGGCTGCATTACAAAACCCAAGGAATTTTACCCACAATACAGGAGAGAGGAAGAAAAGCAGTGAGAACCCTATACAAAGCCAGTCAAGATTCTGGAGAGCTGAGTGCCTGGGTGGCTCAGTGCTTCAGCGTCTGCCTTTGGCTCAGGGCATGATCTTGGGGTCCTGGGATCAAGTTCCACATCGGGCTCCCCACAGGGAGCCTGCTTCTCCCTCTGCCTATGTCTCCGCCTCTCTTCTGGTGTCTCTCATGAATAAACAATATCTTTAAAAATAAAAATAAAGATTATAAAGAGCCCCTGAAGAACTCACAAGAGAAAAATAGTGGAAGCAGGACACAGGAAAATGGCTTCAGAGCCACAGCAGGAAGCATGGATCTAGAAACTGTGTCCAGAGCTTTGCTAGCCAGAAGCAGAGGGCACATAAGGTGTAGACACAGAGGAAAGGGGAGTGGGACAGTTTCTGATATTCTAAGTGGCATGTTATGTTGCAAGCCTTAAGCTAACTCTCTAGAGAAGAAAATGTAAGTTTGATGGAATTGATCTGCTTTTACCTCAAAGGAAAGAATCCCTTCCAAGAATCTTAATGAATACAGTTTGGGCCATATTGATCTTAGCCTACTGAGTCCAATGTGGCGGAGGGGGGTGGCTTATGAATAAAAACTGTGTTTTCTTATAATGTTTCATCTTATCATTTTCACAGACTTTCCAAATACAAAAGTTTTCTCATAGAAATGTTAAGTCAAAATGCTACCAAACTGCATTCTCTAAATAGGTGTGTGGAGAAACTCCCATGGGATATAACAAAACAAGCCAAAGTCTTCACAAATGCCTGGAATGTGAAGACTACATCTTCTTGACATAAAAATCTCCCCAGATGATTTGCCTGAATCCCCACAATGGATTATAGATTACAGACACACCTCAGAGTGTGTTCCAGACCACTGCAATAAAGTGAACATCTCAATAAAGCTAGGCAAGGAATTTTTTGGCTTCCCAGTGCATATAAAATTTATCTTTCTACTATACTATAGTATATTAAATGTGCAAAGCATTATATCTTTAAAAATGTGTATATACCTTAACTTAAAAATACTTTATTGCTAAACATATTCTAACCAACACTGGAGCTTTCAACTAGTCCTAATCTTTTTGCTGGTAGAAGGTCTTATCTTGATGTCAATGACTGCTGACTTATCAGAGTGGTGGCTGTGAAGGTTGGCATGACTGTGTCAATTTCTTAAAATAAGACAACAGTGAAGTTTGCCACGTTGATTGACTCTTCCCTTCATGAACCATTTCTTTAGCAGGTGATGCTGCTTGATAGCATTTTTACCCACAGTAGAACTTCTTTCAAAATTGGAGTCAATCCTCTCAAAACCTGCTATTGCTTTATCAACTAAGTTTATTTCACATTCTAAATCCTTGGTCATCATTTCAACAGTCTTCACAGAATCTTCACCAGGAGTAGATTCCACCTAAGGAAACCACTTTCTTTGCTTATTCCTAAAAAAATAATTCTTCATACATTTAAGTTTGATCAGGATGGCAGCAGCTCAGGCTCATCTTCAGCCTCCACTTCTAATTCTAGTTCTCCTGCTCTTTCCACCACATCTCTAGTTATTTCCTCCACTGAGGTCTTGAATTCCTTGAAGCTACCCATGAGAATTGGAATCAACTTGTTCCAAACTCCTGTTTGCGTTGATTCTTTGACCTCTTCCTGTGAGTCACAAATGTTCTTAGTGCCACATAGAATGATGAATCCTTTCCAGTAGGTTTTCAGTTTATTTTGCTTAGATCCAGCAGAGTAATCACTACCTGTGGCAGCCAGAGCCTTATGAAATGTGTTTCTTAAGTAATAAGACTTGAAATCACTCCTTGATCCATTGGCCACAGAATGACTGTTGTGATAGCAGGCATGAAAACAACATTAATCTTAGTGTCTATCTCCCCTCAGAGCTCTTGGGTGACCAGGTACATTGTCAACCCGCAGGAACATTTTGAAAGGAATCTTCTCTTCTGAGCAGCAAGTCTCAACAGTAGACTTAAAATAGTCTGTAAGCCATGTTGTAAACAGATGTGGTGTTATCCAGGCTTTGTTGTTCCCTTTATAGAGCATAGGCAGAGTAGATTTAGCATAATTCTTAAGGCCCTTGGATTTTCGAAATAACAAGTGCTCCCCCAAACTTCACCTCAAGTTAAACTCACCAGGTGCATTAGCCCCTAATAAGAGTTGGCCTGTCTTTTGAAGCTTTGAAAACAGGTATTGACTTTTCCTCTCTACTTTGAAAATCCTAGCTGGCATCTTCTTCCAATAGCAGGCTGGTTCGTCTACATTGACAATCTACTGTCACCTTCATGAATTATCCTAGCTAGATCTTCTGGTTAATAGGCTGCAGCTTCTACATCAGCACTTATTGCTTCATCTTGCACATTGATGTTATGAGAGCAGCTTCATTCCTTAAATCTCATGTACCCACCTCTGCTGGCTTCAAACTTTTCATTTGCAGCTTCCTCACCTCTCTCAGCCTTCACAGAATAGAAGAGAGTCAGAACCTGGCTCTAGATTAGGTGTGGCTTAAAGGAATGTGTGGCTGGTTTGATTTTCTATCCAGACCACTAAGACTTACTCCACATGAGCAATAAAACTTTCGCTTTTTATCATTTGTGTGTTCACTGGAATAGCACTTTTAATTTCCTCTAAGAACTTCTCCTTTGTATTCACAGCTTGGTTAACTGACACCAGAGGCCTAGCTTTCAGCCCATCTTAGCTTTTGACTCACCTTCCTCACTAAGTTTAATCATTTCTAGCTTTTGATTTAAAGTGAGAGACATGTGGCTCTTCCTTTCACTTAAACACTTAGAAGCCATTGTAGAGTTATTGACTGGCCTAAATTCATTATCGTTGTGCCTCAGGAATAGGAAGACCCAAGGAGAGGGATAGAGGTGGGGGAGCAGCCCACTGGGGGAACGCTCAGAACACATACATCTATTGGTCAAGTTTGTTGTCTTACGATTACAACAGTAACATCAAAAATCACTGATCACAGATTACCGTAATAGATATAATTTAATTATAATGAAAAAGTATGAAATACTGTGAGAATTACTAAAGCATGACAGAGACACAAAGTAAACAATGCTGTTAGGAAAATGGTACTGATAGACTTCCTTGATGGCTCGACGCAAGGTTGCCACAAACTTTCAATTCATAAAAAAAAAAAAAAAAGCATTGTCTGTGAAACACAATAAAGTGAAGTCATACAGGTCTTCCTGCATAGCACCTGAACAGAATCTCCTTTACCTCCCATCCACCAGGTTCCACACTCTCCTTGGCCCAGCATCACAAGTTTTTCTGGGAGATAATTTGAGAGAAAGTGAGGAAATTGAAGAGCAGATCATCAGAACTAAGGGTTTTCATACATTCATACTTGAGTATCCCCTATCCCTCTCTGTTTTGTGTCTGAAAGCTCCTTCCCCTCCTGCTCTATGTCTGCTTATATCTCAATCATCACCCTCTGACATATGTAACCTCTTATTGCCTTTATGACCTATCTCCCGAATTACAATGTCAGCACCATGAGGGCTGGGACTTTTGTCTGCCTTGTTCACTGCTGAATCCTCAGGAGTCAGAATAATTCTTCACACAGAGTCTATGTTCTGTGTTGGGAGGGCACATCTTTGATTGTGTCTTTTCCTATCTACCACATTGTGTTCAAAGGTAATTCATTGGGCTTCCTCAGAACTTAGAAGTGGGTATTGGGTGTCATGAAGATGGCTGGTTCTATTCTGAGTTAGTTAGGAGAAGGGGAGATTTTTCCCTCAAAGATTTAGATCTGTCACATACTGAGTATTTGAAGCAAAGTGTTTTTAGAATCCATCTGGCACGTACTCTGGGAAGGCCATGGAGCTGTATGACAGCCAGATCACACATTGTCGTTTGAGTTGGCTCTCAACAACCTTTTGGTCCACAGCCCTCACTAAGAGATAGCCAGAAGGTCTGTGCATATGGCTCCTGGCCCTGGGTGTGGCTGAGGGTGATGGGGGCAGGCCACATCTCAACTCGCCTCTTCCAGAAAGCTTTTGTTGCTAAACCCTTGTCCCACTTTGTGCTATGTGATCTTATGCTTATTGGCTATGTGACTCCAGGCAAGTCACCTAACTTTTCAGTCCTGTGAGTTTCTCACATGCAAAATGAAGAGAATAACAGCAATACCTCAGAGTTGTAGAAACATTAAATGAGTTAATATACATAAAAGCACTTAGGAGAGTACCTGGCATATCGGAAGAAGCCCTCTGAGACATATCTCATCAGCTATGATGATAATTATAATTACTATTACTAATTTATTTTATCTATGAGCTTTACTCCTGTGTTGCTTTGTAATAGACTTTATATCATGCATTTGGTCTTAGTTTCTCCAGTTAAATCTTGGAGTAAAAGTCTCTCAGTAGCACCCATTACTACTTTCTGAACATAGTATTTATTCATTAACTCATTCATCAAGTATTTTATTGGGCTCATACTATGTGCCAGGGTCATTGTATCTTTTGAAGGAGCTGAGGATCTCAAGAATAAAAACATAGCATGATTGCCCAAACTAATATAGACACACATTCATATAGATGAGCATAAGTATTCACAAACCTACTGTACAGAGTGCAGAGGGAAATCTACATATGTGTATGCAGTGTGTGTATATTTATATGCTCTGTATAGGTATAAATTGGGACGATAGAGGAGATGGACTCCCAGACAATTCACTATTCCAACATGCAAGCAGGCATAGCCATGGATTTTAAGTGAGGAGCTAAGACTACATAATATGGCATCAGGAAGCAGGCAGAAGTGGCAGATAAAGTTTTCATCCCCAGAACTAATCCCACAACTGTCTCAGTCTGTGAAGGTAGAATGTGGTAGCTTTAACATCTGTGCTCCCTGTATCCAGCATTGTGTTGGGCATCAGAGTAACTACTCCATGTACTTTGAATATACTTATATGGGCTGCATCAGCACTTACGTAGGTAGGAAGCTCTGGGAGTTAAGACGGAGATGAATGTCTCAGTAAATGCCTGGGCTGTCAATACCATGTTATGCGTGACAAGGTAATGGAAAACAAAATGCCCCTTATCCATCCAGCTGTCATTCATTCAGTACGTGTACTTATACAAGGTGCTTGACATACAGGTGTCATACAAGGTGGAGACAATGTCTCTGATCTCAAGGAGATTGCCATATATCTTTGCCCTTTTACTCTGGTCTCTCTCCTATCCTATACCCTAGATGCCACCTGCCAACAAGGAATCAGGCACCTCTCTTCAGCTTATCAAGTCTTGTGTATGATTTTTTAAAAAGCCAGACTAACTTTCATGAAGTCACCAGCTAAGACTCCTTCCCAAAAACAAGACTCTCCCCCAATCTGCCTGCTTAATAAAAGACTGGTTATTCCATAGGGCACTAGAAACACAGCCAGGCTTGAGGTTGAGTGTTGACCGTCTGTGGGATCGTGGCTATTAAACCGGCTTGGTCACTCTTTGGTCATTTCCAGACTCTCTTTGGTGGAGTTCTAAACCAAATATATTTCCCCTCATCAGTTGCTTTTGTGCCACCAAAGTACTCACAGTGATCAGAACATCCCAGTGGAACTAAGTATGGTATTGAGATCCCAATCTGGGTGGGGGGAGGGGGGGGTGGTTCCTTTTCGTTTCCAATCCCTCAGGTAGAGCTGTCCTCCTGCATGCTATTACCAAGTAATGTCGAAACACGGCCTTTATTAAACTATTTCCTTGCTCTACAATTTATGGCTTCCTTATGCTGGTACATTCAATCTAAACTATAACTGCCTATTTCCTAAGCTCCCCTCCAAAATGTGATCCCCATCTAGCCTGTCCCACTTTTGCACTTCATTGTACCCCAATACAGTAAGCTCCTGGGCTAAGCCCGTGGCTATGTTCATGCTGCTCACTCTGATCTTTGCTCATGCCCACCTATGGTCTGTCCACATCCTAGACCCAACCATTTCCTCTGGGAGATTCTGCCTCTCAAATCAACTTGAATCACCTTTCTCTTCCTCGAGCCCTTACACTTATCCATACATGCCATCAGCCTCACTTTACGTGCAGTGCATTCTCTACCAGCATAGCACAAAACACTTCCATAATACAACCTGATCAATGTTTGTGTATGTACACACACATACACAGGCAGGTGTGTGTCTTGTCTCTGATATGAGTTATAAACACCCTATGAACCCAGATAGCCTAGAAACACTACCAGGTTCAGAGGACACTCACAATAAATATTAGTTAAGGCTCTGTTAACACTCCTTCCTCTTATATTTTAAGCTATATGTTAAAAGGCCGCTCTTCCTCCTTCAATGGTATTTTCATTTCTTCAACAACTACTTATTGAGCACCTCCTACGTGCCCGAAAATAGGGAAATCACAGTGAACAAGGCAGCTATGATCCCTGCTTCCCTGAATGTCAGCAGCCCTTTGCTCTCCTTCTGTGGGAGACAGTCCCTAGGTCCACTGCGCTATGCAGCGAGTGCTGGGGACTAACACTTTGGAAGACCCTAGAAGGATATGAGCAAAATACCACACACAATGTTGACTATAAAGCATCCTTCCCTGCCTTCTCCTGAGACCTCACATCAGGAAAAAAAAAAAACACTTTTTTTTAACCTCTTTTACATTACACTGGTTTTGAATTCGAAACTCAAATGTCCCATAGCATATTTCACTATTGGGTGTTGTCTGAAAGTGTTCAATAATGTAGGATGACTTCTGTTCACTTACACAACGGATGTCTTATAACAGAGATACACCTGCTAAATATTAGTGTCTCTTTAAAGAAACCAGGTATAAAAGTTGAGTTTTACTAACAACTAATAATACGTATCACCGAATGTTTACCTGAATAATTTATAATGTTCATCCATTCACATGTTTATGGAGCTCCTATCATAGCAGTTATGACACCAGTAAGCAGGGTCACAACAAAAATAGTTTGCTTGACCATTTTAAACTGTCTGCAGGGCCCATTTGCAAAACAGAATACTAGCCATTTATAATTAAATATCTGGCATGAACTTTAGAGGATAAATTGTACACAGGGAAATTATCCGCAACAACTCTAGTCCAAACTTTTCATTACTTAAATCCTTAAAATCAAAATCAACCAACCAACCAACCATTCAACAAACAGATGCAAATACAAAATATGAAAATAATTATCCTAATAAGCATGAAGGGCTTCAGATTTCAGTTAAAATACTATGTTTTCAAAGTTGAAAAGAAAACCATCTAACTGTCAGTAGCAATCAATACCCCGGTAGCCTCAGATATGCTCTGTATCAAGGTCCTAAGTTTTCAGAGACAGTAGCAGAGTAACTAGAACAGACCAGAAAACTCTTGGACTGTTGAACTTCATTACTGCGTTTCAGCAGGGACAATGTAAAGCAAAGATCCTCATATGGTCACATGTGTAATAGAAGAATGTATAAATCATGCATAATTTCATAGTAACGATGGCTTGTGGCTGCCATAATCGGTGACCACCAGAGGGACTGAGCCCATATACTGAAGCAATTTAGCTGTTCCATTCCTTACATATCAGCAATGATCTACACTAATGATCAGATACCCAGGTACATGCCATGCTAATACCATGTAAAGTAAACATAAAACACAGAGCTAATTAGGACAGAAATACCATATGACTCTTCTACAATTCCAATCATTGTTATTAAGATAGGTTATGACTACTGCAGGGGTACTTTCTGTATATGTAACATATTTATCCTGATCTAAACCAGTAACTCAATTTTTAAAATATAATCCACAATACATACCTTTTATATTATGACCTAATATAAATATACATACAAATATATATAACTGAAACCAAAGTTTCACAAAACAATACTTATCCATATCATTTGTGATGTACTCTATTGTCTATTCTAGTCTAATCTTGACTCTTCAAAAAATTCCAGTCTGGACCTATTCATCTGGTTTACTGACCCATTAATGGATGATGGAGCACAATTTATAGGGTTCAAATAACCTAATTGGATTGCTTTACCCTTCCTACAATTCAATATACGACTTTTTTCTCATTCCAGTTAAAGACACTTTCTGATGAGATAAAAGAAAAACTGGCATGTGCATCAAACTTCAGAGGTGATTTCAGACTCCAAACTATGACTACACGGAAGAGGGTTCTTTTACAGAGTCTAAGCAAATGCTGGGAACCTTGATAAATTTTCTTGAATTTTAGAGTAAGTAAAAGCATATTTTCAGTATTTTTTTAAAGTAGGGATAATAACTTTTACCCGACAAAAAGAGAGTCTACTCAGAGAGGTTTCCTGGCCAGTGGTACAAAGGCCACAGCAGCTTGTGAATCGAGTCTAGGCTCTCAAATCCATTTCTGGACAGTCTCTGGGACTCCCTGCTGAGCCCCCTACCACAGAGAACTACAGTAATCTGGGCTAGATCTCTCTTCACCTGGGTGGGGTTAATATCCAGAAAAGATGGGGCCTACCCAGCGATTCACAAAGACTCACAAAGGCAAAGATGGGGAACAGCTTGATGCTCTAGCTCTGGGATGTGCCTGACTTTGCAAGGCCCAGTACCTGTGGGTTACAGCAAAGGGGAGGCAGCTCAGCCCAGGATTCCGCCTCAGTCTGTGCGCGGACAGGAACAGGGCCTCACCCTGTGAGGGGACAGGCACCCAAGTCACGGCTTTGCTGCAGGGTGACAGGGTCAGACCTTCGCCTGAGTGGGAATAGAGACAAGGCCTTGGTCTAGGTGGGCACCGGGACACAGCTTCAGGCTACATGGGGATATGGACCTGGGACAAAGCCTGGGTGGACTCAGGGACCCAGGGAACCACCTCAGCCTGCAGGGGTTGGGGGGTGGGACAGGGACAGGGGCAGGGCTTCAGGCTGCAGGGGACAGAGACAAGGGCCTTAGCCTGCAGGGGGACAGGGACAGAGTCTCTGCCTGCGGGAGTACAGGGACCCAGGGCACAACCTTGGCCTGTGGGGGGTTGGGAACAGGGGCAGGGCCTTAGCCTTCATGGGGACAGGGACAGGGCCTCAGCCTGTGGGGCACGGGGACCCAGGGCATGGCCTCGGCCTGTGTGGGGACAGGGGCCGGGCTAGGTCTGAGCGGAGACAGGGGCCGAGACAGCCCCTCGGCCTGCGGGGGCACAGGGGCCGGGGACGAGGCCGAGGCGGGTCGGGGACGCCGGCACTGGCCACGCAGCACTGACTCCCGCACCGCGGGGTCTGCGGGTCCCGCGTACACCCCCACCGGCACGGCCTGGCAGCCTCATCCCTCCCCCGCACCTTTCTCCTCTGCTCAGAGGCCGAGACTTGAGTGCGCCCAGCCCGGCCGGGGCAGCGCAGCGGTGCATCCTGGGACTAGGACCCCTCCAGGCCTGGGGGCGGGGCGGGGGTGAGCCCCAGCGCAGGCCGCCCGAAGAGTGCACGGGAATGACAGCAGCTTCCTTTATTAGTGTGTGTGTGTGTGTGTGTGTGTGTGTTTTATTGGAGTTGGATTTGCGAACATACAGTATAACACCCAGGGCTCATCCCGTCAAGCTTCCTGCGCAGGTGCAGGTGCAGGTGCTGGGGGGCACGGCAGGCACTGTCCCTGACCTTGCAACACAGACTGTAACACGGGCTAAGGAACCGGCCCGAGCTGCCGCGCTAGTACATAGCACGGCTGGGATTCCAACCTGGCTTTTTTGTAACTCCAAACACGGCGCCCTTCTTCCTGCACTACAACCTCCCCAGAGGGTAAGTAACATTGTAATTGGTCTACAGACTCCTCACAACTTCCCAGTGCGGGGAGAGGCAGCTGGAAGCAGTTCTAGAATAATTCTTAAGTCTAGGTAGGCAGTGATCTCATTACAAGGATGATTGAACAGAGATAGATCAATACAAAGACTATAGCTAAAAAGGAGCAGTGAAAAATCTCCAACAAAAGAGGAAGAATATTATTTCTTTGAATATTTGATTAAAATATAAATGTGTGAAAATCATTTATAGAGGAGATAGTATAGTGTAGTAGTTAGGAAAACAAGCTTTGGAACCAGACAGCCCGGATTCAAATTATTGACTCTTCAATTTAATGACTTTGGGGTATATGACCTCAGGTTTTTTAATGCTTCTTATAGCTTTTTAAAATGCTAATTTCCTCATAAGTAAAATGAGGATAATAACTCCTCCTTGCAGGGGTCTTAAGGATTGTGTGATATAAAGTCTACAAAATGTTTAGTATAATATCTGGTAAAAATAAGTATTCAGAAAATGATAGCTATTTTTGCTATTTCTCTGCACAAAAAAATAAGTGATGTATGTTCTTAGTAATAAGCAACTTTATTATTAGGTTTTATTAAGTTTTAAGTCTTAATATGTTTTCCATGACATAAAAGTGAAAAGGCATCAAAGAGAGCTCAGGAAGAGATAAAATTGCAAGCAAGGAGTTGAGATACGAGCAGAGATGGATGAAAGATTTCAAGGAAATAGAAAAATAATCACAGATTTAACACCTGCTTTGGAGGTGATGATGGGGTGAACTGACGTTGGAGAAAAGCAAATCAGGTATAAAGAAGTAAAGAGTTCAGACATTCTCCCAGAGTACACAGAAGAACAAAGATCAAAGTGCTAAGAGAGGAAGATAAGCATGAGGGAAAAAGCAGAAACTCCATCTACAAATGATTACTTAAAGAACATCTGAGATGGTATAAACGACTCATGTTCTAGGTAAGAGTACTCAAAAGAGAACCACATCTAGATATAATTTCAGGACATTTTTGCATTTCAAGGACAAGAAATTATTTGGGATGTACCATTTGAAAATCACAGTTAACCTAAAAATAACCCGTTGAGGATGGTCTCACCTGTCTCCTCCAGAACAACAGGAATAGAAAAATGGATCACTAAATTCTGTCCCTGAAACTAATAATACAGTATGCTAACTAAATTGAATTTAAATAAAAAATTAAAGAAAATAAACTCTTTGAAACTAAAACATAAAAAAATAAACAACAATGGAGCAAAATGGCAACCATTTAAGAAAAAATTGCAACACAAAAACTGTTCCCAAACAACTTGTCATTTAGTCAACAAAGGAATGGCGACTGAAAGACACATTTTGATATTCAAGCTTTCAGAAAATATACCCCTCTTCCTAGGAAGGTTGCTGAGAGGCACACTCCCAGTCATGCTTTCTGGAAACTTTACCAGAGAGGAATCAAAATTAAGATTAGCTCATTGGATACACTGTGAATCAAGAGGAAAGAAGAGTTAAGACTAAGTTATCAATATAATAATAGTGATAAATATAATAATAATAAAATGGAATGGAAAAAGCAAAATTAAAATTTGGAGAAGATACATAATGTACAAATTTATTGGGAATGGTGATGTGGTTTATGAATTCAGATAACATTAGCAACAGCTGGAGAGGTGAAGGGGGCAAGCAAATGAACATTAATGAAATGTTGCATGAATGAAATCTATACTTTTGGCTTCTGTATTGGCTTTGATGACTAGAAAAAGGAATCTTCAAACATGTTTTTGGAAAGCATAAAAAGATAATGTTTTGTATAGTTAAAAGAAGTAGGTATGTTTTCTAAATAACTACAAGACATAAATACAAATTAACAATCCATATGCAACCCAAGAGAAAACAAAGAAAACATCAAGAAAGGATAAACTAAAATGTCAACTATGTAAGTTATGACATGAAAAATCACCTGGAAGGTTAAAACTAAAAAGAAGTATGTATGTTATACTTCAATAAAAAGGAGTAACTTTGGGATTCCTGGGTGGCGCAGCGGTTTAGCGCCTGCCTTTGGCCGAGGGCGTGATCCTGGAGACCCGGGATCGAATCCCACATCGGGCTCCCGGTGCATGGAGCCTGCTTCTCCCTCTGCCTGTGTCTCTGCCTCTCTCTCTCTCTCTCTCTCTGTGTGACTATCATAAATAAATAAAAATTTTTAAAAATGTTAAATAAAGGAGTAACTTTGATTATTAAAAAGGAAAAACTTTTTGATTATGTTTTTATTATAAAATCTATTATCTGTTGCTTATATAGTTGACTCTTGAAAAATGTGGGGGCTGAGGTGCTGACTTCTATGCCGTGGAAAATCCATGTATAACTTTTGGTGCCCCCAAAACTTAACTACGAGTAGCCTACTGTTGACCAGAAGCCTCACTGATATCATAAACAGCTAGCTAACACATATTTTGTATGTTCTGTGTATTATAGATTGTATTCTTATAATAAAGTAGGCTAGAGAAAGGAAATGTTACTAAGAAAACTGTACAGATGAGAAAATATATTCACAGGACTGTATTTATAAAAAAATCCAACTATAAGTGGACTTGTGCAGTTCAAACCTGTATTGTTCAAGGGTCAACAGTACATGATCAGACCAAAGAAATAATTCCAAAAGTTTTTTTTAAAGATTTTATTAATTTATTCATGAGAGACATGGAGAAATAGGTAGATAGAGGGAGAAGTAGGCTTCTGGTTGGGGACTCATGTAGAACTTGATCTTAGGACCCCAGGATCACGAGCTGAGCCAAAGGCAGATGCTCAATCACTGAGCCACCCAGATGCCCCACATTCCAAAAGATTTACTTTAGAAGTCACAAAATAAAGGTGGGAACCTTAGACCTTAGTCTTGAATGGTCCTGATGCACTTTTCTTTAGATACCACAGTGATTTTTCTCACAGCTGGTTCATAGCTCAAGTAGCACAGTCCGGGTAGACAGTGTAGCTGCATCAGAGTTCCAGCATCATCTGTTCCACATATCACTATTCCAAATAGCACACTACTGTATTTGTGAGTCCAGCCTCCCACAGAGGATATGTCACCACTGACCTATAACAACTGCAGTGACGCATCTTCACTGAAGATGGGCCTTTGCCATACCCCCACAAGACTATTAAAGAATAAAATAAACAGTGCTATTAATTTGCATTTTACAATGCTATTAAAAGAACTGCTTCTGATGGAATCCCAATGGCTTCTTCTTTCTCCATACCAGTCTAGGAAGTACAGAGTACTGTTCAAGATCCATTTCCAGGGGATCCCTGGGTGGCTCAGCGGTTTGGCGCCTGCCTTTGGCCCAGGGCGCGATCCTGGAGTCCCGGGATCGAGTCCTGCATCGGGCTCCCTGCAAGGAGCCTGCTTCTCTCTCTGCCTGTGTCTCTGCCTCCGCCTCTGTCTCTCTCTCTCTGTGTCTATCATAAATAAATAAATCTTTAAAAAAGAATCCATTTCCAAATCTCCATCTGAAGGTGTGCTGACATTCTTTTTTTGCCCATATGGATCTTTGAGAGAATTGGGTTATTTATGATTACTCTCAAATGTTACTTTGATTCTACTCTTAGTTTGTAACAAAACTCACCCATAGGGTAGAAAATCTGTTGCCAGTTAATTTTATTTTCCAGTTACACTTACCTTCCCATCCATGTCATCATTCAAATCATTCCTATGCATATCAAAAGTGACACACAATTAAGAGGGCATAAGCCATATTCAAGCAAAAGATGCCATATGACATCAAAAGTGGTTTATTTGTCCACAATCTAGTAAGGAAAATATCCTTATTTCACCAAAAAAAAAAAAAAAAAGCAAAATCAGGAAGGATTTTGTAAGACAATTTACAAGAAAACTGACAGTCAAAATTCCAATCGTTTTTTACACAAGAAAGCTATACTACTCTTTTGTTTTGTGTTCAGAAATGAACAAACAGAAACACCCAGCAATTTAGTGATAGAAAACATACTTTTCTCTTCTTAGCAAATAAAAATAGTTTAGCTTCCAGGAAACTGGCCAGTCCTTATTACAATTTATTGAACACCTTTAAAAAAAAGGCATAGGCAATAATAAATGTGCTGCTGGTGTGTCCATTTTATGGGACTCGAGAGAGAAATGTGTCTGACAGAAGGCCTAAAACATTTAAAAAACACAAGTGCTGACATGATGCCACAAACAATCCCAAGCGCCAGTCCTAGGAGACCTCTTCAAAGTAAATGCATGTTTGAAACGATGGTTTGGGATGCCTGGGTGGCTCAGTGGTTGAGCATCTGCCTTTGGTTCAGGTCATGATCAGTCCAGGGATCGAGTCCCACAACAGGCTTCCTGTGAGGAGCCTGCTTCTCCCTCTGCCTGTGTCTCTGCCTCTCTCTGTGTGTCTCTCATGAATAAATAAATAAAATCTTAAAAAAACAAACAAACAACCAAAAACAACTCTGGCTTTCAGTGATTAGGTAGACTCTTGTCTTAAACCAAACTAAAAATACCTGAACCTTTCTCACCAGGAAGGAAATAATACCCTGATCACATGCCATTTCTCAGTTCTTTTACATACCAAAAGATTGTATTTTCTTTTAAAACAAAGCAAAAGTTCCCAAAATGAAAAATGCAAGCAATAACTGACTGTACACAAACATGTCTTTTACCCAGTGTCAGAAGTAACTGTAATATAGTTTGGTCAGACTACTTGGTAAAGTTCAGTGTCAATGGAAAATTTAGAAAAGGATCACTGCTTTTCCCAAATCTTAAAAAAATATCCTAGGGAGTTTTGTAATTAGGAGCAGATAAACGGTGTTAGCTGTAAAGGCTGCATTGTTCAGCTCTATCATCCTTACAATAATCAGAAAAACTTAAAATTGGTTTGCTAGTAGGGGTTATGATAATAACCAGGAAAGGCATTTTATCAAACAGTTTTCAAGGAGCCATTACAATAGAGCAAGACAACTCTACAGACTGTCATCAGTGACAAGACCAATTAAAGTTCAGTATTTAGGTCAAGTTTCCCAACGCCAGAAGCAGTCGAAGCCCGAGAAGAGGTGGGAAGAGTAGCAGCAGGTCAGACCAGAGCCTGAGGAGGCGCTTGGTGACTAGAACAGGACTTTTGGGGATGGTGTTCAAATTATTGTTGACTTGGGATGGTGTGCTTTTCAGCCTATCACTTCAAAGATACCATGAAAAAATCCCACTGTTCAGAAGGTAGAGAACACAAATATGTTGAACCACTGTCCTTGGGGTTTCTCCTCCCTCCTCTCCTGTGCATACTTGGTTCGACTAAGATTGCTCTCTCAGACTTAACCAACAGCCTCCTAAGGAAGAGTCAAAGCACCCGGTGGCTTCTTCTCAGAAATACTCAACTGCATATGCATTGTCCATCTCAAAGCCCTGCCTAACACCTCAGGGTTTCCTAGGAGTGTTTCTTGCTCTCTTGTCCTTGTCCTTTCACTTTCCTTCTTCTGTCAAGCCTTTTCTTCCTCCTCTCTCTAGTCTCAGGATGATCATGTCTTGCTCCATGACTCTCATCAGACCTCTATGCAACTGCCTCCCGTGTTTGCTAAAGCACCCATGGGCAGCAGCAGCTTTAGCCACATGAATGAAAAAATGGCACCTGTTTCAGGCTGATCCTCTGTTCCCTTTTCAAAATTTATATATATATTTTTCTTTTCAGTTATATATGCATACATTAAGACACAAAGTCTTTTAGTTCTGAAAATTTTTCTTGTACTTGTCCTGTTGCTGTACTTTCTAGATTGCTTCAACTTAGACTACATTTCCATTGTTTTTCATTTCTGCTATCATGTTGTTTATTTATACACTTTTTTATGTAATATGTTTTACAATCATTTATCTCTGGGAATGTTCATGGATTAACTTCCTCCCCTATGTATCTAGTTTGTTTTGGCCTCTCTTTCATGTTAGAGACTTTCCCCAAATGCCTGATGATCCTTGGCTATTCACTCATACTTGAGTTGGGCATTTAAATGTCCATCAGAAGGTCTATGCACATGGGTGTGGTTTGTGACTGTGGGCTTCAGAGTGGGTGACTCGGTGAGAAATTTCTTTGGGGAAGCTTCCAATGCATCTTTGGATCTTTTTTTCTTGAGTTGATCAGATTCCTCAGAAGGATATCTGTTCTCTTGGGGGAGAAGGCTGGGGACAGAGTGGATCTCAATATGCAGTGTCTAATTAATCCCCTTTTCAGTGTGATATGCCTATACTCAGATATGCCTGGTGTTCCCCAAGTCCCAAGGCCCTGTTTTACTCCTCTGGGAAGTAAGCCTCTCATGTACCTGAGTACCCTTGGTTCACAGTATAGTATTTGATACTCCTTAAGTCTTCAGGGGGATCCACCTGGTAACCAGGATGCTTCTCAACTTTTTTCCATTGCAGCTAAGAATTTAGTTTTCCTAGATCTACTGAGTCAGTCCTTGTATCTTATTGCTCCTGATTTTGGCCCCTTTATTCTAGTGTCGTAGTGAGTCTCTGTAGGAAGAGAGCTGGATGCAGGTGCTTAGCCAGGACCATACTGCCTCTTCTCCATCTCCACTGCCCTTCTAGTGGGCAGTGGGCTTCTGCAGAACTCTTTTCAATCTTGCTGCTTGTCTGCCTAGCCACTATATTGCTACCAAAATCACTTTTTTCCAAACAGAAAACCAGTCATTTACTCAAAAACCTCATTAGCTCTCCATTGTCTATAAAACAGTCAAAACTGCTTAGCAAAGCACCAAGCGTTCTGGATGATCTGACCCCCACATCCCTTTTTGGCATGACTTATCATGGAGAAGAGGATGAAAAGACATTGGAACCAGACTGCCTGGATCCATTCTCTGGGCTCTGCTGCTTTGCCAGGTGAGTGATCTTGGTCAAGTTACTTAATCTCATCTGTGAAATAGGTATTATAATAGTACCTGCCTTCCAACATTACGGTGAGGATTATTAGAGCACTTACCACAGTGGCTGGCACACAGCAAGTATCATGGGAGAGTTAAAGGTAAGCCTCTGCACACCTGTCTCCTCTGGGAGATGATCAAGTCCTTGGAAAGGGCTCTATCCCATTTAGTCAACATCTGTGGGATGCTTATAATGGGACAGACATGATACTATCCACTAGGAATTACGTAAAAAGAGCTTGGCCCGTGAAAACTGATTAACAATTAAAATATAAAGTGACAAATGCTACAGTACAGGAAAGAGCACAGTGAAGAGAATACAAAGCACGTAAGACCTAATGGTTCAGAACAGTGTGGGGGAGGCTTCACAGGCCCAACATTTATGATGGGGTTTGAGGAATGAATATGTAAGACAAGAGGTTGTGATGCTGACAGTGGGTGGGGGGGAGGGGGCAAAACAACAGATGAGGCTGGAGAAGCCGGTTGGGGCCAATTGCACAAGGCCCTGCATAACCTGTTTAAGTCTGTATTTTGTTTCAACCGGTTTGTCAATTTCACCATCCTTGCATGTTGGGAGTGCCAAAGACAATTTGGAGGTGTTAAAAGTATTTTGTTACTAATAATACTTGAAGGCCAGCTATCTGGCAATTATTTAAAAAATAAATTCGAACCCACTCCCTCAAAATGATCAAGAAGCCAGAAATAGAAGAGCACATATCCTATGATTCCATCTATATAAAGATAAAACCAGGCAAAATCAGTCTATGGTGTCTATGGTTTGGGATAATTGCCTTTACAGTCGATAGTGGTCAGAAGGGGATCCAGGCAGGACTTCTGGGGTGTCAGTGGTTTCTTGATGTGGTTATTGGTTCCAAAGGTATGTTCTTTATGAAAATCCACCAAGCTGTATACTTCTACGCATACTTTGTTTTAATCTATTCTTAGTTAAAACAATAAATTAGATTCACTTGGGATACATGGAGGTGTTTGCTTGAAGAAGAGGTGAAGTTGGGATTCATCCTGCAAGTATCACTAGCTTGGTGTTCCTTTACAGACTAACTCAAAAGAGCTCTTCGATATTCTGAATGGCCAAGGATAGCCATCAGTCACCTTCACCACTAGTAGGGCTTCATGAGTGTGTGACAAATTGACTTATACCCAAGGGTCAGAGACTGAAATGCCAGCACTCATACGTTTACCTATGGCCCTTGCCCTCATTTTCAATATAACAAAGGATTGATGGTTCCTATGAACCTTATGGAGAAACATAGCTCAAAACCACATCTGTATAAGCATGGCTTTTAAGGCATTCAACATGTATGTACCCTTAGGAGCATAAAGAATCATGTTTTTTGTTTTTTGTTTTTTTTTCTTAAAAGAACTTATTTTCACTACATTTAAAAAAATCTATGTAACCACTTAAAAACAAATAAATAAAAGGGTAAAAAACAATATAGAAGGTCAAATTTTCTACTTTAGATCTGTTTCCCAAGGCAACCACTATTAGGACTCTCTTATATACCTGTCCTCCTTTTCTTAAACAAATGGGAGCCCGTAATATTCACTTTTGCCTTCTACTGTAGATGTAAACATGGATATAACTCATTCTTTCTAAAGTATTCTATTAAGTATATATATTATCTTATTTAACCAGATATTTGTCTTTTGCTTTTACAATGTGCATTGAATATCCCTGATAATAACCTCTTTAATGTGTTTCTTGAATTATGTAGAAACTGCCCCAATGTATACCAACTCTATTACCAAACTTTTTGAGCTCTGCATTTCTATTTGGTTAATGATAGCATCTCATTACTTAGTTAGCAATTCTCTATTTAGTTTCATTTCCACCTGAATGAGTACTGACCTGTCCTTTTTTTTTTATTTTAAAGATTATTTATTTATTCATGAGAGACATAGAGAGAGGCAGTCACAGGCAGAGGGAGAAGAAGGCTCCCTGCAGGGAGCCTGATGTGGGACTTGATCCTAGGATCTAGGGATCATTTCCGGAGCTTAAGGCAGAGGCTCGACCACTGAACCACGCAGGCATCCCAGTATTGACTTGTTCTTATGACCACAGCCTTACTGCCTCCCCTCAAAAAGACAGAATAGAATTATATTAGGCATGGAGCCTACTTATGCAGGGCTTGAACTCACAACCCTGAGATCAAGACCTGAGCTCAGATCAAGAGTTAGATGCTTAACTGACCAAGCCACCCAGGTGCCCATTACAACAATTTTAAATAGGAAAATTACCTGGTGATTAAAATTTTGTTTTAAAGAACAGACGCATGAGGGTACTTGGGTGGCTTGGTCAAGTGTTTGCCTTTGGCTCAGGTCATGATCCCACGGTCCTGGGATGGAGCCCTGCATTGGGCTCCCTGCTCAGCAGGGAGTTTGCTTCTCCCTCTCCCTCTGCCACTCTCCCTGGTTGTGCTCTCAAATAAATAAAATCTTTAAAAAAAAAAAAAAAGACTCATGTTCACAGAATAGACCATACACCTACATATATACAGAGAGCTAATCACCTCTCAAAAAAAAAACCCTAAGATTTTACGTTTTTTACATATCCCATCACATGTAAATACCTCAGAGGGAAATAATAAGCATACTGGATTAAATAGTGTCCCTTCCCAAATTCACATCTACCCAAAACTTGTGAATGTGACTTTATTTGGAAGTAGGGTCTAGGTTGATATAATCAAATTAGGATGAGGACACAGTGGATAAGAGTGGACCTTAATCCAATGGCTGGTGTCGCCAGGAGGGAAACCAGATACAGACACGCCAGGAAAACCTCATGTGACAACAGAGGAAGAGACTGTCCTGGCACAGCTCCAAGCTACAGGACACTAAGGATGGCCAACAATTGCCAAAGAACAAGAATGGGTGGGGAAGGATTCTTCCCTAGAGCCTTGCGAGAAAGCATGGCCTGGCTGGCACCTTAATTATAGACTTTTAGCCTCCAGAACTACGAGAGAATAGATTTCTGTTGTTTTAAGCTGCCAAATTTTGGTGATTTGTTACAGCAGCTCAAGTGGACTCATATAATATCCCAAATCTGCATAAAGTTTGAACGTCTGTAAATTTCAAATGATGTACAACTGTATCAGACGAGGTGTCTTATTCAGTCACTAGGTTACTTTGAAAAGGCAAAAAGATAAACTTGATTTAGCGAGTACATTTATTTATTTATTTAATTTACTATTATCTCATTAAGGCATAATTTATAGCAGGAAAAAACAGTTCCTGGTAACAAAATGCTACTGTTTTACAAAGAGTTCATGCTCTCATTATATATTGACTCAGTATGTTTTAACAACTTCAAAAGTGCTGTGGCATTATAGGGGAAAAGATTTTTTTTCTGCAAACGGTAAATGGCACCCTGTAGCTCCTGAAAGCACTTCAGTGTCCTGTAAGATATTCCTACTTTGGAGATGTCACAGTCAACAGAGAAGGGAATATTAATATTAGATTGTTCTGGAACCAGAGGCCTTGATTGAGGCTCCATGCTAAGTTCTTTTTCATCTGGACCTGTTCTAACTGTGTCCTGAAATTTCTTCTTTGCTTCTTGCTGTAAAGATGTTTGTTTACTGTTTGTTGAGTGCTGGTCTGTGACTTCTACTTCAGAATCATCAGAGCTGTCATAATCTACCAGACTTTGAGAAGCTTGTGGGGGAGACAGACCAGCAGCAGCCTGGAGCGTGACGTGGGGCTCCTTGGACATCACAGGCTGGTTCAGAGGTCCAGAAGCATTGGAAGCCCAGGGGACCGAAGCGTGGGCATTTCTGTGACTACCAAGAGCAGCCCAAAGGCTAAGTTCAGTTTGGTTGCTGCTTCGGTCTTGGACAAGTGAGGAGCTACAACCACAAATATTTATGCTATCTTTAAGTTCGGTTACATCAAAATATTTGCAAATTGTGAAAAAACTAGCCCCATCTTTTTGCAGTAATTTTAAATATCTAACAAAATATTCAAGGAAACAGGTTTCTGATGAAATCAAAAAGTCAAGAAGAACTGAAGAATCAAATCCTATATTTTTCAATAAGAATAAGAAAATACAGTGTGGATTGTAGCCATATTTATGTGTGTGATGGTTCCACATTTCTTTTTCTTGGGTCAAGCCTTCAGTAGCTTTACACTGTCTGAAAATGAAGGTGAGAAGACCCAAGATTAATGACTTTTTACAAAAGTAACAGTTTTAACATATAATTCACATACCACAGATTCCCCAGCAGATTACTTTTAATAATCCATGTATTCTTTTAAAAGAAAAAAAATTCAAAACAATCTCTTCCTCTACAAACTCTATATAAATCTAGCTCAATAAAATAAATAAAATCCACTGAATTTGGTAGTTCTGGTCATTGTCTGCTGAACAAAAGTCCTCTGTCTTCCTGTGTCTTAACATCCTCATTGCTACAAGTAACTAATTACGCAGGGTAACATGGGGCTGGAGACTGACCTCCTTCCTTTCCTTCCATGCTCTCCTCAGTAGGGCTGGGAATGGGACCCAGACTGACCAGTCAGAGTGCCTCATGCACCTGGCTACAATGATTGCTTCCAACATGGATCTGTGACCCAAGCAGGCTAATCAGATCCCCCCACCCTGGGACTTCTGCTGGAGCTATTAGAGATGATAACTATAAGCTAGGCATTGCTGGAAGCCCTGAGAATGAATTCAGAGTTGCAAGAGAGAGAAAAAGAGCAATGATCAATGACGCGACTGAATCCCATTATACAGTGATGTCTGATGCCAACATGCCCCCTTGGAATGAATTTCCAATTGTGAGCTAATAAATTCCATTTCTTTTTTTGTTTTGTTTTTTGCTTAGACTAGTAGTTTGTGTTCATTTCTATCCTTTTCAATAAAACTATTGTAACTAGTATAGTTACATTAAAAAAAAATTACATATGGCATGAGCACATGCCTCTTTGGCCACACTGAGGTGAAAAAAGTTCTAGATTTAATTCTGAGGCTTTCTCTTTCCTAAGCAGTAAGAAGTCTGCTTTGAGTACAACAGAGATCTATTCTAATAAGCATGTGCTTTTCCAGACTGAATTTTTATCTCACTGTTTAGGAGCCTAATTCAAATCACATGCAGGAGTTTTGTGTTCTTGATTAGAACCTTTTGAAAATTGGCCTCAAACACTTACAATCTGAAAGCAGCCACTGCCAATAGTGCCATAATACAAGAACTGGCAGCAGAGCTTTACACCATCGGTCATTAGTAAGAAATCCCTTTCTCTGAAGCCAAGAAAGGATGGAAATAAAGCAAATACTTTAGGGTTTTAATAAAGCAGAGCAGAAGTAGTGTAAAAGGTCATCAGTTATGAGCTTCATAACCAATTACAGACATTTGCCATGGGATGACATGACCCTGTGTACAGTGGCTTTCATAAAGCAGAAATAGGGTGAGCATACAGTGTCTTCAGTGACATAGCTTCATAACCAACCTCAGTATCTGCCTCGAGTTGCTATCAGCCCTAGTTCAGCTGTATAATAACATGAAAATTTTGAGTTGTTGCTTTGGTTACTTACAAGTTTGTAGTCACCTTTTTAAAAAGGTAAAAATGACCACATGGAAGCTCATTTTGGAAGAGTCAGTCTTGGGGGTGAAAAGCATTTTTAAACATAAATTAAATTAAAGTTCAGACAATGATACTAGCTTACTCCTGATTGCACAGGTAAAATGGAAGCTAAATCAGAATCCATGCTTTCTAGCTTCCTAGTCTACTTCTACTACCCTAGATCTGCCTACCCAGCCAAGTTTTCATAATGAGAACACAAATGTAATCTCATTTTTATGTAGGGCAGGGGTAACGCAAGGAATTGGAACTTATAAGGAAACCACAAGATTGTTAGGGATTTTTTCCCCCTTAATGATGGAAAGTAAATAGTATGTCCAGCACATTATTAAAAATGTTTTCTGCTTTGCTGGCATGTAGTTAGCAAAATTACTTTAAAATATACTAACCTGGTCAACTTTAGGTAGATGCCCAGTGATGCTTTGGCGGCCTCCAGCATGTCATCATCTTGTTCTATGAAGACCCTGGAGATCCACTCACATGGATTGTGTGACTGAAGAGAGGGCTGAAGATGAGGCTTTAAGAATGTCAATAACTCAGACATGAAACTCTGTAAATCAACTTCAAAAAAAAATGCAAATTTCAAAGAGTGGACAACTGCTGATGAACGCATTAATGTGTTGCCTATATATAAAATTATTGCATTTCAAGTAATCCAACATGCATGATCATTAATTCACTTTCAAAAAGCCTGTGAGTGAGGAACTGTCTCTACTTTGCAAATAAGGAAACCATGTCAGAGGAAAAAAGTGAGTCACTCAAAAGGATACAATCAAAATGTACAACCAGGGGCACCTGGGTTGCTCAGTGGTTGAATGTCTGTCTGCCTTCAGCTCAGGTCCTGGGATGAAGTCCCTCATCAGGATCCCTACAGGGAGCCTGCTTCTCCCTTTGCCTATGTCTCTGCCTGTCTCTGCGTATCTCTCATGAACAAATAAATAAAATCTTAAAAAAAAAAAGTACAACCAGATTATCCACTTGCCACAAGTGCCAGATAATTATTTAGGAGAAATTAGAGTCACATGAATTCTTGCTAACAGCATATAAATGAATGAGTAGTAGGCAAGACAGCACTTCACTGGATGCTGCAGCTGTTACTAGAGGCAACAACGCAACCAAGCAAAAATCATTTGCCTTCAAAATAAGAGGAAAAAAAAATTTTTTTTGAAGTATTAAAAGAAAGTACCATTAAGCACAAAAGCCAAAAAGGATTTGAGGAGTTTTAACTGTAACTTAAAACTCTGAATTATAGAACATATGCCACCTAGTGTTGTAAATTATAACCACAGAGAATGAGATCTAACACATAGTAATTACATGTTCGAGGACATCCAAAGCAGTTTAAGGAAGTTGCTGCTTACAATTCAAACCTCTCACTAAAACTATATACTGCTTGTTTAGAGACATCTACTATTCCTTTTTAGCAGATGAAATGGAGGACATGTGGAGTTAAGATCCTGGAAGTTATATGCAACAATTTCTTAATAGATGCAACGTCTCACATGTTAGTTTCACTTCATTTTCTAGTGTTGATAATCTACACTGGTAGTTACCCAATTTTAGGAAGGAAATACTAATGAAATACTACAAATATCTGAATTGAACTGGCTACTATCACTTGCTTTGAGGTAACTCAATAGCACCTCTGTTTTTAGTCATTAAAAATGCCATACAAATTCAGTTCACCCCACAAAATGTTGACATGTTTCTTAATGTAATCCTAATCCTTTTTTAAAAGAAAATTTGATAAATTATAATTATGATAAAATATAGATTAAATTAGTGGGGTTATAGTCCTGAGATTTGATAATTATGTACTACTTCATATGAATAAGCAATTCCTCATTACTTTGCATATAAAAGGAGTTCAGAGAATTACCTTTTATTTCATTTGCTGAAGCACAACTTTGAAACTTGATTTCTAAGGATTTAATGATAAGTAGGCTTGCTGCTCTGAGAATCACGTGATCTGGACCATGGACACACTCACATGCAGGTTGAACTTCATCTCCACCAAAGCAGGGAGGTTTTCCACGGACAGACAACGTCTTCAATAAACCCAAATCCACAGCTTGCAAAACAGCATCCGCTAAAGCCAACATGTCTACATCTAAATGCTGGTCTGGTGGCATCAGGGCAGGGCCAGATCCCCAACAAAGGTCTTCACCCACTTTCCAGAGAAGGCACTTTTTGATGAATATGATGAACTTCCTTTTGACAAAAGCCTCAACAGGCCAGGTAATGACATCTAGCACACAAGAAGGTTTCAAAAATAAAATCCTCTGGCAAGTGAAATGTAGTTTCAGATGGATTCTGGAAGCTATAAGAAGTTCAAGCAATTCCAGGGAACATATCATGCTGTTTATTATTTTAGAGGTGTCTTGACAGCTCTTGAAATGCAGAGAAAATAAGGAAGTGTAAAAAACTTGAAAAATAGTATCAAAAGGAGTCAGGAACTGCTTTAAAATTTCTGTAATGATAAAAACAGTAATTATAAATGAGGAAAAATAAACACTTCTTAAAACAATTTGCAATTCAGTTTTTATGAATATTATCACTTTATAAGATGAAAAAATGGATTTGGTTTATTTAATGTGAACACAGAATAACAGATAGTAAGATGTGGTATACATACACAATTATTACTCAGCCATAAAAAAGAATGTAATCTTGACATAAGAAATGATGTGGATAGAGCTAGATATCCTTATCCTCAATCCTCACTTATATATGAATTTAAGAAACAAGACAGATGAACATGGAAGAGAAAGAAAAAAGAGGCAAACCAGAATATATACTCTTAACTACAGAGAACAAACTGAGGGTTGTGGAGGGAAGGTATGGGAGGGGGATGGCTAATTGTGTGACAGGCATTAAGGAGGGCACTTGTGTTGAGTACTGGGTGTTATATGTTAAGTGATGAATCACTAAATTCTGCAACTGAAACCAGTATTACAGTATATGTTAACTAATTAGAATTTAAATAAAAACTTGAGGGGCACCTGGGTGACTCAGTCGGTTAAGCATCTGCCTTTGGCTCCGGTCATGATCCCAGGGTCCTAGGATCAAGCCCTGCTTTGGGCTCCCTGCTCAGTGGGGAGCCTGCTTCTCCCTCTCCCTCTGCTCTTCCTCCTGCTTCTGCTTGCTTGCTCACTCTCGTTTGCTCTAAGAAATAAAATCTTAAAAATAAAAACTTGAAACAAACAAATAACAGCTAATAACCATGGTTAATTATCCATTTTACAAATATCAAAAGTGATATAGAATAGCTTTAATTTTTGCCTTATGATGTTTTATTTTTAAAAAGGTATCTTCAAGAATTTTTTTTTTTAAGATTTTATTTATTTATTCATGAGAGACACACACAGAGAGAGAGGCAGAGACACAGGCAGAGGGAGAAGCAGGCTCCATGCAGGGAGCCTGATGGGGGACTCGAAACCGGGACTCCAGGATCACACCCTGAGCTGAAGGCAAGCGCTAAAGCGTTGAGCCACCCAGGGATCCCCAAAAAGGTATCTTCAGTAAAAAAATTTGGAATGAGATTCTTTAGTTTTTCATACTTTGGGACAGATCAGATGCTGTAAATTAAGTTTTAATCCTCAATATAAACATAATGCTCCTTGGAAGCAAAAGAATGATATTCATAGGGAATCACAATTTGTACCTGTTTTTTGTGAACATGTATCTTTAAAGATTTCTTTTATTATAACAGTAAGGGTCCAGAGGCAATATACCACCTTCTCATTTTCAGGGTATTCAGAGAGATTTTTTTGGCAAAAAGCAACCCAGGAATTACTCAATGTTATCTATAAGTGAGAAAACAAAAAGAAGCAAGTTGTAATAGAAAATTTTCTTTATAATTGCAAATTATCTATTATATACAGTACAACTCTATATAACATTGTTTACGCTTGCAAAACAAAACAAAAGTACAGTTTTTGGTAAAACAAATATCCTAATATCCTTTAAGTAAAAAAGCTCAGTGTGCCATAGAAATAAAGGCTCAACTGGGAACATAAAAACATTAGTGGTGATTATTTCTAGGTGGTAGAATGATGTGTGCTTTTTATTTTGTTCTTCATACGTTCTCTCATTTCTCAAATTTTTTACTACAAATACCACCTTTTGGTATTTAAAAAAATGTTATTTTGAGAAAGGAACAAGTAATTATAGCTGAAATAAATCAGTAAATGCTTACATTTATTAACTAATGCAGAGATAAGAGAAAAATCTGATGCTCAATTTGTTTTTTTTTTCATCATGCTCATTCTTAGAACTTATTGATATTAAACCTTTCAAAATGGCCTTGGTCTCCAGCGGAGGTTCCTAATCTTTTTAATTTTTTTTTTTTGAGAAAAGGAAGGAGGCCTACCTGTTCCTTTGAGAAACTGAAAAGAAGTTATGGACTGACTTGAAACCCATCCTTTGGGTGAAGAATTTAATTTATAATGATTTATGACATATTTAAGACTAATTTTTGGTACATGTCACTATTATAGTATTCTTACACTTTTGTGGATTTATATATTATTAAATGAGCAAACATTTTATTGATACAACCACTTGAAGGGTAAGATCCGGTGCTAAAGAACAATTTTAAAGAAACTGTAAAAGAAATAACATAATTTGATTACTTATCATACCTTTTCCCTCAGTTGGAAATACAGAAGTAGCGCAAGGCACTTTGCAGCCATGTGACATAACAATTTATCCGAGTTTTGGAACAAACAGGTCTACAGGAAAACAAATAAATTTACCCACGATTGCTGAATGTTCTAAAAACTTTTGTTTTAAAAAGATGGATCTAAACAAACAAAAAACCCCCAAAAGACAAATGGCTTACTAATTTAGAATCGATGTCAGATGATTTTAGAAGAATTTTAATTACATCTCTGTATTTCTCCTTTGCATGGGAGTCCGTTTCGGCAGACAATATTCTGGTTATCATCACTTTGATTACTGTTAACTGAAGGAGCGTTATTTCTCGGGCACTGCATATTGGCGAGTGTTTCTTCAAACGCACAGGCACTACAGAAATGGAAGCCAAATTGGCAGAGGATGGCTGATGCCTGCCCTGGACATCATGGTGGTTTGAGCATTCTGAAGAGGTAGTTGTAGAGCAATCTAGATCTAAAGATGCTGGGTTGAGATAAAAGATGTAATCATGGCTCTCATTTTCAAGTGTGGCTCCCAGAAGTACCTTCTTGTATAATTGTTCTAAAATGTCAAAGAAAGCTTTCATTGGGACCATTGGGACTGCCAAAACATATCTCATGAGAAAGCTGACAACTCCAAACTGTAAATATTAATCTCAGAAATGCGACAAATCTGTAAGATGTTTCTTCAGTAACACCTAAAATAGGAACAATAATTTTAAAATTACAAACGTTATATGCATCATATTACAGGGGAAAGGCATCTGTTTCCACTTAATCACTTAGTCTCTCAAGTTAACGCTAACGCTGATTGCTTAATTTCTAAAATGGAAAACTGGTATTAAGATTATTTTAAGACCATAAAAATGAAATGTATGCTTTCCATACAGATTTAAGATTGTAAAATTATTTTTAATTTTATCAGAGCAGAAACTTTGCCTTTCCTTTAACATTTTTCAGCGGCCCATGAGGGCCCCTCAACCTTGGCACTGCTGACATTAGGGACTGGATAATTTTGTTGTGTGGAGCTGGCCTGTGCAGTGTAGGAAGTTTAGCAGCATTCCTGGCCTCTATCCACTGGATGCCAGTAGTATGTCCCTTGGAAGGGCATAACCACCCAGGCTGACACTCACAGGGCCACCTCCAATTCATTAACTTCCACCTTTAACTTAACAGATGAAAGCCTAGCTGGAACGCTATGTGGTCAAGCTATTGTGGTTATTGAGGATTAATTCCCAACTTAAAATTAAATGATAATAGGAAGATCCTTGTTCAGTACTTTCAACAGTAAAGAGAAAAATGAAAAATGCCATGCCAAGAAAAAGATAAGATGTTAAGCAAAAGTAATCTAAACGTGAACACACTGTCCTTGTAGCTGGATACAGCTTTTGACACTCCTGTTGTCTCAGACTCCGTCATGATGGAGATCAGTAAGAGTGGAGAAAAGGGAAAGGACACTGATGTGGTCAGACATGGCTTATAAAGCAAGGAATATGGACAATCATTGATAGATGACCGTTAGAGGAAATACTATGAGTAATAGGAGTATTAATGTAGTTACTTACAGACCAAGCATGGCAGGGAAAAATTTAAGACTTTGGCAGAAGCTAGAGATTCCTGAATATACTTCCAGTGGAATGCTGAGCCTCTGGGAATTATATGATCCTTTGGGGCTCAGTCCTTTCATTACCTTTGAGCCTTTGTAAATTGTAGATTGCTGATGGGAATGCAAATAATTCTTGTCTACAGACATGCAAATAATTGTCTGCTGGAGGGGCAACCCTTCCCTCAGCAGTGGGGTAGGGGGGAGCTAGTTGCACTTCTGTTTGTAAACTCAGTTCAACATTCCTTTACTCCACATAAATTATGGTTCTTTAACTTTTCCTTTAAAATCGTTGTGACATTTGCCCAGTTCTTTCATTAGTTAATGAGTTAAATAAAACTGCCGATACAAGTTGATTTTGTATGGGTCATGACTTTGTCCGCTTCCAATTTATCCTTTAATGAAGTCCAAGGACTTCCCTCATCTACTCCAGCTCATTTATGAATGCCCAGCCCATCTTTACCCCCTGTCCTCCCTGGAAGAGTCCTAGGGGACTGTCACTAACATTGGGTCTTACTTCGACAATGTGACCCACTGACCTGCCCCTGGTCTTGACACCTTCCTCTCCATCGGTTTCTCCCCTTGCTTATTAGCTTCTAAGGAGTTTCATCTCCTGATCATCCCCACAAGACAAAACTACCTTGTTTTTGTCCTATAGTATAAAAATAAATATTAAGAAGCCTATAGATTTTAACTTAAATTATGAATGAGACTTTGGTTTCTTTGAATCCTCTTTTCAAACTGTGGTGAACATGCCACAGGACTTGGAAACATAACTAATTATCAGCAACCTTGTTCCATCTATTAGGGATCAATGTTCTCTATTACCAGAATACTGCTCCCAGAAAGCAAAAATGGTTAATGTTCCAAGAAAGGGCTCACCATATTCCCAATAGGTCTCACTTCTACACTTCCTCTTTGACTCATCTCATTTCATAAGTCCCCACATTTTCTTCTTTGAGAGATGTCCCATTTTAATGGACATTCTCCCTGTTGCAAGAGCCTGAATCAAATTATCTTCTTAATCATCTGGTAAGTTTTTTCTGCCACAAATCAGAAACTAGCTTTCATAATCTACTTCAGAGTCTACTTTCATTGTATTTATTTCACCTTATATTTTAGTTATGACAATAACATTTTTCCCAATAAAACTGCTGGCATCTTTTATTGAAGTTGACATAAACTACTGACATTTTAATATGTCAAACATTCTGTGACAATAAACTATTTTAAGGTTTTAACTAATATCAGATGTGCAAGTCCATTATTGTAATTTTTAGCCACAAATGGAATGCGTTTTATTTCAATGCTATAGAAGTAACAATACTTCCAGTAAGGGGCACCTGGGCGGCTCAGTCAGTTAGATATCTGACTCTTGGTATTGGCTCAGGTCAGGATCTTAGGGTTGTGGGATTGAGCCCCACACTGGGCTGTGTGCTTGGTGTGAAGTTTGCTCGGGTTTCTCTCCCTCTGCCCCTCCCCCTGCGCTCTCTCTCAAATAAATAAATCAATCTTAAAAAAAAAAAAACCACTTTCAATAATATTTCTACAAATCTCAAGTTCTTAAATTTTACCACTAATAAGATTGTAGTTACTCAGTTATTTTTGACGTACATAAAGGGGCCTTGATTTCGAGTGGTTCAAACATTTCAGCATGCAAAACTAGTGAATACCAGTAAATAAATAGATACATAGACAAGCAAGCAACCATTTCAAGGGGAAATGGGCTGTTCTCTATCATCGTGGGACCCAGTTCCTTTGATAAGAGTGGTTGTGAGTAATCAGACTGAAAAGCATGAACTGGGGGCCAATAAATGCCAGGCAGGTGTAGGGGTGCCAAGGACAGGCTGCCCCAAATGTGTCACTCTGGCACATTATTTTAAATAAAAGTTGCTTCAGAGACAGCCTGTGCAGGAAAGATACTGAGACCCTATGTTATGCAGGAAATAAATCTCCCATGGGAGATGTGTCCTCTGAGTATCAGAGGAGGTAGAGACATTCTGATGTCCAGAGATAGGACATTTAGAACCAGGAAGGCTAATATAAACAACCCTTTTTACTTTTTTACTATTTTACTAGCACAATCCAAATTCTCTTAAGAATTCCTTACTTAATTAGAGCCCCCAAAGTTAAGTTTTCTCTGTCCTGTCAATTCTTCACAGATTTACTGTCTCTTTGTCTAGAAAGTATAAAAACTGCCTATCTTGGTCATATCTTTAGTTGTCAATGTCATTCCATGGCCTCTGCGCCTAGGTAATAAAACTCTGTTTTTTTCCTGTTAATTTGTCTCTTATAAATTTCATTCTTAGTCCAGCTAGAAGATGTTGAAGGGTAGAGGGTGAATTTTTCCTTCCCTTTACAGGTACAAAGAGGATAGGTGCTAGGCTGGTTCCACTGTGACTAAGCATCAATCCTTCTTCATTACAATGTCTTTTAAAATATTGATGCTGGCCAAAGAAATCTGCATTGAAACAAATGTCTGTGTGTAGCCTATTGAGAATTGTAGCTTTTTTTTTTTTTTTTTTTAAAGGAATTAATAGTATTAAAGGAAAGGACAAATCCTGAAAAAATGAACTAGGGTATTTGACCAACCACACTTTTTTTCCTGAAGAGTCTGTTACAAGGGTAGTACATTTCAAGCGCATTTCCATGCTGGTCTGGAGGAAGGTATACCTACCAGACAAGCTTTTAAACCAGCTATACTGGATATATGTGAAAGATCTGTCTAGCCTGAAAAGGAAACAAATATTAGGAAAGGTCTAATTAGGACAAGGAATGGGTAGTGTTTCAAAGAGTTTTTTCAGAAAATACCTCTTGGCAGAGAATGAATTACCAGGTGGCCAAAGAGGATAAAAGCATAAAATTTGCCTCAAGTCTTTTACTGTTTAAGTGCTATAAATTATTTGAATTGTGTATTCTATTCCTAACTAAACCATACGTGTCTTAATATAAAAGTAATATATTCCCACTTACCTTCACACAAAATCGATGCTTCAGGAATAAGAATTGCTAAAGTTTAGGGGCACCTGGGTGGCTCCGTTGGTTAAGTGGCTGACTTCGGCTCAGGTCATGATCTTGGGGTCCTAGAATGGAGCCCCTTGTCAAGGTCCCTGCTCAGCAGGGAGTCTGCTTTTCCCTCTCCCCCTCCCCCAACTTGTGCTCTCTCAAATAAATAAAATCTAAAAAAAGAAAAAGAATTGCTACAATTTATTGAGTGCATACTATGTGCCGAACACTGTTTTAAATAATAGCTTCCCTGGGTGGCGCAGCGGTTTAGCGCCTGCCTTTGGACCAGGGCGCGGTCCTGGAGACCCGGGATTGAATCCCACGTCGGGCTCCCGGTGCATGGAGCCTGCTTCTCACTCTGCCTATGTCTCTATCTCTCTCTCTCTCTCTGTGTGACTATCATAAATAAATAAAAATTAAAAAAAAATAAATAATAGCTTCACAATAGCTTTATGAGGTGGATAATTATCACATCCATTTTAAAATAAGGAAATTAAGGCAAGGAGAGACTAAGTTACAGGGCTAGTTAAGTGGCAGAGCCAGGCTTTGGACACACAAAGTCTAACTAATATCAAAGCCTGTGGTCTTCCTCAAATTTCCTCTGATGCTCTAACTCTCAGGACAATGGATGCATAAAGGGTCTCTAATAAGCTTCCTAAGTGAAAATGGTAATTCACACAGTCTAATTTTTAACACTTTCTAGATTTTCTCCCGTAATACTGTAAATCAGAATACTCCTCCTTAGACATTTGCACATGCTGCAGAATATCTAAGCTCAAGGTGAATTACTATAAAACTTTCGAGTGCAAACCAAGATCAATTTTTTCAAAAGACACTCAGCAACTAAAGGTTAAAACATTAATCAAGCCATCCATTTGATTGAATTTTTATATTAAATTACTTTTAGAAGATACATCAAACCCAGGATGAAAAGCCAAACTATCCACAGATCATATTTTATCAGCCCATCAACAGTTTAAAGGCAGTACAGGGACACCTGAGTGGCTTAGTGGTTTAGTGTCTATCTTTGACTCGGGGTGTGATCCCGGGGTCCCGGGATTGAGTCCCACGTCGAGTCCCACGTTGGGCTCCCTGCATGGAGGCTACTTCTCACTTTGCCTGTGTCTCTGCCTCTCTCTCTGTGTCTCTTATGAATAAATAAATAAAATCTTTAAGAAAAAAATAAAGGCAGTATAAATATAGGTGACTAAGACCTTGGTTTTTCCTCGTTTAAAATAATTTCAAACTTTTACAAAAATTAAAACAGATCACAAGCTTAAAACTTAAAAACAAGATTTTAGGATAAAAGAAAAAAGCAGGAGAAAAATCTTTAGGATTCAAGGCTAGGCAAAAAAAGTCTTAAATGTGACCCCAAAGCAGAACTCTATAAAGTAAAAATTGATAAACTGGACCTCAAGAAAATTAAAAACATTTGCTCTGTGAAGGACTCTATTAAGAGCATGAAAAGACAAGCTATAGACTAAGAAAGATATTTGCTACTCACATATCCAACAAAGGGCTAATACCTACAATATATAAAGAATTCTCAAAACTCAGTATTTCAAAAGATAGTAATAAATAGAAACAGGCAAGAGACATAAACAGACCTTTCTCTGAAGAGAGTATACAGATGGCAAAAAAGTGCACAAAAAGATGTTCAACCACATTAGCCACTGGGGAAATGTAAATTAAAATCACAGTAAATACCACTATCACTGTAACTGAAATAAAAATTAATGACGCCAAATTCTGGAGAGGATATGGAGAACCAGACTACTCTTACATTGCTGTTGAGATTATAAAATGATATAGTTAGTCACTCTGGAAAACAGTCTGGTAGTTACTTTAAAAAACTAAACATACTCTTAACCATATGTTCCAGCAATAGCGCTCCTTGGTATTTACTTGAAGGAGTTGGAAATTTATGTCAACACAAAAACCTGCACAGATGTACAGAGCAGCTTTACTCATAATTTCCAAAACTTGGAGGCAGTGAAGATGTCCTTCACTGTGTGAATGGATAAACTGTGGTATATTCAGACAAAGGAATATTATTCAGTGCTAAAAATGAAACGCTATCGAGTTATGAAAGGACATGAAGGAACCGTAAATGTGTAGTACTAAGTAAAAAAAAGCCAATCTGAAAAGGCTATATACTCTATGATTCCAACTATACATCATTCTGGAAAAGGTAAAACTATGGAGACAGTAAAAAGATCAGTGGTTGCCAGGGGCTAGGGTGCTGGAAAGGGATGAACAGGTGAAGCACAGATTTTTAGGGCAGGGAAAAGACTGTATGATCCTATTATGATGGATGTGTACCACTGTATGTTCAAACTCAGAGAATGTACATATGTACATCACCAAGAGTGAACCCTAGCACGCACTATGGGCTTTGGGTAATAATGACGTGTCAACGTAGGTTCATCAATTATAACAAATATATCACTCTGGTGGGGGGGGGTGTTGATAATACAGGGGAGGGGGGAAATTTCTGTACTTTCTGGTCAATTTTGCAATGCAGTAGTTGCATCTAACATATAACCTAGTAATTACATACCTGGGCAGTGTGTAATTACTTAATTATTACTTAATTTATTCCAGCAAAATTAAGACTTATATTCACACAAAAAACTGTACATGAGAGTTCACAGCAGGTTCATAATAGCAAAAAACTGGAGATAACCCGAATGTCCTTCAATGCATGAATGGTTTGCACATCCATACCATACTGGAATACTACTCAGCAACAAGGAAAGAACTATTGATGCACGCAATAATTTGGATAGTTTTTAGGGAATTATAACCTAAGAGAAAAAAAAGGCAATCACAGAAGGTTGCATATTGTGTGGTTCTATTCTTTTCTTTTTTTAAGATTTTATTTATTCATGAGAGACAGAAACAGAGAGAGAGAGAGAGAGAGAGAGAGAGAGGCAGAGACATGGGCAAAGGGAGAAGCAAGCTCCCCGCAGGGAGCCTGATGTGGGACTCAATTCCAAGACCCCAGGATCACAACTTGAGCCAAAGGCAGATGCTCAACCACTGGTCCACGAAGGTGCCTCATGTGGTCACATTCTTGAAATGACAAAATTAGAGAGATGGAGAACAGATTAGTGGTTGTCAGAGGTTAGGCAGGCCCCCATCCACTTAGTGGGTAGGGTTATAAAGGCCACCACAAGGATCCTTGTAATCATGGAACTGGTGAAGACAACACTAACCGATGTATGTGATTAAAACTGCATAGAACTAAAAAACAGAAACAAAAACAAAACAAAACAAAACAAAAACTGCATAGAACTGAATATACACATAGATAAATGATTAGAGGTAAAATAGGAAATCTGAACAGGATTAGTGGATTATACTAATGTCAATATCCTGGTTTTGATATGACAGTTATGAAAGATGCTGCCATTGGAGAAACTCGTCACAGGGTCCACAAGATCTCTCTGTATAATTTCTTACATCTGCACGTGAATCTACAATTTCTCAAATTAACAATTCAATTAGAAATATAATAATTTCAGGGCAGCCCTGGTGGCTCAGTGGTTTAGCGCCGCCTTTAGCCCAGGGCGTGATCCTAGAGTCCTGGGATCGAGTCCCACGTCAGGCTCCCTGCATGGAGCCTGATTTTTCCTCTGCCTGTGTCTCCGCCTCTCTCTCTCTCTCTCTCTCTGTCTCTAATGAATAAATAGATAAAATCTTTAAATACACACACACACACACACACATATATATAAAATAATTTCAGAGGTCGATTAAGCATCTGACTCTGGACTTTGGCTCAGGTCATAATCTAAGGATTGTGGGATCGAGCCCCATGGCAGCTGCACACTTGGCAAGGAAGTCTGCTTGTCCCTCTTGCTCTGTTCCTGCCCCTGCTTGCTCTCTACTTCTAAAATAAATAAGTAAAATCTTAAAAATATATATATAATAATTGCAGCTATGGACATCAGCCTTCTGATCCCAAGCATTAATATGCATAGGATTTCACTAATATCAACTAAATATAAATGTATTTGAACTTTATTTTTAGAACTTTATTTTATTTTATTTTTTTTAGAACTTTAATTTAAAAAATTTCTAGACCAAAAACTGAGCATAATGGTATTTTAAATAATGTTACAAAATATTTTCTTAAAAAATATTCCTACGGAAAACTAGGTAGATTTTAAGGGCATAGTCTATTCATTAAAAGACATTTTGCCATCACTCAATTTCAAAATTATCAAAAAACCAGCTGCTAGTGATTTAATCCTTCTTTGCAGAAAACAATAACAATAAAAGTGTCACTATTTTTTTTAGGAGATTTTCTTAGGCAACCTATATTAAATTTGGAAAAGTAATTACTTTCATGGTCGATGTTTCAATAAAAAAATGCTTTTCTTTATATGAAAAACTATTATAGTTTGTCAATCAACTCTGCCCAATTCAAAATTGGGCTTTGGCCTAGTGCAACAATAGGTTCAAATGTAATCACAGCCCAACTGGTCATACTGTATATTGCCCCATTAATGACGATGCTGTGATTCTAGAGGCAGAAGCTGAGGCACTCTGAACAAAGGCTATCTTTTAGGATTCTGATAAATAAATAAGATAGCAATCATTTTATCCAAATAAATAAATGAGTGGTTAGAATCTACCTAACCTGTTCAGACCACTCGAGGGTAGTGCCAACATTAGGGGAGGCTGATGAGGGTGGCTAAGGCACTGAGAAGGCCTGGAAGACAAAAGGATAGAGGTTTCCATCATCCCTGTCTACCATCAGGCCATTACAGCTGGTCCACTATAATTACAAGAGGACCTCCCTCTCCTAGAAAGATAGAGGGGAAAGGGATATCTTGCTGAGCATCTTACATCTTCCCTTTGCCCTCCTACTTCTATTCTTCACTTTTCTTCATGCCCTAGCATGCTCCAATATTGGAATTCCTTGGGAGAACAATCAGACAAGAAAATGAAATAAAGGGTATCAAAATTGGAAAGGAAGAAGTAAAATTGTCTCTATTTGGGGATGACATGATTCCATATAAAGAAAATCCTAAAGACTCAACCAAAAAAATGTTAGATCTAATATCAATAAATTCAGTTGAAGTTTCAGGATACAAAATTAAATATGAAAATCAGTAGTAGTTCCATGCACTAATGACAAATTTTCTGGAAAAAAAAAGAAATTGATCCCATTTATAATAGCATCAAAAATAATAAAACACCTAGGAACAAATGTAATTAAGGAGGGGAAAGATCTCTGAAAAATCACAAGACACCGATGAAAGAATTCTAAGGCACAGGGATCCCTGGGTGGCCCAGCGGTTTGGCGCCTGCCTTTGGCCCAGGGCGCGATCCTGGAGACCCGGGATCGAATCCCACATCAGGCTCGCGGTGCATGGAGCCTGCTTCTCCCTCTGCCTGTCTCTGCCTCTCTCTCTCTCTCTGTGACTATCATAAATAAATAAAAACTTAAAAAAAATAGAATTCTAAGGCACAAATACATGGAAAAGTAACCTATGTTCTTGGATTGGAAGAATTAATATTGTTAAAATGTCAATACTACCAAAAACCATGTATAGATTCAATGTCATCCCTCCTAAGAGTCCAATAGTATTTTTTACAGAAGTAGAAAAAATACTCCTAATATTTATATGGAGCCACAAAAGACTCCAAGTAGCCTAAAAAATAAATTAATAAATAAATAAAAATTCCTGAGAAAGAACAAAGACATCACAGTTCCTGATTCCAAGCTACACTATAATGCTACAGTCACCAAAACAGTACGGTACTGGCATAAAAACAGACCAACAGAACAGATTTGAGAGCCCAGAAATAAATCCCCACATATGGAGCTAATTAATATCTGATGGGAGAGCCAAGAATATTCAATGCAGAAAAGAGTATTTTCAATAAATGGTGCTGAGATAATTGGATATTTGCATGTAAAAGAATTAAATTGGACCTGTATCTACACCCAACAAAAATTAACTCAAAATGGATGAAAGACTTAGATATGAGACCTGAAACTATGAAAATCCTAGAAGAAAACATAGGAATAAAGCTCCTTGACATGGGTGTTGGTAATGAGTTTTTTGGATGACACCTAAAGCACAAGCAACAAAATACATAAGCGAGTAGAACTATATCCAGCTAAAAAGCTTCTGCATAGTTGAATAAATCATCAGCAAAATTAAAAGAAAACCTGAGGAATAGAAAAAAATGTTTGCAAAGTATACATCTAATAAGGGGTTAATACCTAGAATATATAAAGAATTCATACAACTCAGTAACAAAATACCATAAATAATCCAATTTAAAAATGGTCAAAGGAGCTAACTAGACCTTTTTCCGTATAAGATATATAAAAGGCCAACAAGGTACGTGAAAAGTTGCTCAATATCACCATTCATTAGGGAAATGCAAATTAAAACTACAATGAGATATCACCTCACTGCTGTTAAGAATGGCCATCATCAAAAGAAGACAACAAATGCTGGCAAGATGTGGAGAAAAGGGAATCTTTGTGCACTGCTGGTGGCAATGTAAATTTGTGCAGCCACTAGGGAAAAGCAGTATGGAGGGTCCTTAAAAAATTAATAATGAAACTACCATATGATATGGCAATTTCAAATCAGACTATATCCAAAAGAATCAAAAACACTAACTTAAAAACATATCTGCATCCCCATGTTCCTAACAGCATATTTGTAATAGCCAAGATATGGAAGTGAGCTAAATGGATGAAAAAACTGTGATACACACACACACACAAAATGGGAGTATTATCTAGCCATAAAAAATGAGAAAATAGTTTCATTTGCAATAACACAGATGGACCTTAAAGGCATTATGCTAATTCAAATTAGAGAAAGACAAATACTATACAATCTCACTTGTATGCGGAATCTAAACAAACTCATAGAAAAAGAGATCAAACTTGTTATCAAAAGCAGAGGGTGGGCCAGAGGGGGAACTGGAGGAAGGTGGCCAAAAGGTACATACTTCCAACTATAGGTTAAATAAGTGCTAAGAGTGTAAGGTACAATATGATGACTATTGCTTTAAAGCTGCTAAGAGAGCAAATCCTAAGAGTTTTTATCACAATAAAATTTTTTTCTCTTTTTCTTTTATTTCTCTTTATTGTATCTATAGTAAAGTGGATGCTAACTGAATCTATCGTGGCAATCATTTCACAATATATGTAAATTGAACCATCATGCTGTATGCCTTATTCTGATATAGTTATGTATGTCAATTATTTCAGGGGAGATTATAAAATCAGGGGGAAAAAATGTTGGGATCTTTAAGTGTTCAGTCCCCTGTATCCTCTCTCTTCTTAGAGCAATTTCATGGGTGCTCAATGTATTTAATTATTATCTCCATGCTGACAACTCCAGAATCCATAGTTAGGGTCTAGCTATCTTCTGGGCTCCATACTCAAGTAGCTAAATGCCATCAAAGTTCCACTTGGAGGTCCCACAGGTACCTTTGGCACAAGTTCAACTCAACTTCTATGGCCCCTCAAACTTGTTTTCTCCTACCTCTCAGTTTATGGTGTCTGTATCTCCTAGGCATCCAAGCTAGAAATCTGGACCTCTTTCTTTCTGGACCCTTCCTCACCCCACTTCTCTTTACTCTCACTGAGAAATCTGGATCTCTTTCTGAACCCTTCCTCTCCTCCATCCTCTCTCACCCTCCACACCACTTCTACCCCAGACAACCAACAGATTTCTTGCTAAGTGCACCCTGCACCCCTTTCTTCTGAAAAACCTCTGCAAAGTCCAAAACCCTGGACACAGTTTGGCAAGTCCTTTAAGATCTGCTTCTTGGAATCCTTACCAATCCCACCCCATAAACTAAGCTACAGGCTTCCTCTAAGGCCCTCAAAACCGTTCATTTTAAGGGTTCCCAAGTTTTGTTTGGCACATTCTTTCTGACTAAGCCATAGTCAACCTTCTCCCTCACTTCCAACCTTTAATTTGGAAATCTGCGGTCCTGGGAAACTTTTTACATATCCAACTCAGTATTAGGGGGGCCCTGCCAAGTGTTCCCTCTGCCTATACTACCTATACTCAGTATTTACCTCGTTGCATTGTTTATAATTATTTTCTAGTTTGCTTTCCCCACACTTGGGACTATGAGCTTCCCTGGGCAGGACTGAGCTGTTTGCTCACATAAGCCAATAGGTAGCTCATGAGGAAAGCACCAAAACGTGTACTCTTGAATGAATGATAGTGTAAAAGAAAACATCAGGGGACAAATTCAAAGTGTTTGCAGTGACTCCTATCTGCCACATAACATCTCCTTACATGAAAGCAATTGTATATTAAATTCCTTCCTTTATATAATTAAATAGGCCTTTTTAAAAAATTTTATTTATTTATGATAGTCACACACACACAGAGAGAGAGAAAGAGAGAGAGAGAGAGAGGCAGAGACACAGGCAGAGGGAGAAGCAAGCTCCATGCACCGGGAGCCCAACGTGGGATTCGATCCCGGGTCTCCAGGATCGCGCCCTGGGCCAAAGGCAGGCGCCAAACGGCTGCGCCACCCAGGGATCCCCTAAGTAGGCCTTTCTATGTGGACATTGGTGTTAGCCAAATGTCCGGTGTGTTAGGTGACTTAGTTTAAAATAACGTCAACGCCTGTTTGGATTACTATGTGGCCTTCCACATTTGCAGTAACCTTGCTCCAGCTAGTCTTTTTTCCAGTGAGCAGCCAGCCAGTGATCTTTTCAGAATATAAATACGATACTGTCACTTCCCTACCATGGCTTACGAGGTCCTGCAAAGATCTGCGGCCTGTCCCACACCCGCAACGTCATTACCAATCATCCTCCCTCTTACTCACTCTGCTCGACTACGCTGATCTTCTTTCTTGCAGTTTCTGTTAAACAGCAAAGGTTAATCCAGCATCAGAGGCTTTGCACTGTTGATTCTACCTGCCAGCAAAATTCTTCCCCACGCCCCCACCTCCTCCCAGATCGTGCCAAGGTTGGCTCCTCCTCATTCAGATCGCTGCTCCAATGTCACTTCCTCAGAGACCTTTCCTGACTACCTCTCTAACCAGCAGGTCCTAGTCAAACTCGATCCTATTGTTCTCTTCGACTTCCTTTGTATAAGTTATCCCTATCTGATAATTTTGTGTTTATCTGTCTCCCTGGTTAAAGCGAGAGCTCCACGGGGACAAGTGATTCCATCTACCTTGTTCCCTCTTGTCTCCCTAACGGCTGAAACAGCTCCCGGCCAACAAACGCTTGCTAAATGAATCCATGCACTCAATGGACAGGTGCATCTCGCGTATGGTCCGGTCTCCTGTCCCCTCCGTTGTCAGAGATCCGTCAGGGTGCCTGTCCTTGCAGGAAGGCTCTTGCAGCGTCACCGCCATCCCAAAGAGAGTCTTCTTTTCCTCGCCGGGCGAGGCAAGCCCAGCCTGGTAGCTAAAGGGGCCTCAGGGACCCAAAGACGAGCTGCGGACCCGGCACCCGCGCCTGAAAAGCGCTGCGGGGCGGGGGGGGGGGGGGCGGGCGGCGGCACGCGGCGTCCCTCTCTCCTCGCTTCCTGGGGACTGCCGCCTCCCCAACCTTAGACTCCTGCACCAGCCTCTCAGTCGGCCGCACACACGCCTTCCTCGCCGCCGCTCCCAGTTACCTGCCGGGGATCTGGCGTGGGAGACTCAGCCTTCGCACCGCCGCTCCAAGGACCAGGGGCACCCTCCCGGCCACCGTAGTTCTCGGAAAGCGCCTGCCGACCTCCCCTCCCGCATGCGCAGAGGGCCCGTTCGGCGGACGGCGTCTCTTAGCAACCGCGTCGAGTCCCTCCGCCAGGGGCGGAGCGTCGGAAGCCTCAGGGGGAAGCCGAGGGGGAAGTGAGCGAGGCCAATCCGAAACGAGTCCCAGCCTCGGTCGGCACGCCTCTCCTAACTGTCGCGAATGCGCAGACGGCTTTACGGCAGGCAAGGGGTGGGGGCTGCCGTGGGTAAGGAGGAGAGAAGGAAGCAACCAACCAACCAAGTCGCCCCCACCCCCCACCCCCACCCACCCCGGACCTGGTTTACGGCTCCGGGCTCAGGCTCCTATGCGGCCGCTGATTGGCTGCTGAAGGCTTGGTCCCATCCCAGTGACCCCAAAGTGCTGGAGGGAGGGGGCGGGGGTGGCCCAGTGCAAAGTGCATCCCGAAAGCCCCCTGCCTGGAGCCCCCGCGGCTGGCACTTCGGACCCTGTATGACCTGGGACTTCGCTGCCCGGAGACCTCCCGTGTGCCCCCGTAGCTGGGAGCCTCCGGCCCGGAGCGCGGCAGCCCCTGCTCCGAGCCCTCAGACCGGGGCTGCCCCCCCACCCGAGCCGGGACTTCCTCCCTGCACCCCTGCCCCGAGGCTGCCCGGCGCCCAGGACCATCGCCTCCGTTCTGCCCGGCTGTCCGGATGCTCGCCGGGCTGGGGCCGTGAGGCACCGAGAAGGATCAGGAACACCCGTGTCCGGCCCTGCCTGGAGTGTTTGTTCAATGGAGAAGTTGGTGAGTGTGGAGAAGCCTGAAAGGAGGAAGAGAAGCAGCAGCTGAGGAGACAGGTAAAGTCAGTTACCTCCGCCGAGGGGCCGGGCGCTGGCTGGGGAGGGAGAATCCCTGCTCCTTCCCGCCTGCCCTTACCACTCTTCCTTGGCTAACCCCTTCCTCACAGCCCCTGGGTCCCTGCACCACTCACAGGTCTCTGCGTTCCAGGTTTGAGCTGGCTGGAGGAGACCAGAGAGCACGAAGGGGTCAAGCCGCCCACCGGAGAAGCCGCCGAGAGCCTCTGATCAGCATCCTCTGTAAAGGTAATAAGCCAGACCTCCCCTCCCCCATTGTTTATTCCTGGCCCCTACCTCATTAGGCACTGCTTTCTTTTCAGCCTAGTTACCTGGAAATGCAGCTCTTTCCTGGCACCCAGTTTCCCCAGCAAGAACGAAACACTGCCTGTGCCTGATCCTTAAGATTTTAACTAATAACTTCTCTCTCAGAAGCCTATTTCCCTCTTTTTCTGTGTACCTTGTGTTTCCGTTCTTTGCGTTATCCTTTCCGTGCACTGTACCATTTACTCTGCTCTGAGACTTTGAGACCTTTTTGTAGCCCCCCCTCCCCCTTACTCTCTTAGGAATTCCTCAATTCCTTGTTAATTGCTTGTTAATTCTGAATGATTCTGCTTTTTAACTAAACCACAATTTTCTGTGTTCCCCTTATGTCTTCCTATCACTTTTTCTCCACTCACTCATCAGAAAATCTTTTCAGTTAACTGACAAGGGTTTAGTAGAGGAAGGCATAGTAGTGGCTTGAAATTTATGAGTTTCGAAAGACAATGTGACTTTTTTCTCGTGAAAAGTGAATCTGTGTACCTGGATAGTGTGGATAGTTGAAACCAGTTATTTGCCCCTGAAGCACTTGAGCATAATTAACTCTTGCAGCTTTTATGTGTTTCTGTGTGACAGGTGTGGATGGGTCTTGAAACTGTTATATTTGTTGCACCATAGATTTTCTAGAAGAACTTCCAAAACTTTATACAATATTTTGTTAATCAGTTGACACTCAAGAGTTTGAAAACACGGGAATGTTTTGGTGTTTTTAGAATCTAGGGCTTTGTTTCTGCACTCTTCGTAGATAAGATCTCTTCAAAACCCTTACAGATAATTTGTTAGATTGAAATGTAAGCATCTCATTCGTGTGATCACGTTTCTGCCGCTGTATTTTGTGGCTGCCTCTGAAAATGCATTAAAGGTAAGTGTAGGACATTCATGTACTTCCTAAAGAGGGAATATGATCAGGGAAATTATGTAAGAGTTAGTTCAGAAATTAGTCAAGTGAATGACTTCTTTGCCATCCGGTAACAGGGGTATAAAGTGACTTGTTAATCTCAGAGTTATTTTAATATCTAAGATTGTTTAGGGAATTTCAGATACAAAGAAGTACTTAAAATAACAAGTTGTTAGGAAATTTTTGATTTACTCTGTTCCACTGGACTTTCTGCCTTTTACAAAAATAAATTAATGCCTTTCCTGATTATTTTTAATTGTGAAGACGTCAGTCAAGATACTTTTAAGTTCTCTGAGGATTTGTGTTCTTGAGACCTGGAACTGGTCACCAAAGGGAGAGTGTATGCTACTGAATGAGATTGGAAATAAGTACCTAGCAGTGATTAGACGTTCACGGTGAACATTTAGGACAGCCTTTATGTGTACATGGGATCCACTTCAATTCAGTAAAAGCTAGGCAGAAGTCTGTCAAGTTAAAGGGAATTTTCATTATTTAAATGTGCAAATTACCAGAGAAATGCCTAATGATGGCTTTAGGAATTGTTTTTTTTTAAATATGCTAACATACTTGAAGTATGTTTTTAAGGTACAAATGAATTATGCGTTTTCTGTTCAGACCTTCTCACATAAATATTTTTTTTTTCTACTTTAGATATAGAACTCTAGCATGTTTTCATTTACAAGGGGTGTTATCACCTGAGATTGTAAGAGAGTGGGTCTGTGGCAAGTCAAGTATGCAAGGTATAGAGACGACACTCCTTTATCCTGGTTGCTAGGCAGGTCATTCTCATTGCTTAAATAATATTTCATCGATCCTCTCAGCTTTTGACGGTTTTTCTAAGATTAGGGAATATATATGTAAATGTAAATTGTTGACATCTGTTTCTAATATTAGCATGATTGAGAGTGTTTGGTCTAGGTTATGCTGAACATTTGAAATGTTTAATTTGGGTAATTATTTACCAACATGGACAGTTTATTTTTTTCAACCTGGTAGTTAATTTTGTGTTAATTCGCTTGCCAGGTACATGGGTTTTTAAAGGAAAGAAAGGTCCAGAACCTGATTTA